>NW_020175432.1:4815936-4816836 GCF_003031525.2 Neophocaena asiaeorientalis asiaeorientalis
TGTCACCCTCAGTTACAATTACGAGTTTGGCATCTGTATTAAAGCCCGCCAGCCGGCCAGGCGGGGTGGGGGGGCTGGGGTGGGCATGAGGGTGTGCGGTGAGTCCCGTCCCAGGGGTCCCGTTCCCAGGGGCTGCGTGGCTGCCAAGGCACGGGGCTTCTCTGTGCCTGGGAGAGTTCGTGTGTGTATGTGTGTGTGTGTGTGTGCGCGCCAGCCTCCACAATTCTGTGAGTGAGCGTATCTGCGTGCAGGGCTGGGAGTCACGGGTTTTTGTGTGTCTCTGGGCGTGGTGGTTGTGTGTCTGAGCTTGGGGATGGCCAGGGCTGGGGGGCAGCTCTGAGATCATGTGGGTACACAGATGGGCAAGTGTTCATGTGCTGGGAGAGGAGCGTATGGCAGTTCCAGGTGTCTTTGGGTGACGGTGTGTCTGGGTGAATGCATGATGGTGTGTGTGTGTGTGTGTGTCTGTGGGATTGTGCATGTGTATCTGAGGGTGTGTGGTGCTGTACACCTAATGGTCACAGGCTGTATGTTTGGGTGTGTGGGTCTGTGTATAAGATCCCATCGAAGTGTGTGTGTGTGAGTGTGTGTATGTGTGAATGTGTGTATGTGTGTGTGTGTGTGTGTGTGAAAGCACAGGGGCAGCAGCTGGGAGAGGCTCTGTGTGGTCACTGCAGGGCTCCTCTCCTGCCCCTTCAGTTTGTTCCTGTCCTCAGCAACCCCTGCCGGCAGGCAGGGCTCTAATGTCGGGGACTTGGGGAAGGCAGGGAGCTGGCTCTGAGGAGGGCTCTGGGTTCTTGATTCTACTTTTTTTTTTTTTTTTTTTTTTGCGGTACGCGGGCCTCTCACTGTTGTGGCCTCTCCCGTTGCAGAGCACAGGCTCCGGACGCGCAGACTCAG
>NW_020175432.1:4816856-4825659 GCF_003031525.2 Neophocaena asiaeorientalis asiaeorientalis
TTTGGCCACGCCACGTGGCCTGTGGGATTTTTTTAGTTCCCTGACCAGGGATCGAACCCGGGCCCTGGCAGTGCCAGCGCCGAGTCCTAACCACTGGACTGCCGAGGAATTCCTGCTGGGTCCTTGATTCTAGATTCTGGAGGATAGGATCTAGATGTTTGGATTGTGGATGGTGGACGCTTGGACCTGGATTTTAGATTCCGGGTTCAGATTCTAGATTTTGGTATCTGGGATCTAGATTCCGATTCTGGATTCTGAGATCTGGTTTTGGATTCTGGGATTTGGATTCCAGGCTCTGAATTCTGGGTCTGGGTCCTTGCTGCTGGACCTTGGCTTCCCGTCTCTGGGTTCTGTGTGTTGACTTTGGCCTGTCCTCTCTGCCCTTCTATTCAGACAGGGCCACTGGGCTGCCCACCATCCCCTGCACACACACCCCACCCCCTAACCTGATGGGTGCAGATAACATGCATGGCCACCAGGGGACACCCTTGGTTCAGATTTGGGCCAAGCTGACCTATACACGGAGGAGTTAGGGGACCACCCTAGCCCGGATTGACACGGCTCTTCGAGGGGGGACGGGGACAGGACTTCACTTCCCTCCCCACCCCTCCCAGTGTCGGCCGGTGACTGACGTCTGTCAAACATGGAGAACTGGACCCAGCATCCCCATAGATACCAATCTGGATCAAGGGACAGGGTGCCCAGTCAGTGGGGCAGATTGGGCAGAAGGCACGTGTGTGTCTGTGAAGGTGTCAATGAATGTAGGGAAACATCTGTGCATGTGTGAGAGTGCACTGTGTGTCTGGAGTGGCCACATATAACAGCGTTCCCATGGAGCGTGAGCCCGTGTGGTGGTGTGTGGCCATGTGTTACCGGGACTAGGTGTCTGGCAGGATCCTCATCTCATACGGCACATCGAGGGGCCGTATCTATAACTGTGAGTGCCACTCTGGTGTGGGGCACTAATCCCTGTCATATGGGTGTGTCTGGCTATGACCATGACTGGGTCACTGGGTGGCTGTGGGTGTATTTGTGGGTGTCACTGTGCTCATGAGGGTGTCTTGGAGTGTCTGGGGGAGGGTTCCCGAAGACTGGGACCCTGTGTCAATGATGTCTCGTCAGTTGGGGTGTGAAGATGTGTAGGATGTCTTGTCAGTTGGGGTGTGAAGATGTTTAGGAAAGAGGTGTGCCTTCTGAGAGTGTCGAACCAGGGAAGGCGTGTGTTCCAAAAGGGGGTCGAGAAGGGACCGAGGTGGGTGGGACCAGAGGCGCTCAGAGCATTTCCTTCATTTCTTCCCTAGGTATGTCTGACCCTCGTTCTCACTGGGTTTCTCTACGGCAGCGTCTCTTCCCACCTCTCAGCATCTCTGACTTTGTCTGTGGGTCCTGGTCCTCTGCCTCATCCTGTTGCCAGGCACAGTGTGCTCTGTGGGTATTGGCTGGCTGGTCCTGTCTCCCACTCCAGCCCTTCATCTTCCATCTCGATCTCCGACTCTGCCTCCCTTTGGCCGTTTCCCTCTGTCCTTCCTTATTTGTGCGTTTCTCTTGCAGGTCTCTCCCATCTCTCTTTCTCCATCTCTGTCTCTCTCTCGGCTTCTAAGTGTCTTTGCCCATCTACAGCTCTCTCTCCATCTCTTGTCTATCCCCGTCTCTATCTCTCCCAGTCTCTGCCGGCTCGAGTGGGTCCGGGCGGGTCCGGGACAGCCCGGCCCGGGCGCCGCTGCGAACAATGCCCCATTCACGCGGCCAGCCAGCGCCATGGCAACGCGCCCGCCCCGCCCGCCCCGCGTGCGGGCCGCTCGTGCCAAGAGGATGCCATGGTTACGTCAGGCGCGTGCCCGCCCCGCGCGCTCGTGAAGGGGCCGGGCCAGCAGGGGGCGCTCGGCGGTACCCTCTGCCTGGAGTCAGGGCTCCTTCAAGGGGCCTTCAGCCACTCATTGCCTCAGTGTCCCCTTCTGTAAAACATCGGGGATGGGTAGAGTGAGATTCTGTGTACTTCTGGGTGTGTGTGTGTTTTCATGCCTGTGTGTGATGGTGAGTGTGTAGTTTGGGTGTGATGGTGTATCTGTGTGTTTGTGGTCTTTTGACTGTGTGCCCTTGTGTTTGTATGCCTGGTTTGGGTGTGATTATGTGCTTGTGATTTCATGTGACTGTGTGTGTGTCCGTGTTTGCACGCCTGAGGGGTGGGTGTGAGAGAGAGAGAGATGGTGGGTGTCTGTGGTTTGATTATGTGTTTGTGATTATGGGTTCGTGTGATAGTGTGTGTGCCTGTGTTTGCATGCCGTGTGTGTGTGTGTGTGTGTGTGTGTGTGTGATGGTGGATGGCCCCGTCGTTGGGTGTGGTTGTGAGTTTGTGTGACGGTTGTTTGTGGATCTGGGGGTCCGTGTTCACAAACTCATATGTGCCTATGTGTGTACTGGGTATAGGTTCCAAGGACTGCCAGGGCTTGGCTGAGCGTCCCCTCACCTGAGGGCCTCCTGGCACAGAAGGGGGTGCCCAGCTGCCTGGGACCTCCCACTCCCCACAGGTTCAGGAGAGCCCCAGCTGATGAATATTCATGAGGCAGAGGGGCTGGCACCCACCGCCTACAGCTGCGCGTCTATTAGCCCCCCTGCTCTCCAGGCACCAACTGCAGTGGGGAGAGGGGGTAGCAGCATGGGCCTCTCCCCGTCTCCATGACTTGGGGGGCTGGAGGGCTTCCTAGTGACTACTGTGGGGGTCACGTCAGTGTGCCTCGCTGCTTGTTGGGATGGCTAAGGGACTGTCTCAACGTTGTGACAGGCACTGGGGAGAACGACTCTTGTGTGACAGGATGTCCTTGTCACTGTGGTGTGGCTGTCCCCCACTGTTTCTTTGTGGCTCTGTCCGGGGACTCTGGGCAGTGCGAGATGTGTACCTGTCACCTGCAACAGTGAGATGCTGAGTGCATGTCATCAGAATGTCTGTGAGCAGTTCTGCAGTGGCCTGTACCTGCTGGCTACCTGCTCGGTGACAATCAGGGTGTGTTGTCGCGTTATTGGAGCAACTGGCTGGGTTCAAACATTGCTCGAGGGGCAGCTGTGCACCACACCCTGGGAATGAAGTGCTCAGATCTGCTTCCCCTCCTTGTGACCTAGTGGGGCAGTGACTCCGTGTGGCCACGTGGCTAACACAGCTGAAGGGGCACCCGGACCGGGTATGTGAGTGTGCCCCTGCTGGTCAGACACTGAATACAGTGTGAGGGTCAGCGTGCCAGGGTAAGTGTGAGGATGTGTGAGACAGTGTGGTTGAAGGCATGTGTGACCAGAATCCTTGAGGCTGTGATGGTACTTCTGTGTGTCACAGGGTGGCTGGGGGTGTGACAGGCAGGGTTTCTGGTTGAAGGTGTGACAATGTGACTCTGTGTGTGGTTGAAGGTGTGACAGCATATGTGACAGTGTGACTGAAGATGAGACAGTGTGGCTGTGTGTGGCTGTGTGATTGAAGGTGCGATGGTGACACTATGTGTGTGACAGTGAGTGTGTGATGACATGAGCCAAGGGGCTATGACTGCCCCACCCCCACCCCAAGGCTGCACAGGGAGCCCGGCTACACTGTCACCCACAGCTACACTGTCACATCGTCAGCAATGCTGTCACATCCAGCCGTGGTGTCTTACCTTTGTGCTGGATCGAGAGGCCTTGTGACACGGGACTGGCAGCTGCTCAGCCTGAGGACACACGTGGGCCTGAGACGGGGGATACCTGGAGATCCAGTGCCAGCCGGGGCTCTGCCTCGCTACTGTGTCTTCCCTCTGCAGGCTGGGCTGGGGAGTGGCCTCCAGATGCGGTGGGGATGGGGGTGAGGGGGGCTCCTCTGGTCTGGGGGACTCCAGCTTGGGCCCTGGTATGTGGCTGGGTGGCCCCTGGTGCTCAGCCAGGGACACAGGGCGGCCGGCCTCACCCCCCTTGATACCCACACCCTGGTCGGCTGGGTGGTGGCAGCACACAGAGGCCCCATTCAGGAGCCAGGGCCAGGTTTCCAGGACGGGTGGGGTGGGTCTCCAGCGGGCTGCAAATGAAATGTTTCCCCAGCTCCTTCCCTTGCCTCCAGATGAGTGTTAGCCACAGGAAGCCCTGCCGCCTGCCTGTCCTTGGCGCTAGCCATGCTGCGCTGCTGGGGCACGTGTGAGTGTGTGTCTGTGCCACTTTGTGCACAGCTGCGGGCTGGCCTGAGTATCCCCATTTGTGATTTGGGGATGCCCGTGTGTGCTTTTGGGTGTCAGTGTGTGATCAGTTGTGACCGTGGATGATCCTGTGTGTCTGTATATCTTTGTGGCACCCTGCGTGTGCCACGTCTATGGATGATTTTGAGAACATCTGTGTACGTGACTCAAAAGGTCTGTAAAACTTGGTGTAATTGTGTGACTTTGTGTGTATCTGTGTAACTGGACTCGGCGTGTGATTCTGGGAGTCTGTATAACTGGGTTTGTCTTTGCGAGTCAGCGTAAATCTGAGTCTCTGTGGGGGAGGTCTATGTGATGGTGAAGGTCTTTGTGTGTGACTGGAGTGTTATTGGTGTCACTCTGTGGGGGAGATCTGTGTGGGATTCTCTCTGCAGCTGTGTGCTTGTGTGTCTGTGCACTAAGGGTGTGCGGCAGCATTTCTGGGTGATTCTGTGTCTGTGTGTGATTATGGCATTTTATATGACCGCCCGGAGGAGGAGGAGGGTCTGTATCTTTGTGTGTCTGAGCATGCCTGTGTGTGTCTTTGTGATTCTGTGCGCACGTGACTGTAGGAGTCTGGTGTGTGTGTGTGTGTGTGTGTGTGTGTGTGTGTGTGTGTGGCATGGATGCAGGTGCCTTGACAGTGGGGCTGTAACTCTTCACCCCCCACTACAGGTTCCCGGCCCAGGGAGGGGGCAGCGAGCACAAGGCTAGGACCCCAGCCTGGGCACAGACCATGTCCTCCAGGCTGGGCAGGAGAGGCATAAGACCCTCTTGGGGAGTGGGGATCCCCAGTCCTGCCAGGAGGGCCTAGAGCACCCCTCCCCGACCCTGGCAGCACCCTCAGCCTGGCTCTTGACTTATCTTGTGTACCAGATGTTCATCCTCCTCTGAGGAGAGGCCTGCCCACCTGCCCCGGAGCCCAGCACTGCCTGGCCCCACCTTTGGTGGCCCAGGACTCGGCTGCTGGAGCCCAGATGTTTTGGTACCGCCTCCTACTGCCCCCAGCATCCTGGCTGGGTAATGCCATGGGCCTGGTGCCCACTCCTCCCTCCTCCTCCCCCGGCACACCTGCATTGTAAGAACACACCTGCTGCCAGCCGCAGCCAGGTGGGCAGCCCCGGCAGGGAGGAATGTGGGAGATTCCAGCTGTGGCATCCCAGCTGTACACAGCCCCCCGGCAACACCCTTCTCCCCTGTGATTTCTTGAAGGCCAGGTGTGGTCCTAAGACCTGGGCTGGTGGGGGGCGGGGGGGCCCGGGTGTCTTCCAGAGCAACCCCTCAGCCTCTCTGTAAAAATCCTCCCAGCTGGCAGCTGTGGAGGGGGGAGCAGAGTGGATGTGGATGTGTGTGCATGGTGTGGGGGGGTGTTTGTTGTGGGTATGGGGGTGGTCTGAGCAACGTGGAGAGAATTCTGAGTGCGGATATGCTCATGAATATGGGGGAAATGTTTTGTTTGTGGGAACATGGATGGATGTGCGAGTGTGTAAGGAAGAGAGAGGGTGTGTGTGTGCACACAGGGAGGGTGTTGTGGTGTGAGGGTGTGTGAATGGAAGGATGGGTGTTGTGTGTGTGTGTATGAATGGAATGCGTGTGTGAAGTGGGTATGGGATGCTGGTTCAAGCAGAGCCCAGGCTTGGCACCAGAGGCGGACCGGGAGGATGAGGGGGGAGTGGGCAGACCCCAGCCCTAGGGCCTGGCACGGATGGTGGAACAGGGCTGGGAGGACAGGTCGGCAGGTGGGGAGAGGACTGGGCCAAAGTTGATGGGGCTTCTGAGGGGTTACCCCTTCATGGCTGTTTGCAGAGAGGCAAGGAGGGTCCACCTGTCTCTCGAGGTCTCCCCAATTCCCCAGTTACATGAAAGATCCCAGACACCCCGAACCCTTCAACCATTCCTCCCCCCTCCCCAAACCTTTCCTATTGCCTTCCCCTCCAGCCCCCCACAGGCCCACACTGCTCCAATGTCCCCTTCACCCACGCCCCGTAACCCCCCAGATTTATCCTCTGCTCCTTCCCTCAGCCATCCATGCCCCACCTTGGCACCCCAAACCTCTCCTGGGCTTACATATCCCCAGTTCCTTCTCCTAGACATTCCAGCCTCTCTTGGACCTCCTCAAAGGCCCCCAGACCCATCCCTGTCCCCCCCAACTTCCTGCTCCCCTCTCCTCCCTATCTCCCTCCCCCTTGACCTATCCCTCACATCCCTTTCCTGAGCCATCCAAGCCCCCAGCCCCTTGATCCCCAAATCCCCTTCCTGTCCCTCCCCTCAGTCCCACATATCCTCCAGTGCCCTCCTGCAGACAGAGCTGGAGGCTGTGGCCGGGAGGCAGCAGCGGCGGCCCTGAAACTTTAAACGGTGTTAAAAGTTTCTGTTTACGAGAAGCCCTTGAATTTTTAAGGACGTATCGATTCCCTCTGCCACGGCCTTGTATCGGCAGCGGCTGCGATGCAGAGGGGGAAGGCTGGGTCGGATCGGCGGGGTCCCAGGATAGAGCCCCCCAAGTACGGCAATGACAGACACACATGTACCCAGGCACATCCTCAGGCACACAGAGACCTCCCTCCCTGACACACATGCGCACACACACACCTAATCACACACACCAACACAGCCCGATACACAGACCCACATCTCTGAAAAGACACAGAACCCCGCTTCCTGACACACACAGTCACCTGTGTACACATACTCTGGTACACACAGATCTTCACTGAACCAGACTCACAGGGACCCAACAGAGAGAAACACACATTCCTAGTGACACCCATTAACACTTTCAGCCACACAGACCCTGATTACAGACAGACCCCCTGGGTCACACACACTCTGGGACGCGTAGAGAGACCCACATCCCTGCCACACATACACAAGCTTGTTATGTACGCTGACACTTTCTGACAGAAAGAGCTTCACAGCTGATGCACACACCGTGGTCAGCTCAATACACACACACATATTCACCTAGGCACCCTGATCACCAGCACTTCCTGTCAAAGACCAGACACTGCCAAGGTGACCTCTACACCTAACTCCCACTAGAATGTCAGCGCCCCCCAGCACAGGGTCTTTTGTCTTGTTCCCTACTATGTCCCCAGTGCTAGGCACAGAGCCTGGCAGACACTCACCCTCTGACTCACAGACACCCCAGGTACACAGCCAGACCCGCATCACTGCTACACCACACTGGCCCATTCAAAGAGACTCCTAGACGGACATACACTGACCTGCACCTCCTTTCCCCCAGAGGACACCCGGACCCACCCAGACTCCCAAGAACACACCTCTGGCCACCCTGCCTCAAAGACGCAATGTGACCAGGAACACATACCCTCAGGCATATTTTTCACATGGACATACACACACACCTAGGCATCGACACCCCTCCAACAGACAATGCATAGCTGAGAACTGCCACAGCTTCTTGCCCCAGGAGGGTGAGAAAGGGCTGGCTGCACCTGGCAGCAGGAGGAAGCTTTGCCTTGGCAGGAGCTGCCTGGGGGCTGCAGGCACCACCTCCCCGCCCACCCTGGGGGGTCACTTAAGGGCTCCTCTTGGCCCCATGCCAGGGTCCTCAGCACAAACCTTTGCCCCCATTCCTCTTTGCTCTGGAAATGGGGGACCAGGGACCTGCATGAGAGGAATGGAGCCTCACCGGGGGTGTGAATACATGTACCTGAGGCCTCAATGCCCATTTCTGTCCCTGATGGTTGGGCTGTGTGGTCCTTGTTAGATTTGTGTGTGTGTCCACGATCAGGGCCAAGTACAAGTGTGTGTGTGTGTGTGTGTGTTGGGAGTGGGGCGTGGAAGGGGCCTGGGTGTATGTGTGTGATACCTGTGTACATCTGGGCATCAGGTGTGTGATATGTGTTCCTGTGTGCTGTTGTCTCTGCCAGTGTCACTTTGTATCAGGGTCAGTGCTTTCCCTGTGTCTGGCATGTATGTCCTGGTGTCTGGTGGTTTGTGTTTGTGTGACAGTGCATTAGTGCATCTGTTTTGGTGCAGCTTTGTGCGTGTGTTGTGTGTGTATTCGGGTGTCTATGTATAGGAGTTGTGTGCCTGGAGTGTGTGAGGATGTGGTTGTGTGATCATGCCAGTGTCAGTATGAATCTGTATATGTCAGCATGCACTGGTGTGTGTGTCTTGGTGTGTATCAGTGTGTGTCTGTGTGAGGCCCATATTGGAGTGTGTCCACCTGTATCTGGGAGTCTAAACATGGTTTGTTGTTGAAATGCATATGTGTGGGTATCGTGATGGTGGGCCCTGTGTGCATGTCAGTGTGTGGGTTGTGGGTTGCTTTCCTAGTCTTGGGGGGGGTGTCGGTGCATGTGTGTGGGTTGTGTGCCTATGCTGTGTGCGCGTAGGTGACTGCGAGTGCTTTGTTGGAATGTGGAACGTGTGGCAATGCGTTCTGTACGTGACATGTATGGAGGGCTCCGAACCTCACTGCGTGTCAGCGTGTGTCTGCTTTGGAACGCGGGCCAGCACGTGTCGGGGTGGCCGTGTTGGCGTGCGCCCCCGCGCGCGCGTGTCTGAGTGTGTGTGTGTGTGTGTGTGCATGTGTGCATGCATATGTGTGTATGCATATGTGTGTGTGTGCGTGTGTGTGTGTGCGCGCC
>NW_020175432.1:4825688-4851297 GCF_003031525.2 Neophocaena asiaeorientalis asiaeorientalis
CGGGCGGCCGAGGGGTGCAAGCCGTACGGTGGGGAGTCCGGCCACGCGTGCGGGCGCCCCCGTGCGCGTGCGACCCTGGCCAGGAGGCAGACTCCTGTTGGGGGTTCCGGGGGCTGCCGGCTGCGTGCGTGGCGCTGCCCCTGTAGCGCGGAGCGGGAGTGCGTGTGTGTGTGTGTGTGTGTGTGTGTGTGTGTGCGCGCGCGCGCGCGCTCGACTGGGGTGCAGTGGGCAGCGGGACTCCCGCCGACCTGTGGGCGACTGTGGCGTGCACCCGGACAGCGTGGCCGCTGGCAGTGTTTGCGGGATGACAGAGTGGCAGGGGGTGGTCCCGAGGGCGCAGTGCGGGGACTGTGTCTGGCGGCGCTCCCTGGGGCGGGCGCAGCGGTTCCCGAGGGTGGCAGCGGCCGGCGTGCGTGGTGGTGGCCCCTGCGTGCCGCCGGGGTGCCCCGGGCGGGCCGAGCAGCCCGGGCGTCTCCCCAAAGTCTTTGTTCAGGCCTCACATGGGAGCGGGGCTAAGAAAATGGCGGGGCTCCCAAATTTCTGTGGGGCAGGGGAGGGGAGGGAGGGGCGGGCGGGCTGCCAGCCCTGGCCGCGCCTCTTCGCCGACCCTGGACGCCGCAGCCGCGGCGACCCCCCCACAAAAAAAAAAAAAAAAACTTTCCTCGGCGCAAACTTTCCGGCCCCAGCCACCCTGGCTGCCGCTCGGTGGACCAGGCGGGTCTGGGGAATCCCATCCCGCTGCCCGGAGGCGGGAGGGGCTGGCGGGAGCCGCGGACACTGACGACGGTGCTGGGGCCACGCCGCCGGGTCAGCCGCGGGCGCTATGCCGACCTTGGCGCGCTGCGAAAGCGCGTCCCGCCTCCAGCGAAGTTCCCTGCACCGCGCTCGGCAGGCGGCAAAGGCCCGGGGGATGCCTGCCTTGCCACCCCACCCTCTCCGGTGGTGGCTCCTGGCTCTGAGAGGGCACAGAAGCTGCCCAGAGCCCCACAGCAGCCCTGGTAGCGCTGTCTGCTGGGCCACGCTATAGCTGGCATCCCAGACTCCGCAGAGGCGACACCTGGGGGCTTCCTAGCCCTGCCTGCCAGCAGGGCCTGCGTTTGTGGGGGGAGTCTCTAGGCAAGGCCTGGGTGCTAATTGTCCCCGCTGCCAGTCTGAGCCTTGCCAGCTGTGTGCCAAGTGCGCCCAGGCTGGGAGTGGGAGTCCATGTGAATATGGCTGCTATGTGGGTGTGGTACTGGCGAGGGGATTAGAGGGTATGTCAGGGGTGTGTGTCAGCCCCCCGCGTAACAAACAGAATGCCCACACCACACTCTCGTATCCACAGATGCAAGTGTGTGTGTGAGTCAATCTCGGGGGTCTGCTTGTGGTCCTGTGGATCAGCCGTGGGCAGCCCTGTGTGTATGGACACGTGTATGGCCTAGGGTGAGGGTCTTCCTGTATAGGATGTGAGTGTGTGTTGGTGAGGTACACATGTGTACGTATGTATCACGGTGTGCATGCAGGTGTGAGCAGGCATTCTGGCCACTATGGCAGTGTGGGGGACCCCCGTATCTGTGCCTCTGACTGGCCGGCCACCCATCTTGGGCCCCCGCATGACGACCCTACCCACCTAGCTGGGTCTGAGCTGTGGCTGCCTTTGGTGCCACATTTGGCTGGCTGATGTGGCTGGTATTCGGGGCCTAGTGGGACCAAGACCTCATGCTTGAGCGGCCCCTGGCCCACCAGCCGCCACCTCGGCTCCCTGGCCTACCCTCTTCCTCAGCCTGGGTGAGAACTTGGTTCTTCAGATGTCACAGACCTTGGGAAAGAAAATACCAGCTGATCCACTGGTGACAAGACTAGGGAGTGGCTGGGGCAGCCCCCAGACTCAGGGTGATGGCCAGCGCTTGGCTTTCTGACACCTTCGAAGGGAGCAAGGGCTCAGCTCTGTGTCACAGGCCTGAGTATGCCAGGGCGTCGGGGGAGAGAAGGGGGCACGGACTCGCTAGATTGAGCCCCTCAGCTCTGGGCAGGAGGCTGCTGTTGGCTGGCCAGCAGGGTCCAGCCTTCCCCTCCTGATGGCCACATTTCTGGGAGCTAGTCTGTTTTTATAAATCTTTCTGCTTCCATAGTTTGCTCTGCCAGTTTCTGTCTTTTCCTCTATCTCTGTCTGCCCCTTTTCCATCCGTCTCTCTGTCCTATATCTTTGACTGTCCCTGTCTTTCCCTGTCTCTCTCTGATTCTGGTTCTGGCCCCATCTCTGCTCCCCACCTCCCCCTGAGTCTCGGACTCTGTCTCTTCTCTGGCCTGTGTGTGTGTGTGTGTGTGTGTGTGTGTGTGTGTGTGTGTGTGTGTGTGTGTGTGTGTGGTGTGTGTCTCTGTCTTTCTCTCTCTCTTCTTTTTTTCAAACCAGAATTGGCTTCGATTTTAAAGTCAATAAATGATTGAGCAGGAACGAGCTTGGAGCAGCGGGGCCCTGGTGGGGAAAGGCACTGTGGGCGAGGGGGAAGGGCGGGTGTGGGGGGAAATCTCCTTCTGGAAAAAGCATCGAAATCCAGGGCGGCTGGGCGGGGTGCTTGCTGGAGCTGCTTGAGCCCACTGCAGCCATGGGCCTGAGTCCTCGGTGGAGGGGAAAGTGGTGGATGGATGGCCCCGCACCCCTAACAAACAGCGGCACACAGGATGTGGACACACACATACACCACCGCTGCCGCCAAGATGGGGACATGAACGACATGTTTATGCTGATGTCCAGACACAGCAAGTTCGTCCATGGACAGACGAACTTACGGACACAGGAAACGGTGGACCTGTGTTCTCTCCCCACTGGCACACACACACAAACCCCTTGAAATGGGATATGTATATCGACATAAATGCACGGAGACACAGCGATACCGTCCAGACACATTCAAATACAGGCTGACTCAAGTGCGTGTTCACCCCCGCACTTACACAGACCCAAGGGCACATACCTTTACACAGGACACAAGGCTGTTGGCTTACCTGGGTGTGTATACAGACACGCATGTTCGCCGACATTACCCGCCACGTGGCCCCACGGGAGCAGTGGAACGTTCACGTACCCTTGTTTCCACGCAGCCACATACACACTCCTTCAGGGGAGGGGAATGGACTGGGGCCTCCCTGATGCCCCCACAGCTCTCTCCCTGGGTCTCTCTCCCCTCTGTCCCTGTGAAGCTGTTGCTCCCTGTCCCGGCACCAGCAGGGGCCTCCTTTTTATGGCGCATTTTCTCTCTGGCTCTGGCCCTGCATGCTTCATGTCCGCTGCTGGGGTGGGAGGTGTGTGTGGCCACGAGCTGGGACAGAGTAGGCCATGCCTGGGGTTAGGTTGAGCTTGGACAGACTGAGCTCAGAGCCGAGGGCTCTGCTGAGTTAACGTGGGGGCAAGAGGCTCCCCTCTCTCTGGGGGCTGGAGCCACGGGTCCTGGCCCAGCCAAGAATGTCTTGTGTGGCCTCAAGGGCTCCCAGGTGGAGCTGTGGGAGCAGAGGTTGAGTGTTAGACTTTGCAAGTAAGACAGCACAGGGTTTGAGCTCCAGCTCTGCATCTTAAATCCTGTGACCTGAAACACAGGACTTTCTTGGTCTGTAACATGGGCAATAAAAAAATAAATAAATAAAAATTTAAAAACAAAATGGGCAAAAATAGTACCTACCTCTCATGCTGTGATTAGGTTCGGTGTCATGCCTGGCACACATAGCATGTGCTCAAGAGAAGGAACGACGTGTCATTTTGGTTATCATTAGACCAGCCCCGGGCCCTCCCAGCTGAGGGTAGGCTGCTTCAGAGGGATGGAAGCCAGGGTCAAGCACCTCCCAACCATAGAAATCCAGATGGACTGTCTGGAGGAGGAAGCAAGAGAAGAGTTCGGAAGGGAAGAGGCCGGCTCATGGCCCAGCGGTTTTCCTTTAGGTGGGGTCCTGTAGGCCAAGTAGGGGACGGCAGGGGTGTAAGGCAGGGAGAGGTGATGGTGGGGGTAGGGGAGGGGGCAGGGAGAATGCCAAGGCCTGGGCTGCCCCGTGGGGACCAGATGCCATTCTTGGGGGCTCTGGCTGCCCTGGCCCTTTTCCTGACCTCGACCAGGCCCGCTTTGGGGCTGGGCTCTGAGGCCTTGTGCCAGAATGTGCAGGAGTGTCTGTGCACATGAGTGCCCAAATGTGAGTGGGGCAAAGAGCCTAGAGACCTGGGTGGGTCCCAGTGGTGACCTTAGGGATGTCTGCATGGCTCCAGAATCATTTCTGCATCTGCGTCAGGGCATTGTCACCTGGGACCACCATGGGGACAGGATGCATGTGTGGGACCCTACGTGGTCACTTGGCAGGGTCAAGTGGGCGTTTCAGGTATGTGCAGGGGGTGGGCATGCAGCTGTGGCTGACAGTGAAATCCCCCCCGCACTGACCACCTGCTTCCACTTCCAACCCGCTGGGAGCCTGGCCTTTTTGGTCTGCTTGGTTCCTGTCCTCTGCTCTTGAAGTGCAAGTGTGGGGTCTCACGCTTTCCTCCAGCTGGACCGACAGAGGATGAGGAGGCCCGGACAACCGTGCTTCCCTCCAACGCGGTGCTGAGGATGGGGCTCCTGTCCCTCCTAGCTGAGGTGGGAAAAAGGAGGGGGTGTCTGCACTTTCCTACCCCCAAAACCCTGGATGTGGAGGCGAAGGGGCCAGGGGAGACATCCCTGAGCAGCTCCCCGGCTTCTCCCCGATGCGCATGTGTGTTCGTCAGCATGGTGAGCCTTAGAGCCACCATTTTCCCGAGGGCGGCAGTGTGGCTGTGCGTGTGTGTGGGTCCCTTTCCAAATGTCCCTGTGTCTCCGGACGGTATGTCACTGGATGCGGCCTGGTGTCTCTGAGGGCCATTCCAAGCTCCGTCTCTGCGTATTCGGGTGACAGTGGGGTTGGTGGTGTGTGTCACCATGTGTGTCGGGATACCTGATGTGGTCTTTGTGTCACGGTGCCGCTGTGGTATGTCACTAAACAAATCGTCGAATCCTCTGGGTGTCTGATCGTCGTGACAGGCGTTGTATCCGTGTGCCTTACCGTGCATGGCGGCCTGTTGTGTTGACATACCTGTGTCAATGCGTGCGCCTATAGGTATTGCCCCCATGGCATTGTGCGTCCCGGGCTTGTCCCTGTGACCATCAATGTGTGTTTCACCACATGGGCCCCTCTCCCTGGCCTCCCTTGGCCTCTTGGCACCTTGTGAAGTGCCCACCATGGCGGCCAAGCTAGTGTCTGGGAGCAGGCTGGCTTCTTCGAGGCTTCCCATGAGGTGGCCCTGCTGTGGGCCCCACCCGTGCCCCTGGCCCGGCATGGACAGAAGCCCGTTGTGTGGCGAGGTGCGGGTGTGTGTTTGGGCCGCCCACAGGCCTCCCTCTGTCTGCCCGGCGCACATTGATCTTGGCTTCTGCCTGTGTCCGTCCTGGCCTGGCCAGCTGGGGTGTCCGGCTGTCTCTGTGGGCCAGAGCCCACCGCCCCCTACCGTCCCCAGCGGTCAAGCCTGCCCCAGGTCCCACACCTCCGTGCCGCCCGCTGTCCCTCTGAGGCCCTGAGAGCGCGGATTTGGAAACTGAGGCCCCCTGCCTGCTCCCCCGCCCCCCTCTCCTTCCTCCCTCTCTCTCCCCCCCTCCCGCTCCCTCGCTCCCTCTCTCTCTCTCCTCCTGCCAAACGCATCTTGGCTCCGTCTGAATATCTCTCCTCCTCGATTTTTGGCTCCAGCTCTGGGCGCGTTCACTAAAAGAAGGGCTAGCTCCCCCCTTCCCCGCCCCCCTTCCTTGCTGCCTCCCCCCCCTCTGGAGGAGCCCCTCTGAGGGCGGGAGTGGCCGCGTGCAGGGGCCTGGGCCCCCAAGCGGGCTTGGCCAAGGGGGCACAGGCCTGGTGGGCGAGGGGGCTGGGTGGACTGGGCCTGGCAGCCCGAGAGAGCGGTGGCCGGGGTGACCATGCTGCCCGGCTGGGCGGGCGGCCGGGTGGGGAGGGGTCGGGGGCACGGAGCTGGGGTGTCTGGCTTCTGGGGGGGCTGGCAGGCCTCTGTGAGGCGCAGCTGTGCCCAGAACGCCAAGCTGCGTTTGCCATCACTACCGATGTGGCTGCGCCAGCGGGGAGGGGGAGGCGGGGGGCGGGCACTGCGGCGCTCCATAGCCAATCGGAAGCCGGGGTTGCACTGGGGAGCTCTCCCCCCACTGGGCCCCACCCTGAGGGAAGCTGGGGTTGGTGTCCAGCAGTGGGTAGGGGGCAATGCCACCACCACCGCCGAGGACCCTGCCCCCTTGGTTGAAAGCTCGGGGCCAGCCTTCCTGGCACAGATGGGGCAAGGGCGGGGGGGGGTGGGGTCTGTGCCCACCTGAATCTTCAGGAGCCTAGCTGGAGTAAGGGGCAGCTCAGAGGCGCACCCCACCCCCTCGGCCCCAGGAAGCGGCTTTCAGTCCGGGGCAGCCAGGAGCTGGGGGTGGGGGCCGAATCATCCAGGAGGGTCCATCCAAATATCGGCTTCAGTAGAATCATCTCGGGGGTTTATTCCGGGTCCATCTCACACAAAGTCGCACACTCTCATTGGCACACACAGGCACAAAGAATCACGCTGTCACACAGGCACGGCACACCCTGGCACAGCACACAGACAGGAGCACACAGACACAGGCGTTCCCACACAGAGGCTCGCCTTCGCGCCCAGACACCTAGGGATGCCCGCCACACTGAACACAGAGGCTCGTGCTACACACGCAGGGACACACATGTGGGTGCAGACCCTGGGGCACACATGGTCACACGGTAACACACTGTGAGACACACAGCACAGACACAGGCACTGCCACCGCCCAACACACAGGAGCTCACGGCCCCACAGACACGTGGTGAGAAGCACATGGCACACGCACACGGGGACATTGTCAGACACATGGTGAACACACCTGGCGATGTCTGGAAGCATTTGGTTGTCACACTTGGAGGGGGGTTTGCCACTGGCACCTAGTGGGTGGGAGCCAGGGATGCTGCCCAATACCCCACAGTGCACAGGATGGCCCCAACCACACATAATGATCCAGCCCCCAATGTCAACAGTTACACATGGGCCCAGCTAACCCCTGACACCCACTGCGTGCACATGCACCCACACACACACGGACAAGAGTCCAGCTGACACAGTATCTCACAGTGTCTTGCTTACTAGGACCCATGTTTTGTCACAAATGCAGGGCCCCCCACCTCTCACACACACACACAAGCCCAGGTGCAGATGGTGTGGCATGTACACAGTCCCATGTTGCCCCAGCACACAGGGACGAGGGTCACACCCACACACCCATTCACACCTGGGCCACACCTGGCCCTGCTTGGAAATGGCACCTGAGAGGCGAGACCTGCCCTCCTTGTACCTCCCCTCTACTTGCTGGCCCTGCTGGCTGTCTTTGAGCTGCAGATCCAACCACCCCAGCCTCTCCTGAGGGAACTGGGAGCTCTGAGTCCCTGTGCTGGTTTGTAGAGGCCTGGGGGATACTCCTGGGAGGCCACATGCCCACGCATGCCCAGGAGACCCTGGCCCTCTGGGCCTAGCGGCTAGGGGCCCCCGTCTCACGGTCTTGCTTCTGGCAGCCATCGAGACCGTCCAGGATGGAGGCGAGGCTGACCTCTGAGACTCTTGTCCTCCGTGTGGTTGTCTCATTAATCCTCTGGCCGTTGACTCCTCATTTCTGACTCTGGAGAAATACGACTGGTGGAATCATACAGGAAGAAAGCGTTTTGTGGGATAATAAGTGAATGAGTGTTTGTCCTAAAAATCACAGCAATGGCTAAAGTGTGCCGTGGGCTCGCTGTGTCTCGACCTGTGCTAAGTGCCTTCCTAGCTTGTCTCCCCGAATCCTTCCACGTGAGGCGGGTGTGGCAAGGGTTAGCTGTGCCCGTGTGTGTGTCTGACAGTATATTAGGGCAGGGTTTCTCCACTTTGGCACTGTTGGCATTTGGGACATTATTAGGGGAATGGGGCCTCTGAGCCAACTTCCTGGGTTTGAATCCTGGCTCTGCTATTCACTAGCTGTGTGACCTGGGCAAGTTGCTCAACTTCTCTGGGCCTCAGTTTTCTCTCACAGGGTTGTGGTAAGGATCAGAAAGGAGTTGGCTTATCCAGAGTCCTTTAAAACAGTGCCTGATGTGAAGTAAGTGCTTGATTTTATAGATGAAAAACTGAGACTCAGAGGAGAAGCACGCTGGGACAAGGCCAAGGGCTAGAAAGTGGTGGAGCCTGAGCCTCTTCTCTGATTGCCACCATCCTAAATCCTACTGATGGGACAAAAATGCGGCTTATTCTCTGGCCTTTACCAAATTTCGGAGTGGGCCTCTAGGCCTTCCATACCCCCATTTGAAGTATGTCCCTGCTGTTGGCCCTTGAACCGTCCTTACTGCTCTGACCTTCAGATCTTTTTCTGTCCAGGGCTCAGAATGAGAGTGGATGGTTATCTCATCCCCTCTGCACACCCACTGGCCAGGCTTGCCCTCACCTTCCTGGCAGGGCCCAACACCCTCTCCCACACATTGCTGGGCACCTAGCCGAAGCCCTCGTGCTGGGGGTGCAGCCAGGGACCTGTGCATTCCTTCCACAAATATTTGTTAAGCACCTCCTGGGTGCCAGGCCCTGTTCTAGGCCCTGGGGGCTCGGCGAGGAGCAAAATCAGTGGAGGTGCCAGTCCCGGTGAGAGGGTAGACCGTGAACCCGATAAACAAGGGAGGGTCCAGCACTTGAGACAGCGATGGGTGTTATGGGGAAAAGAGAACAGTAGGGTCCTCGGAAGTGCCGGGCAGCTGTGGTTTTAGCAGAGGTGGTCTGGGAGGCCTCGTGGCTCGGTGTTGACTTTCAACTCTGTTGCTCTGCCACAGCTCAAGTGCGGCCTCCCAGGCCCTTTGCCCTGTGCAAGGGGGCGGTGCAGAGGTCAGGGGTACGTGACTTAGCATGGTTGCCCCCACCGTCTGCCCGGAGCGCACAGCCTGTTGTTGCTGCTGTCTGAGGTCATCCGTGAGCCGTACTTGTGGATACGCCGTATGCTGCCCGCCTAAGACCTGGGGACAAGATGGCCGGCGCCTCTTCTCTACAGAAACTGGGCGTCAATGGGCACCGGGCACTCTCAACTGTGCCGCTCTGAGCTGGGGGGTGGGGCTGGGGCAGCTGGTGGCCCGGAGTGGCACTTCCACCTGGGCCCCTCAATTTAGCTCCCTTGGGGCGGGTCCAGTTTATTTTTACCCCAGCCTGTCACCCTGGCAGTGCCAGGCCGTGCCATCTTTGTAGGGTCTTGGGGACCTGGCTTTGTCTGCCGGAACCCCGATTCCCAACTAGGTCCCCATCTCCCTCCACCCCCAGAACTCCAGGTGTGAGGGCTCTGGGCTGGGGCTAGTGGGGTAGGCACTGCTGGCTGGCAACCATCGTGCCCAGCCTGGTGGCATTTGGTTTGGCACCCTGCCTGCCCCCCACCCCCACCCCATGCCTGGGCAGAGCCGAGCGGCTGCTGCTGCCAGTCTCCATCTTGAAGCTTGGAGTGGGGGTGGGGGAACGCTGGGCACCTCCCGGCCCCCTGCCCGCCCCGTGCCACCTGGGACTTGTCCCCCATGCCTACTCCTTGGAAGGGCCCGGGCTGCTTTTCCCGCTGCCCCTTTGCATCCTGGAGCTCGGCGAGGATGCCCGCCTGGCTTCCATCTTCCCTGCTCGCTTCCTCGCTCTCTCGCCTGCTTCCCTGTAATGGCTCACCATTTTTGGCATCTCCTCCCCCTCCCCCTCCCATAGGCGCCAACCTCACTTCCAAACCCGCCATTGCTGGCTCTCTGGCCTCTGCTGCCTGGGGCTGGGACCCTGGAAGAGAGAGTTTGGGGGGCCGAGCATATGGGCATGAGGGGGGCTTTCTGGGTGCTTGTGTGAGTGTGTGTCTGGAGGGGGAAACATGCTTCGAGCCAGCTCGTGCAACCAGCCTCGAGGTTGGCAGAGCTGGGCTGCAGGAAGGGGGTGGCGGAGAAGTGCAGACTCTCCCATTTCTGACCGGCCCCGGGGCTTCGTGTCAGCCTCTGGGCCACTGGGAGACCAGGTGGGCATTTCTGTGCAAGCCGGGGGTCTGGACTGGGAAAAGCAAGGCTTCATTTGTAGGGTGCTCCAACCCTTCCTCCCCCAAGTCACCCCCGTCCCCAGGACTTCAAGTTTTCTGTTCCCCTCGTCCAGAGCCAGGGGTGGGGGAATCAAGCCCCACGTTGGGCACTCGTGCCCCCAGAGGGACAAGGGACTTCGGAGGAACCGGTTTACTGCCCCCCCCTCAACCCCAGCTCGCTGCCCGCCTCTCTCGGCACTAAACAAAGTTTGCTAAGTAACTTCAAATGTTATTTGAGGACGGCCTGGCCTCAGCCCAAGGCGGCCCTGTGGAAACTTGTTTTTCGCTGCCGAGGCTGCAAGTATCAAAGACACACTTTCGGTGGGGGGGGGGGGGGCAAAACGACGCCTCTCCCCTCTCTCTGGCAGGGGCTGGCCCTGAACGGACACATAGACACACAGAGGCCCGCACCGGCAGAGGGACACACACATCATGCTGTAGCTTGCGACACCAGACACATGACAAGCAAGGACCATAGCGCTCACTGATAACACACACAACACCCACATACTGACACACCCAGGGGGGAGGGAAGGGTTTGGAGTGTGCTGCCCCCAGCCCACAGGCCCTGGGGTTTTTCCAGCTGGTGAGGTTTTTCCACACTGGGAAAGTGCATGGCCACGAAGCCTGGAGTCCTGCATTCTCAGGTCTGGTGGGCATGAGTGGGTGCTCAGATGGGTCCCCTCCCCTTTCTCAGCCTCAGTTTCTCCAACTGTAGAAGGAGGCGCTGGGCCCAGAGGGTGTAAGAAGCAGAATCCCACACTGATGAGAAGAGTGCCTGGGTTGGAATCATTGAAGGGAGGAGTGAGTCCCTAATAGCGGGGTCTGAGCATGAGGCGTGGGGTACAAGCAGTGCTCATAGGTGTCATCTGGCATTTCTGCAAACCTGATGGGTGTCCACCCTGACTGGAGACCCCGACCTCAAGCAACTCTAGGTTTGCCAGTTCCCAGGGAGGTCTCTGTTTTTCTCCCCGCTCCCTCCATTTCTCTCCTGGCTTTTCTTGATCTTTCCCTAAATCCCTCCTTCTCTGGGTCTCCACCAGCCCTGCCCAGGCCTGGAGCTCAGGGAAATCGTGGGAAACAGGCTTGGGGTGTGTGTCCCTCACTGAAGCCAGACAGGCCTGGGGTCCTCCATGCCCTGAGGTCCCTGATGAGCCTCCTGGAGTTCCCCAAACTCAGGCAAGAAGATGGGGGGTGGGCATCTGAGCTGACACAATGTGGGAGGGGGAAGATCCATCACAGGGTCCCTCTGAAACATCCCCTCCTGAGGTTTGTAAGCAGATGGGATCCCGCTGGACAATAGAAAGCCCAAGGCTGGACAGGACACCGGACTGACCCGCCCCCAGGCCCTGAGAGCCTCCCCATCTCGCTGTCAGCCAGACCCTCACTGAGATAGGTTTATGGGGGGTCCCCTGGTCCCAGCCCCACACACCGCTTCATCTCCACTCACAGTCGGTACCCGCAACACCCCGCCACCCGCAGTCTGTCGCGCAGTGACAGCCTGTCACAGGCACCGCCGCACACCGGCACAATCTGTCGTCCACGCACAGTCTCACACACAACCTGTCACACACACGCACACACACACAGCGGCACAGTCACACACACAGCCAGCCTCACGCGATCACACCAAGCGTCACAGCTTGTCACAGCCATAGACTCCTCACAATAAAAATAAGAGCTAGCAGCTCCCGAGCAATTATGCCTGGGCAGTGGGTGGGCGGGTGCACGTGACCTCCTGTAACCCTCTCAGCGTAAGGCAGGTATGAGTGACCTGTTTTACAGATGAGGAAACAGGCCGGAAGGTCACGTGCCAAGGTCATGAGGCCAGAAGTGGGGTGGCAGGAATTACTCAGCCAGGCCCCCAGGGGCAAGCGACATTTAAACAGATCTCACTGCTTTTCAACCCACTCCTATCCATCTGAGACTCCCCCTTCTGCCCCCCACCCCCGCATGGGAGTTCCCTTCCCATTCCCCAGATGGGAAAAACTGAGGTTCTAAGCAGCCCAGCCAAGAAACAGGGGAAGGGGCCTCCTGGCCCCTTGCGTAAGAGGGCTCACGCTGTCTGCCTTCACCTGAGGAAATGTGAGCCATGCCCTCCAGCCCAAATGTTACTTTGCTCCTTTTGGACCGCGGTGGCTGCAGCCTGCGGTTCTGCTGGATTCCATATGTAGGAGCCTTTGGCTGGGGCCAGGGTTCTGGAAGGCAGAGAAGTCCTGGGTCTTCAAAACCTCTGTCTCCATCCACAGTTGGGGGTGGGAGTGGCAAGCCGTAGGCTGCCAGGCAAGTCCCTCGGCCCAATCCATGCCCGGGAGACTCGGGCTGCCCTGTACCCCTACTCCCCAGGGCCCTCCGCATTCCAGGGCGCTTCCTCCTCCTCTGCAGCTCGCTTTCCCCTTCTTTGTTCCACCAGCCCCACCCCACCCCCGCCCCGCTCCCCGGGGCTTCCCCCATTAGCGCTGCCACGGCCAAAACCAACACCGCTCCAACGACATCCCGCTGAGACCCGCCGGGCGGCGGGCGGGCCCTGCCCCCTGGCCCGCTCAGGGGCCAAATCCTGGCTCGGCGTGGCGGCGACGGCGGCCCCGGCGCACGTGGCTACACTTAGGGCAAGCACATGCGCACACCCCGGCGCATCGGCCCCGACGGGGCACCCGGGCGGGCGCAATCCCAGGTCCAAAGACCCAGCGGACACTCGGCCGCGCGCACGCACTGCACGTAAGCACGCTCCTGCACGGGCTCAGACCCCGGTCGCCAGAGTGCCCTAGCCAGGCGCCCCCGACCGGGATCCCAGACACCGCCAGCTTATACGCATACACGGGCTTCACGCCCCAATGGGACTGCTGGGAGCACACCCCCCCCCGATAAATAATACCCTTTCCCAACCTCAGATGGGGTCGCACACATACACACACACACACACACACACACAAAACACACACACCCATGCGCTCTTGCTTGCATCCTCACCGAGGTTCTGAGCGCTGGTACTGCTCTGCGTCCCCACGGGGGTCCCGGGCTTAGGTGAGCCTGCAGGAACTGCCGGTGCCCGCGCACGTGGCTCCAGGCCCACGCGGGCACACACCTCCCCAGTCTGCACACGCGTGTATTTCACGTGAGCTGCACACCTGCCAGGCCGCCCAGGGCACCTGGCTGCAAAACCGCATTCAGGTTTTGGGGGAGGGGACTGGGAATCGGAGGCCTAATTCCCACCGCCCCCATCTCTCTTAGAACACCCGCCTCCCCAAATGTCCCTGGGGCGCAGGTGAGACGCCCCAGAACTGTTGCCCAGTGGCGCCCCTGCATGTGCTATATTTATATTGGAAATGTGTACCTTTATATATATTTCTTATATGTAAGAACCTCCCCCCATTCCCGCTCCACGTTTATACTTGGGTTTTACCATCCCTATTCGGCTTCTTCCCAAACCTGCAAAAAACCCCATTTCTCCAAGCAGGGACGTGGGGCGAGGCAGGAGCAGCCTCCCCCCTTCCCACTGTGGACGCCCCTCGTTCTTAAAGGCTAGGGACCCCCTTCCCACGAAAGGCCGAGCTACATCACCGAATCCCCAAGCCCTCCCCGAAACACAATCGCGGGGGTGGGTGCTGGTGGCGAGACATTGCTTTTTGGTGTGTTTGCTGTTGCTGCTTAAATTAATCCTGAGTGACGGCCTGCAATTCCTCTCCACAAAGAGGCCGTTTAATGCCCCCCCCCCCTTCTCGGGCGAAACTTCCATTTGCCCCCCTGAGTCCAGCTTGGCAGCTCAGGCCGCGCGCTACGAGCCCTCCTGGACTTTCCCTCAGGTGCGCCCGGGGCTTGGAGGCGGGTTCCCTGTGAGCACCGTGGACCTCAGGAGCGAGTGTGGGTGGGTTTTGGAGGGATGGGAGATGTCTTAAAATAGAAGCGTCTCGCTGAACGGAGGTGGGGGGACTGCGTCCCAAGACTCCCTAGACGGCCCCACTGCCCAACCAAAGCCCTCCGGATGCCCCCGCCCGCCGAAGAAAGATCAACTTCCGTGCCTTCTCCAGAGCGCCCCGAGGGGAGGATCCAGACCGTCCCCCAAGTCGCCCTGAAGCCCCCCAGTCCGCGTGTGTTTGTGGAAATTCCGGCAGAGCCGTGCAGCGGGTGCCCGGTGCCCGTGTGCTAGCCCCAGCGTATGCCCCTCGCCAGGCTCCCGCCTCCTGCGACTCCTTTCATTGTCACCTCCCGGGTATTCTTTTCGTGCGTGACATTTCCCCGACCCGCTGCAATTGGCTCACGCTTGGCTTGGGGGGCAACATAGGTGGGTGAGGGTCGTGGCGAGGCCTCCCCTGGGCTCAGGCAAGGGGAGGGCTGGGTGTTTTCCCCGCGCAGAACTTGGGTGCTGACTGTCGTTGTCACTTGCAACGCGCACCACAGGGTAGAAGGGGACAGCATAGCCCTCCAAGGTGCGGACGGCCGGGACCCGAGGGCGTTTGAGGGCCAGTGCTTAGAGTCGGGCGTGCGCGTGCGCCGAGGCGAAAAGGCGGGAAGTGGTGCGTTGAAGCCCCGGATGTGGAAAGCGCCTGTGGCACAAGGTTGTGTCGCTCGGCAGGCGGAACGGCTCCAGGCGTTGAATGAGGAGTGAGGACCACTGCCCCCGCGGGCAGGTGAGGGGAAACCGGGAATGGGTGTGAAGGAGCAGCGGCGACAGGCGAGGCCTAGGGCCGTTTGCGTTCGCAGCCAGAAGCACCAGAATGATGCCAACTAGACCCCGAGGGGGTCTGTGGCGGCCTTTCGGACCCCGCACTGCGCTGGCGCGGCTCCCTCTAGCCCCGTTGCGGCCCAACCCCTCCCCGCGACCCCGCAAAAAGTAACCCGGTGCGGGCGTCGAGGGCCGGCCTGGTTCGCGTCCTGGGACATTCGCCATTTGCAGCACCAGAGGCCTGCGCCAGAAGGGGCTCAAATGGCGGCGTTTTGGCCTCGAGGTGGGTTCGGTCCCTTCACCAGGCGCGCGACGTGGGGTTCCAGGCCGCCGTTTCCTCATTGTCCCTCCTCCTGTGCCATCTTGATACCCGACAGGGGATAACGAGGGGGCTTTGGGGAGAATGCGATGTTAATGATTCCTGTTCTTTGGCTGCTCGAGGGACTTTTTGAGCTTAACTGCCCCAGAATCTTGAGGGCAACTTTGGGGCGTCCTTACGGAGAGAATCCCTCGTACGCGTCTCAGCCTCCAGACCCCTAGCCTCGGAAGAGCCTCCCCATTTCTCCCCAAGTCGCCTCTTTTTTTGTGTGTGAATAAGGGCGGGGAAATTTACCAGGGGAGCATTTTGTTTGTTTCAAGGGTTGGCTGGGTTTGGGGGCGTTTGGCCTCCAGCGAGCACAGGGAAGAAATGTGACTAAGTGTTAGAAAATGCGCTTTCCCTTTCCCTCTTTTCCGCCCTCAGGCCGCGGGAGTTGCGCAGCTTCTAAGAACCTTTATAAAAAATTTCCCCCTCAGATATCCTCTGATCGACACCGCCTTCCCTCGGCGCTGACTTCTTGCATTTGGGGCGCGCTAAGGCCTCTCCACCCATTGCTTCCAGCCATTTTGCAACACTTCTGGGCAGGCCGGGGGAGAGGATGGAAAAGAGGAAAAAGAACGTGTGCGCCGAGTGGATCCGACTTAACCTGTTGGAGAGGGAAGCTAGTGTCCGGAAGGCGTCCCCCCCAGTCTACCCCTGGAGCTCGAGCAGCCCCCGGGCGTTCAGAGAAAGCACTCAGGGGCCTCCCGATCTGCCCCTCCGAAGCCAGTCATAAACCCGACTTCTCATCGCCCGAATTACTTAAGGGCGCTTTGATGGTGTTAGGTCCTTTTCCTTTTCCACGTGCGGGTGACTCAGCCCGCTCCAGCTGCGACTGGGGAGGTGACCCGGGGCAGCGGTTGACACGGCGCTCGGCACCCTCGATGGGTTGGGAGGCGCCCCATCCCAGTCGCATCCACTCCCCTCAGGCTCCCAGACCACACTTAGCTCCCCTTTCCCCCCCCTTTATTTTTCGGGTCATCTTTTCCCTCTTCTTTAAAAAAATTATTTTAAAAATTGTAAGGAGTTTTTGTACTTTTTTTTTTTTTTCTTAACGTGAGACAGAGAATGTTTAATGGAAACAGGCATTTAAAAAAAAAGAAAGGAAAAAATACATGTCGGCTGTCCGTGGAGCTCGAGCCTCGCCTGCTTGGCGACTGAGCTTTTGGTCGCCGGTTCCCTGGTAGAACCGGCATGGGGCACCTGGGATCTCTGCCCGTGAAAAGGCGCTATAGAAATACGAGGAATTATTATGATTTTAATAAAATTGTGTCTCATTTAGGAGCGCGCTTCTGCCCTGCCTCTGTCGTCGGAGCCCGGGTTTGCCACCGCAAAGTCTGTAATCAGAGAAAAATACCAGCTTTGTTGAGGGTTAGAATATATCATTGGCTCATGTGTGCGGGTTTTTTTTTTTAATAATGCTAAGCATTGGAATAATTAAAGAGTGAGAAATAATTCGTCTCTCCTCTCCCCTCGGTATTGTCTTCTTTAAGGGTGGAAAGCGCACTTTTAGGCAAAGCTAGTTAGTTTTAATGCGGGCTTTATTTCTCAATCGCCTTCCCTCCGCTCCGGTTTGATTCGCAAATCCCCAAACTGGCACAAGCCGGGAAACTTGCCGCGGCGGCCGTTCTTCTCCCGGAGTTGGAGGCTCGCTTTCCTTTTTTCCCCCCTCTTTCAGAGACAACCCTCTCTTCTTCCCTCTCCTGCCTCTGGGCCCTGACCCACTGCCTGGTTTTCGCTAGAGCGATTTAAAAAAGAAAGAAAGGAAGAAAGGAGCCGGGCTCTGGTACCCCCGTGCCAGCCGAGGGCGCGTTTCCCTGGCGGCCGGCTGGTGGGAGAGTCAAACCCGGTGGCTGGCGGGTGTGGGGTCTCAGATGAACAGTCTCGCCGCCTACCCTGCACCCCCCCACCCCCCCAAAAAAGGATCAAGTAGTCCAGTATTTCTAAAGATCGAAGCCTCAGAGAGCTCAGATCCCTTATCATATTTTAAATTAAGCTAAACAGTTCTTTCTTCCCAGCCTCATATGCAATAGGAAGAGAAAATTCGGTCCTCGAGAGCCTGCCTTGGCAGCCCCGTGCCCTTGGTAGGGGAGAGAGCTGTCTACTTGGGCTGGGGCTGGCATCCAGCCCCAGGATGGTGCCACTACCCACAGGGCCTAGATTTGGGGCAGGAGAGAAGGGTCCAGGGCCAGTGGTGGGCACAGCCTAGGGAGATGTAGGAACAGAAGAAGAAACATTTCATCAGGGCTGCAGAGGTTTGCTTCAGGCTGGTGGGAGGCTGGGCCACTGTCCTGGTCATTCCCCCAGGTGTGGGGTGGACGGGCTTGAAGGGAAAAGAGGCTTTGGTGGTGCTTGGGGAAGACGCAGCTCCCGTGAGAAAAGAAAGGGGAAAGAGGGCAAGAAATTGGGGGTAGGGGCTTGTGCCCCAGGCACCAGTGGATGTGCAGTGGCTTCGCATTGCAATGGGAGTTATTTATTTGCTTCAGGTGTTTTTAATTAAATGGGTTCCTGTTTTATTTACCTTGTTATTCGGTGCTTAGACTTTTCAGCGATCCCTTGCATTCTTTTTTTTTTTTTTTTTTTTTTTTTTTTTTTTTTTTTTACATAAGCAGAAACTTTTTTCTCCCCTTGGAAAGATATTGTGGGAGGTATTTTGCCTTCAGTGCTTTCTCTTTCCTGCTTTTTTTAAAATTTAATTTTAAAATTTTAAAGTAAATTTAGTGCGAGTGAAAGTGAGGGGGGAGCCAGCTGGGGCTGGAGCCAGGGAAAGAGGGAGGCAGATGCAGCAGAGTTGGGCCTCCCTTCCCGCGGCAGCTCCACCCCGGGACCCCCTCACTCTCTAGGCCCCCTTCTGCCACTGCTACTCCCTTCCTCTCCCTGCAAGGCTCTTTTGGACAGGGACGAGGGGAGCCTGTCCTGTTGCGTGCGCATTCACCCTTCAGGAACCCCTGCCTCTGCAGAGCCACTTTTCCCTCATGACCACCTAATATCAGGGCCCCCCAGTCCCTGCCTGCTTACTCCCGTCAGTCAGCTTTCAGCTCGGTGGGCCCAGTTTGTCTCCCACACTTGCCCTGCTTGTCCACTAACCCCGCTGCGTAGTTGGTTGCCCTGTTGATGGGATCAGAGTTGGGCAAGCACAGAGAGAGACGGACAGACAGACAGACAGAGGCGCAGAAACCCGTCTGCAGCAGTGAGGATTCAAGCGGCTTCTTTTCACTATGAATTTTTGTGGTCACATGAGTAGTGCACTTGGCTCTGTAATGTGCGTGTATACATAGGTGCTCAAATTTGAGGCTGCTGGCGTGGGCAGGAGCTATTTCTAAGGCATATGAATTATGAGGACTCTGTAGTTGAAAAACTCAAGGCCCCTTGAGCGGTGCTGAAAATGTTCTATTTCTTAATCTGGGTGGAGGTACACAGGTGTGTTCACTTTGTGAAAATGTATCGAGTGGAAGACTTAGAACTGTGTGCCTTCTTTCTGTGTGCCACACTTCAGTTAAAAAGTTTATTTTTTAAAAAGGAAGGCACAGCCTCAAAAGTAAAGGCCGAGGGTTACAAAATAATAATAATCATTATTATTATTTAAATAAGAAAGTTCTCCAGCCTGCTTTGCTCAGGCCTCTCCACTAAGGAATGGTGGGAGGTCTTGTAAAAATTAGTGGGCTGATAAAAAACCTCTCAGGCATGTGGCCCATGAGGCTTCCTTCCTCCACATGTGCGGAGTGCCTGGAAACCACCTGCAGACATAGGTTTAGCTGTAGGATTTTAACATCTCAGGACCAAAGGATAGAAATTGGTAAGGAAGAAGTTACATGCCAATTACATTTTGCTCTCAACATCTGGAAAGCAAAATTGCAGCTGTTCTCCCCCTCCCCATTACCACCTCTTCTTTTTTTTCTGCACACTTAAATTTTTTGTACTTGTGCCATTCGTACTTCGGTTTTCTGCACTGTTAAAACATTTTCACGGCTCTGACGAAATCAAATTGTTGGGTTTGGGCTTTTAAAAAAAATGTGTATGTATATGTATGTATCTTACAGTCTGACAGTATAATTTTTTGGAGCGATTTATTTGAACAGGCCCGCAATCAGTTGATAATCCCCTTCCTTTTCTTTCCCCTTCTTGGCCTTTCCAGCACCATTCAGGCCAGAAGCTTGAGGGAGAACGCTTGGCCGCTCTTGCCTCTGCTCCTTTGGGCAGGTACTGACAGCTTCGCCCTCCACGGCCCTTCTGCGGTGTTTTTGTTTTCCCTTCGCCCCCCAAAAATATTTGAACCAAAAAGCCTCTTTTTTTTTTTCCTCCACCCACAGCAAACTGAAAGGGCTAGTGAACCGTGATTCAACAGAGCGAGGGCGCCTCTTTTCTTCCTTAGCATTAATTAACTCAAGTTCGTTAGGACGTTGGGTCTGTCGCCCACAGTTTTCTCTTGTGTGTGCTGAATCGGGTCATAGAGGGAGACTTCCCATGCAAACAGTTTGTGTTGGAGCTGGAGGACACAGAGGGGGAGAGAGGGTAAGAAAGAAAGGGAGCCAGTGAGGGACGGATTGTGGCCGAGGGGTGGGCATGGTCCTAAGCTCTGGGCACCCTGGTGCCAGCCTCCGAAGGGGCTAGACACCGGGGGAATAAGGATTCTCGGGTTTCCTTGGCAATGATCCTGATAATAAAATAGTTGGGGAGAACAATACATTTTGAGGGATTGAAAAATGTCTTCCTTCCAACTCCTAAAACTGTACATTTGGGGGAAGCCGCTTGCTTGGACAGGGCCCATCCAGCTCCCCTGAGCCCTCGAGCAGCAGTGAAAACCTCGGGCTCTTCCCATCCTGGCCACCGGCTCTCTGCCCCAGGCTCTGGGCACTGCCTGTTGCCACAGCAACTGCAAGAAAGAGGTTCTCTCTGGGTCTAGGGGCGTGCAGACCAGGCAGAGGGCACCCGGAGCTCAGAGAAACTCTCCTCTTGCCCTGGCCCTTCTCTCCTGTGGCAGGGGGAATAGACCTGGCAAAGCAAGGGGGTGTCAAAACATCCTGACAGAACTCTTGGAGCTCATGAAAAGGACTTGGGAAGGCCACAGGAATTGTCTCCAAAGTGCAGGGCGAGTGGTGGGGAGAGGGGAGAGGACCATCTCCCCTGGAGGATCCCCAAGCATTTTCTGGGGTCAGTAGTTGGCAGCCGGGCCTTGGGCGAGAGTTTTCAACATTTTGTTGTTTGCTCTGGCCTCCTCTCTTGCCCTCCAGATATTTTCTCAATGCGCTGGGCACAGACCTCATCTTCACCTGCTAGTCTCCCCTTACCATGCGTTTTGTCAGTTTTTCTTTAGAGAAAGTTGTGAAGTTGGCTTGTGGGGTTCTTCCTTCTTCCCGGACCCTTGACCACCATGGAGTGACACTTCCCAGACCGACCTGGTGGGTGAGGCTCAGGCTTCGCACTGCCCTTGCCCCTTGAAGCCCTTGGCTGTCATCTATCCTGTGCGTTGGTTCGTTCTGACCTTCGGAGGGTCCCATCCTCACAGAGCTCCCTGAATGGACGACGGGGCTCTGACTTTCCCGGCTTTTACTTCGATTTGGTGACACAAGAAAGTTTCAAGCAAAATAGTGAATTAAAGACTAGGGTTTTGTTTCCCATACTCTGTAGAGGATGAAAGTAAACAATTTCCAGTTGCACTAGAGAGAATAGATCGTCTTCCCCCAATACCTCTATTCCTGCCCGATTTTATTCAGTGCCAGGAGGGAGAGGGGAGATGTGCCTGGAGCAGGGTAGTGTTTGGAGCCAGAATGAGGCTGCCTGTTGGCCCGATCCCAGGCCACCGCTCCCGGTTTGTAGTCAGGAGGAGAAAAGGAAGGGAAGGGGGTGGGTGTTGGTTTATAGGAGTGTGCAGCCTGGTTCTGAGGCAGGCCTCATCCTAGACCCAGCAAGGGGTGCAGGGCAAATCCATTCAGCAAGCTGAGGATGCTAGAAAACCCCCGTCCGGTCCGCCATTCCTGGGCAGAGAAAAACAGGCCCAAGTCAGCCAAAAACCCGCTTTGTCCAAATTCTCCGAGCCTCCTCGCAATGTGCATATTCTGGTTTCCATGCTTGGCGGTTCCAGACTCTTGGATGATTTTACTGTGGCTGCAGAGCCCCTTCCTGCCTGCCCGCCCCCACCCCCCAGAGAGGGGAGGCCCCACCCACCTCTCAGATAAGCAGCCGGCCCCTTCCTTTTGCTGCCTACGGGTTCTCTTTCCATTTCTGTCCGGGAGTCGGGCCACTGCTTTCTTGTATCCCTTCTTCTGTGGGACAAGATGGAAGATCTCAGGGGTACGAAGTTGGCTTCTTTTTGGTTCAGGCCAACGCTGAATTATAACATCCCGGGAATTGGACAGGCTAATCAGGGCTCTATTTGTGGCCTTTTAAAATTTCCTGCATCTTTTTTCACCCAGGCTGCAGATATGCAGTAGTAAAATGGATCCTGATATATCTGGTAATTCCTATGTAGGTTTTTGTCAGTTATTTGCACTGTGTACAGTTATCCAAATTAACACGGACATATATAAAACTAGCATGTGTCCAGGGTCTGAAAGAATAAATCTGAGCCTTAAAGCAAGCAGGATGTGGACAAATAGGATTTTTTTTTTTTTTAAAGATAAAGTGACCTCCAAATAGTGGCCCTGTTTTTAAAGATATAACTTCTTGTGCTTCTAGATGTTTTACTAGTGGCAGGTATAGGCCAGTTGCAAAACCCGTCTCAGGCTGGGAAAATTATTTTGTTTCCTTGAATATTTTTGAATACTGTGTATATGAGTGAGATTCTGTACACATTTCCCTGTTTTCCCTTAAATAATCCAGAAGGCCTCATTTCTTTTGTGGATTTTTGGAAAGCAACACATTTAACTTTCTTAAGCTAGAAGCAGTCACTTTAGCTAGTTTTTCTTTTCTTTTCTTCCCCTTCTGCTTCTCTGTCTCATTCTTCTTCTTCTTCCCCCGGTCCTAGAGTCCTTATCTTTTCTCCTTGCTCATTTTCCCTTTTCAGCTGCATCTTCTTTCCCTCCATCTCTGTCCTTCTCTCTCTTTGCAGTTTTGGGCCCAGCTTGTCTTGCTCTCTCAGGATTGGGCTTCCTTCTCTCTTTCTTTCCCCCTCCCCCTATTCCTCCTCTTCCTACGGCCTGCTCATTCTTTTTCTTTTGGAGGCACATTTTTCCTAGTGATGGCTGAAACCAGCATGGGTATTTCAGAAATGTTTCAGTGAAAACTGTTGTTGTTTAAAAAAAAAATCAAATTCTATATACGTGACGGTAATGAGAGAGGTCTTTCTCTCACAAAGGCAGAAAAATTCCTTTCCACAAACTACAAGCCCATGTGAATTTTAAAAGTCGAATCTCTGGCTTCTGGGATTTTTCTGTTAAATGAGGGAAAATACCTTTTCCCTGCTTTTCCTTAATTTTTCCTCTTTGTTGTCTTTAATTTTCTTTTTTGCTCACTACTGTCACCAGCATCACTGGCTTCCTTACCCCTCCGTTTTTTCTCTCATTCCCTTTCTCCCCTCCCCTCTCCTTCTCCTCCAAGGCTTGCCTGTCCCCTTGCTCCCTCCATCCCCTGAGCCCTTACATTTTCAGGTGGCTCAGCCCTGGAGAAGCCTTGAATCCTCAGAGGTTTTTTTTTTTTTTTTGCCTTGGCTCTGATCGGGGTGCAGGGTGCAGAGTATCTGAGTTCCTAGCCAAGACCGAGACTGGGACAGGTAATCTTCCAACAGGAGCCTCTACTCTCTTAACAAAAGGGGGACAGTCCCCTTTTGTCTGGGGTTTCTGAGGGGCGTGTCCAGGACCGAAAGCCGCCGTCAGTGGCATTCAGGAGGAGGGGGCTGTAGGGGTCGGGTTCGCCAAGTGTTTCTATTGGAACCTGAGCGATTCTTCTCTGTGTGCCCCACAGGAGGGAGAGAGACCCAGTCATTAGAAATACCCTGGCTGCTCACCCAGGAAGGCCTCCCCCCCCGAGAGCCAGATGCCTCTGTGGGAGCAGGGTGAGGGGAGACTGCTGCCTGGGAATCCTCTCAGCCCACCTTCAAGGTTACAGGCCACCGGCAGGTGAAGGACAATTGATGATTGTTCTCCTTCCCTGTTCCTCCCCTGGGAAGTGCCTGTTGCTCTTCCTGTTAAGGGAGAATTGAGGGGGTGCAGTGGGTCCCCGCGGCTCCGTGGAGATACTCCATTGGTCCTCCTGGGCCACTGTTATGTGCAGTCTCTCTACCACTCCATCGACCTTTGACCTCTCCCTTCACCCAGGAGTGAATCATGGATCTTGTCCCGTTTCCCTAACTTACAAGTGGATCCTTGCATCCACCATCTCCCTTGCCACCTAGGCAGTTGCACCACCGGATTCAGAATCGACCCATGTTTAGCACCCGGCATGGTGGTCTGGGAGATGGAACATGTTAGGATTCTCTAGGAGGCTCACACTGGCTGTTTTCTGTTTGGTGTCTAATATTTAGCATGAATCAAAATACCGGAAAAACACAACCCCATGCCAAATATAAACTCACTTCTAGTTTCTACCATCTCATCTTTATTATATTTTTTTGCCTGTTTCGTCTCATCTTTAGAAAGTAACATTGCTTCTCTCAAGGTGGAGAGAGGCAGGGTTTGGTACCTTATGTTACTCAGCTAATATCCTTGACTAATTGGACCCAAGCTGGTTATTAACGTGATGTTAATTATTGAACACCACCCTAAGAGGCCTGTCTTGCAGTGACACCTGCCTCTTGCTCTCTGGCCTCTAACTGTTTCTCTCGGCCAGTCAGGCCAGTCAGGGCCTGGACTGGGGTCCCAGGTGCTGAGCGGCACTGTTCCTGTTGTCTGGGTCCAGCGCCAGCCCAGGGCTGCATGTTTTGTTTGGGCACACCCCGGGCCCTCTTTCTCGAACCTTTCCGCTGCGCGTAAAGGCCACCGAGCACAGGGTTTCAGGTGGGGAAGAAAGGGGCGAGAGTGAGCAGTGACCTTTCTGTTGCCAGCTGAGGGCTGAGCCTCACCTGGGGAGAGGGCAGCTGTAGGGACTGGGTTCTGAGTAGGATCAGTCTCTCCCTGTCTGTGTTCATGTCCTCCTCCGCTCTTCCATTTCTTTAATAACTGTCCCCTCCTTACTGCTTCTCAAAGGCCTAAAGCATGGCTGCTCAAGGGCCCTTACCGGAGAGGACCCAGTGGAGGCTTCCACACTCCTGGCTTCTCTCCCCCCCATGTTCACCTTTCCTGTCTGTGTGGAAGGTCCAGAGCAGGGGTTCCCCTGGGGAGCTCTTCCTGGTGACTCGGTTTCCCCAAGGTTGTCTCACGTTTCCCGATAGAGCTCTTTCCTGCTTTCTTGTTTCCTTTATTAGCTCTCTTCCTTTCCTTTAGGGTTCTTATTTCATGCTCTTGCACCTTCCTCCATATGGTTTGGGCCCTTTAGTCTGAATTGAACGGGGCACAGGTAGGTGAGTGTTCCCTCTCCTCCAACCAAGAAACACTAAACACAGACCAAGTGGAGAGGGCAGAGCTGGAGAAAGCAAAGAATCAAGAGTTCAGGAGGTGGTGGCGGCGGTCGTGCACAGGCGGGACCCTGTGTTTGGAAGTAGTGTCCATGCCTTTGTCACTTCCTCCCGGGGTTGGCTGTTGTGTTTGTGGCTGCGTGTAGTGCTTGTCAGTGGAGTGCTGTGACAGGAGGCTATTTTAATAAACTGTTGCAGTTTCTCGAGCAGAGCTGCATTGCGTTGGCATCCCTCTTCACTGCTAATGGAGCGTGCGTGGCTGGGTGTGGGCCGCTGCCGAGGGAGGCACTGAGCTCGCTGGGGGCTGGGGAGAGGGAGGCTGTGAGGTGCTGTGGGGGGCCTGCCTCCTTCGTCTGTCTGGGAGTGCTCCTGTGAGCAGCAGCCAGACGGGGGAAAAGGGTGGCTACACCCTGGGCGCCAGGTCCCTGCCCTGGAAGTGCTGCTGGCATCGACACTTTCCGAGCTCTCTTTCTTCTTCTCTTTCTATTCATAGCACGGCAGGCAGGCTTGTGTGTATGGCCAGGGAGGAAAACTTCCACTCGCCCCTGTGCGTCCCATAAACAAAAAAAGAAATAGAACCAGAAAAAGAGTGTGCGGGCCTTAGAGAAAGAGACTGAAACCAAAACACAGAGAAGAAGGCGCAGCTGCTTTCCCCAAGGCCTTCTGGGGCTCCCTCCCGCCCGACAGCCTGCCCGGAGTCAGGCCTTTATTTATTTATTTTTCTGGCTTAAAAAAAAAAAAAATTCTGTGTCTTCCTCAGCCCCAGTCCCCCTCACCCCCTTCAGATTTGCTGGGTGGCCGCTGCCAAATGGACCCGAGTGGGAGCCTGGAATGAAAAATTCATAACTGCTGGACTTTGCTTGTTCATTAGACGTGAACTTGTCGATTGGGCAAATTGTTTTTGGTCTCCAACTGCCGGGGGCTCTCCCCACCCTCTCGGCTTGCCCGGTTCCCTCCTCCCCTTGGACGCAGCCATTGGCTGCTGG
>NW_020175432.1:4851359-4884018 GCF_003031525.2 Neophocaena asiaeorientalis asiaeorientalis
TGCGCTTTGCCGGGTGCTTCAGATCAATGGTAATTATTTAATTTTTTCCAGTTTTATTTTTGTAAACAGAAATCAATTATTATTTAAACTTCAAACAAGCAAACAAGCAAAAAAAAAAAAAAAAAAAAAAAAAAAAGAAGAAGAAAGAAAAAAAAACCAAAAACCGAGAGCCCGGCCCTCTGTCACCTGACTGAGTGGGAAGGAGGGTGAAGGGGTCAGTGGGGATGGGGCGCAGGATGCCCCATGTAGCTTTTAACCCTAATGTGGTTGATCGATACCACCACCTTATTTGTGTTAACAAGAAGCGGTTTTTTTCCTTATTACTGAGATTAACATTAGTACTGGTGTTGATAACAAAGCTGAAATCACATATTTAGGGTTTAGATCTGATTTTTAAAATGCTGGGGTGGATGTTCCAATCGGAGCAGGAGAAAAGAGAATGAAAACAGCCTGGGGAGGGGGAAGCCAAAGCCGTTTCCTCGCTCGCTGGCTCGTGGATGTCATGTTCTCTCTTCTTGGGGGTGGCCAAAAACCTACCGGTGTCCGGGCGTGAGGTGGCCCCCGCATGCCCTGCGTGTGCGTCCACGGGCATTTGTGCAGACTGGACACTGTGCTGGGGCGAGCTGAGACGAGTTCGAGGCTGCGATAGAACATGGAGATGTCATGGGCGCGACAGAGCCTGGCGGGGATACCAGCAGCGTGTGTGTGTGGACGGCAACGTTGTCTGTGCGCGCGTGTGTGTGAGTGAGTGAGTGAGAGAGAGAGAGAGAGAGAGAGAGAGAGAGAGAATAGGTGTGTGCTCAGGCTCTGGGTGTCTCTGTCTGGCTGCTGAGGCTGAGATGGGAGCAAGCAGCTGGCTAGGCTGGTGGCAGCTCCAGACCACACTTTCCTAGAACAATCGCAAGAGAAAATTGTTGTGCGGGGGGCGGAGGAGGAGAAGGCGATTTTTCTTGTGCCCCCCTTCTAACGCTTCTTTTCTCCTTTTCTCTTTCCCCCTCACCCCGTCTTCCCCTCCTCCTGTCTTCCCTCGCCCCGCATGCTCCCGGCTTGCCGCCTGCAGGATGAGTTCCACCCGTTCATCGAGGCGCTGCTGCCTCACGTCCGCGCCTTCTCCTACACCTGGTTCAACCTGCAGGCGCGGAAGCGCAAGTACTTCAAGAAGCACGAGAAGCGGATGTCGAAGGACGAGGAGCGGGCGGTGAAGGACGAGCTGCTGGGCGAGAAGCCCGAGATCAAGCAGAAGTGGGCATCCCGGCTGCTGGCCAAGCTGCGCAAAGACATCCGGCCCGAGTTCCGAGAGGACTTTGTGCTGACCATCACGGGCAAGAAGCCCCCCTGCTGTGTGCTCTCCAACCCCGACCAGAAGGGCAAGATCCGGCGGATTGACTGCCTTCGCCAGGCCGACAAGGTGTGGCGGCTGGACCTGGTCATGGTGATTTTGTTTAAGGGGATCCCCCTGGAAAGTACTGACGGGGAGCGGCTCTACAAGTCGCCCCAGTGCTCGAACCCCGGCCTGTGCGTGCAGCCACATCACATTGGAGTCACAATCAAAGAACTGGATCTTTATCTGGCTTACTTTGTCCACACTCCGGGTAGGTTGCTCTCAATCCCCCTTTTGCCCACCCCATTTTATTTTACTGGCTGGCATTTGTTCTGTTGATTCTTCTTTCCAAACGATACATGCATAGACGCGATGGGCCTAACTGGTGCGTCCGTCCTGCTGAGGCCTGAAGCACGTTTGATGTTCCCTTTTCCCTTCTGTTTCTCTCCACTCTCTCCATTCTTCCTCCTTTGCTCATTTGCCGTGTGTTACTGATTGTCGTGCCCCTCCGTCTTTGGAGGACTCATCTTACCCAAAAGACGCTGCAGGTCCTAGGACTGGGGCCAGGATGCCCCAGAATTATCCAGGATGGTGAGAGTTTGTGATGAACACCACTACCACCAAAAAAAAAAAAAAAATCCCTCCTTGCTCTGATTTAAAATGAGTCAGAAAGAAGTATTGGGGGGCAGGTACTGGTTTTCCTGCAGCGTCCCCTCAAGTCCTGGGGAAACGCCAGATTTGGCACAAGCAGGGTGGGCAGCAGTTCGGTGGAGAGAGGGGCGTGTAAAACCCCCGGATATGAGACAGAATGAATAGAAAAGAGGAAAGAAGGCAGAGGCGGGCAGCTTCTGAGGCCCAGATGCCCAGGCGGGAGCTGTTTCGCCTGGGATTTGGCTGACGGAGAGGAGAAAAGTCATTCAATTTCACAGAGAGTGAAAATGAGCACGAGATTCCTCGCGCTCTTGCCCTTCACTGTCCCTTCCCCTTCGCTTTTCAGCTGAAGTGGTGAGACCCCGGGATGGATGCCCGCAGCCCCCATACCTCTGCTGGGGGGCAGAGAGACTCTCCCCAGCATAGGCATGCCAGGGAGTGGGCATTGCTGTGGAAGGTCTTAAAGAAACAAACAAGCAATCAAAACTCTGTAAAATCTCCTTTTCCTTTTGTGTTCCAAGTAGTTCCAGCTCTCCTCTTTGCTTTTCCAATTTCACCCTGCATTTTGGGTTGTGTGGTTCAGTTCTCCTCCTCTGTTCCTTTTTTTTTCCCCCCTACCCTTTCCCTTTTTATAATTTCTTTCCGCTTTTGTTTTCTTACAAATTGAAACAGAGATGGCTGGTTAATTTTTAGCCTCCACTCAGCTACGCCCAATTTACTGCCGCCTTTGAAACCTAAACGGGCGGCACTCTGTGATTAAGCAAAGCAGAAGTGTGTTTACATTATACCCAACCAACTTGTAATGAGAGGGCTACCAAACCTTTCTCTCTCTCTGTGTTTTTTTTTTTTTCCTTTCCACCATTCCAGTATTTCCCCCCCTTTTTTCCCCCTTTCTTTCTCTCTTCATGCGAATGTAAGAGAATGTGGCTTAACTTCAACTCTAGTGAATGTTCTTTCCCGCAAATGTGTGTGTGTGTGTGTGTGTGTGTGTGTGTATCTTCCTTCCTGTTCATTCACAAAAAAGAAAAGCAACTCACTTTTCTGCTGTGGTTACCCCCTTGCCTGTTTGGGATGTTGGGAGGAGAGGTATGACTTAATCCAGAAAGGAAATTTGGGGGCACTTTCAGCATTGCATCAGCAGTGGAACCTCGACTGGGATTAGCACTGAGAGTTTATGTGTTGGAGAACTCTGGGGAGGAAAAGGTGGTATTTGAGGCCTCTCTTCTAGCTCATTCTCTCATTCTGAGAGGTGGCTTTGGTAGTTGGTTGGAGGCAGTGGATACCCCCCCCCCCAACTCCTGTTGTCCCTCCCTCCATGGATCTTTCTAGGCCTGTACCTAGCCCTGTGTGACTGTCATGGCCCGCTCACGAAGAATGACCAACTGCCGGTCCTCTTCCTCGTTCATCCTTTTTCTTTCTGGAAAAGAGACCAAAGAAAAAATGAAAAGTTATTCCCTGATTCTCTGTCTACTCGGCAAATCAGAGTGGGGAGGGTGTGTGCCTGGTGGTATTGGAAGTGGCTTGGGGCAGACTTGGACCCTTGAGCTTGTGTCTGTCAGATAGCTCCTCCGAGAGGGGATTCCGCACCTTCCGATTTTGGCACTAGGGCCTCTAAGATGAAATTAATACTCATCTTCCTTTTGAGCCGGCTTCCTCCTACCTTGCTCTGTAGCTGGATCCCTGTAGCTGAGCTGTTTCCCTAGCTTCTCTTATTTTAGGCCAAAATTTTGACTGCTGCCAGCATGGAGCTGAGGTAGGATGAAGTATGTGTGATGGAGACCATTTCCTGACCAGCCACCTGGGTCCTGGACTGACCAGGCAGGTGTCAGGAGAAGGGAGGCGCCCCCACTTGCCCCCTAGCCATAATGAGATGATTTGCCCAGGAATATGAGTAAATTCATGCCCCATTGCATGCAGCCATGGCCACCTCTGTCCCAGCTGAGGCCGAGTTCCTTGACAAAAGCTGAGTGGAGAACTGAGGATGTTTTCTTACAATTCGTCTATAATTCAAGTCCCTGGACTCCAGATAGTTTCAGTGAAGGTAGGATTTTTGTTGCTGAAATTGCTTTAATTCAGGGGTGCCTTACTGACTTCGAGTGGGGGTGAGTTGGTGAGGCATGGGCTACCAGTGGCCCTTGGGTAAGTGGCCTCGAGATGGCATAGAGTGGGCATGGCTTTCTCTCTAAGCCACTCCAGTTTGCTAGAAAATGTCTTCTCCTGGCTGAGCCCCCAAACAGTGTCAGTCCAATAGCACGACGTTCCTTCTCCATGTCCACGCAAAGACATACTCAGTGGGGTGCCACTTGTTCCTTCCTTCCAGTATAAACTGGGGTTGGGGGCTGGGCTGGCAAGGGCTCAGACAAGAGGTAGGTTGGATTCTAAAAGAAATGCTTTCCTTCCTTTCAAACTGGGCTGAAGAACCTGATCTGGGCTGAGCTGGTGGTGCCAGGTTTGATGACAAGCAAACTTGACATGATGGTAAGCATGGGGGCATGGCTTCGCCTCCAGGCACCATTGTCATCTGTCATCCATGGCCCTTGGTGCTTTTTTTTTGTCCCACATGAAGCTTTAGGAGGTGGCATGGTTGAGAGGGACTAAAGGACGTGTGTGTGTGTGTGTGTGTGTGTGTGTGTGTGTGTGTGACGTCAGAGGAGCTCCACTCCCAGAATACACGGTCCTAAGAGGCCACCCAGAGTGTTTTGCACCCTTCATGAGGGTGGCCTTCCTGCTGGGAAGGAATGTCGCTGTGTGTCTGTTCCATTTAGGAGGGGATGTTGAGGCAGAGCAGGGTCAGAGAGCACTGCCACGGGGAGGAGGTAGTACATTCCTGCCGATGTCCTTCCATCCAAAGGGGGTGTCCCAGGGCAGTGGCTGGAGACAGAGGGGAGCCTGGGGCCAGGAGGAAGGATGCTTGTGTGAGGAAGGATGGCTGAACTGGTCTGGAAGCACAGCTAGACTATCTCCAGTGCTTCTGCGGGGGTCCGAAGGTAAACTGGCATCTTCAGACCTTCCTTAACCTAGGCCTCGGTCCTAGGAAAGAAAAACAATCTGAAAGTAATAAAATGCTCTACTGGATGGAAATGTCAGCTTCTCCCCATCAGATCCCTCCAACAGGCCCACTGTGGAGGTCCATGAAGTCCAGGTATTCTTTTCTTTATCTCCGCTTTTTCATTCCAGAGAAATTTACACATAGAAGGAACCCCCATCACCAGGGCCGACTTATGGCCAGTCTCAGTTCATCCACAGCCCCCTGCTGCCCAGCTTTACACTGGGCCGTTTAGGAGAAAACCCAGGCATCATAGCTTTTCATTTGTAAATATTTCTGTACATGTCTGTAAAGATAAGGACTCTTGAAAAACGTAACTGCAATATCACTGTCATACCTAAAACGATTTCTTTAGTATGGTCGGAGAGCTGGTCAGTGTTCACATTTCCCTAATTATCTCCTAATTTTGTTTGTCTCGGTCAGGATCCCACTCGGGTCCATGCATTGCAGTGGGTTGCTCCATCTTTGAAGTCTTATAATCTCTAGGTGGTCCTCCTCCTCCTCTTTCATCTTGGTTTCTTTCCTGGCAGTTTCTGGGTTGTTGTTGTGGAAGGAACCTGGTGGTTTATCCGGTAGGGTTTCCCTGTTTGGACTCTGCAGGCTGTGTTCCCCTGCGTTCTTCAGTGTGCCGCTCTGAAAGGAGATTCCGCCTCCCTCCTCACCTCCAGGTCCGGGGATAGCTGGGCCTTCACCTGTTGCAGGAAATGGATTAGCACCTCAGGATCTGTCTAAGTGAACTTTTTCAAGTGCAAGGTTGCCCTTCTCAATATAAGAGCTTCATGGTTTTCGCTGTCTGCTTCAGGACTTGGGGCTTTGCGGTGAGCACTGGTTTTCTGGTCCAAGGGAGGGCTCCACGTCTGCGTCCTTCCTCAGCAGTGGAAGGCATTGCTTCGCCACGTCAGTCCTGCCAGGATGTGGCTGATGCCAGTGAGGTCCCCCAAGCCTTTGCTGGATGCCTGGCCCATCTGGCGGCTCTGGGTGAGTGCACGGGGGTGGCCACAGGCATACCAGCCACCGTCTCCGGAGGCCTAACTCCTCCTGAGGCCCCTGTACCACTTCACCCGTGCCTCTTTTTTCTAGGCCCAGAAATGCCACGGGTCTGCGTTTCTGAGGCAGCGCCATCTGGTGCCAGGGCTGTTGAAGACTGCAGGGCCTAGTTACCAGATTCCTAAAATTAGCAAGATATACCAATGTAGGGTTAGATGCCTTTCAGAGCAACCCAGAAGAGATGTCATCACTGTTGTTCGAGGGTCAGCTTTGGTCATTGTAAGAGTCTTCTGTTCAACTAATTCAGAAGTTGGTTAAAGGGATTAAACCAGCTAATATGTGAAGATCCTGGCACACAGCAGAAAAGCAGTGGACGGCAGCTGCTGCAATTCCAATTGTTATGGTTCCGTGAGCCCAGGGATGTCTCCCTGTCACCTTTACCTGTTGGTACTATTTCTGCCTTAAGGGATGAACTAAGTGAGAGTTAATTTTTCTGTAACATAGCAGCGTTTCAAGTGCTGAAGACAGGGCTCATGGTTCCTTTCCACCCCTCTTCCCAGGAAGCTGTCCGTTCTCCAGGCCAAACGCTGCCAGGCTCTCACGCCTCCCACATTTGGTACGGCTCCTTGCGCACTTGCCATTTTGGTCATCACCCTCTGGAGGCCCTCTTAAACCGGAGCGTTCTATATTAAACAAGGAAAGTCCAAGTTTGATCCCATCCCATGGTAGCTGCACGATTTGCTGGGCCTTCCAGCTACATAATTTTCAGGGCCCAGTGCAAAACGAAAATGAGGGGTTCCTAGTTCAAAATGATGAGGAATCACAGTGAGACAACAGTTGGATCATTAAACCAAGCACAGGTTCTGTGTGACTGCCCAGGTCACATACCCAAGAGGTCTGTCCAGGCTACATTTGCTCTGTTAACGTGATGTGGGGTGCCTGGTTCTGGGTGGTGTAAAAGGGTGATGAGGCTCAGGCTGGCTTTGGAGGGGGCATGACCCAAAAGAGGAGCTCAGAAATACTCAGACCCACTCCTTGGGCTGGTCTCATTCTGGGACTCCCTTGACCATCTGCTCTCATCCCCTTTGTCTGTAGCTTGTCTGTCCAGCCAGTCAGGGGTCCGCACTGGCTGTGATGTGCAGGGCACCTTGGTGGAGTGCTCACTGTCATGGCTGAGTTGGAAGCTGTAGCTCAAGGAAAAAAAGAATTACCTTTGTCTGAGCTTTGAGCTGGCAGAGTTCGGCCCATGAATAAGCTGGAGGGGACCTAGGAGCCCAAGCATGGTGACCAGCTGTGCTCCACTGCCCACCCAGAGGAAACAGGGCCACTCTGTAGCAGGAGAGCTGGGGTCCAGATGTACAGAAGGACTTCCTGAGGATTCAGTTTACTTTTTGGCACTGCCAGAGGATGGTTGAATTTCCTTTATTCATGAAATAATGTACACATTTGGTGAACCTACTGGGAGCAAGACCCTTCTAAGAATCAGAGACTCCTACATGTGGCCTGCAGGGTTTGGGTGAAGGCCTCCTGATAAGTTCTAGAAGACACCGTCCTATAGATGTGAACGAACAGTGATCCATGCAGGAGGCGAGGGAAGACCCAGCAGAGCTTCATCAGGCGCAGCTCCAGGTGGGCTGTGAAGAAGGAGGCAGGGCCCATCTCAGCCACCTTCTAGAGCTGCAGGGACCCAGGGTGCTGAGGAAGGGTAGGCCAGAGGGGTAGAAGGCTGTGCCGTGGTCTCTCTCCGTTCTTGCGTCCTGCAGCAGCTGGGCAGAGAGGGTACAGCTAAACATCTCCCTTTCTGCCCTGGGAAGAAGGTGTCTCCCTCCCCACCCCTTTTTCTCTTTGCCCCGTCGGTCCCACCCCCACCCCACCCCCCTGTCTCAGGAGCTGCCACGCTTCAGTTATTTTATCCTTCAGTGTCCGATTCAGAAGTCCTTTCAAAGGCCCCAGCAGTGTCAGCGCAGTGCTCGCACAAAAGGCCTCTTTGATTTCTTGTTTGTTTTCATTTGCCAGCAGAGGGGGAGGGGGCAGGAGAGAAAGAGCTTCTGGGTTTTAAAATTTTTATTTGGGTTGCTTCATTCTCAGAGGAGTTGGCTCCCTGGAACTCTTTTCTGAGTTAGGGGCTCAGAGGCGGGAGGTAGCCTTCTGGGGAGAAGGCTGGGATGGGGTGTGGGCACTGCCTCCTGAAGCAAGAGGAGGGGATTTGGGGGATTAGGATACAGTCATTGATTCACCTTCAAATGTTCTGTGCTAGGCCTGAGGGTAAGAAGGGTCAGGTTGGAGCCCTGCTGCTTGTGTAGAGAAAGGTCTGAAGTGCCTGACACCAAAGGACATTGTCCTGTTAGCCGCATCCCTAGCAACGGCCTGGTCACAGCTGTAGGATTTGAGCAGTCCTGAACCTTGACTTTGCCGTTTTCCCTTTATCATCCCAGATCCTGCCGTTTCCCTCTTGGTCGGAGGGGAAGGGGGTGGGGGTCCTTTTAACATGCACGCTCCTTGGAAATTCTTAGCACCTTGAAATACAGGCTGTGGCTCCCCACTCTCAGTCAGGGAAGTGGAAGGGTGAGAGGTCTACCCCGCAGCCGGGCGTCCTGCCAGCAGTGGTACACAGGCCCGGGAGGAGACCCTGTCCTCCCAGGGCTTGCTCTCTCACCCCGCGCCTCTTGTCTCCCCGTGATGTCTGGCTCGTGAGAGGCTGCAGCATAGGTACCGCTCCCAGAGGACCCAGCCCATGGCTCACGGAGGACTTTGAGGGCAGGCCGGTCCTGCCTGAGGAGCAGGGAGCTGAGGCTGAAAGGAGATGGAGGACCACCGGTGCCTGTGGTTTGGGACTAGAGACACGGCGACCACCGCCTGTGTGGGTGCAAACTTTAAGCACACGTGGGCACGCCCTGATATACCAGTAAGAAAGGGTGCAGCCTGTTGGTCGTTGCGCCTGTGTGGAGGTCTGACTGCAGGGGCTGGGGAAGAGAGCGCCGGAAAGCGAGGCTTGGGCAGGTGGTCACGGGCGTCAGCAACAGGGAAGTGTGCCCACTGGGTGAGGGGGGCTCCGCAGGGCCTGGTTGGCAGACGGAAGGAGGAGGCTGGGGGGCTGAGAGATAGATAAATATAGCTGATGGCATTTCTCATGATAGGTTTTTCTTGGCACTGAGGGCACCGTGGCAAACAGTACGACAAACGCCTGGCCCTGCAGGCCGCCGTCGCCATTTTAAGCATGTTTGAGCAGAAGAGGTGTTGGCATTAGAAAAGGGTCCCAGCAGGTGGAGGGGCTGCAGCAGGGGGGTTTGGCTGGACTGGGCCTTACCGCCCTGGGTACCTGGGTTCCTTACTTTGTCTGTATGGATATCTAATATTTGATTTTCTGGCCCTTTGGGGATTTAAAAAAATATTTTGGGGTTGCCCTTTGTGGGCCTGTCTCCCAAGTGACTTGTCCCCCCCACCAGCCACCGTGGCCTGTTGGTGGTGGGGCTGTTCCGGCTCTCCTCCTCACTTTTGATGTCTTAATGATGACACGGCATGCCACTGCCCCAGGGTCAGGGACATTATTTTTTATTTTTTTCATTTTTATTGGATTATAGTTGATTTACAGTGTTGTGTTAGTTTCAGGTGTACAGCAAAGTGAATCGGCTATGCATAGACATATGTCCACTCTTTTTTAGATTTTTTTCCCCATATAGTTCATTACAGAGTATTGAGTAGAGTTCCCTGTGCCTCACTTGTTATAAATTTGGGGGACATCCAATAACTTAAGAGACACTCCTTTGTCCAGGTTCCAAACAATTTTCTGTTCCCGGTCGGTGGAGGAGAGGGCACACCCGTGGTCTCCATCCCTCGCTTTAATTCCATTTTTCCTTTGAAGGCCCAATATGGCCGAGGCACCGTGTTAAGTCCTGTTCGTGTGTTAGCCACCCAAATTCTCACATTGGTTCTAGTTTGAAGCCCACATTCCCGGCTGTGAGCCTGTGCACTAGGGTGACACACACAGGGGTGTTTGTGTGTAGTGAGGAATTGGTGAACCAGAGTCAAGGACCTGGGAGGCTTCCTGGAAGATGACCTGCTTGAATTGCACCTTGAAAGACAGTGAGGAATTCGTTGGTTTTTGTCAGCTGGCTGAGCATTTTCAGCTTGCCTTGAGCTGATTCCCTCCTCACAATGGTTGAGTGATATAGGCAGGGCAGGTATCATTATCCCCACCGTACAGAGAAGGGAACCCGGTACAGAGATGTCAGGGCGCTTGGGTCACACAATCAGTTTCCTGCAGAAGGACCCCAGGTTTCAGGTCACTGAGCACCTTGGCTTCCCTCCGTGGGCCTTGCCATTCCTTGAACTTCATGGGGATTGCTGGCCTTGGTGGAGTCTCAGAGGAGAAAGCCGAGCGGGTCCCCGTGGTCTCCCTTGCTCTCTAGGAGCTGAGACAGAGTGGCTGGAGCCTAGCCTGTGACTCAGCTCAAGGGCTCCCCCAGCTGCTGAGCATGTGGGGTGGAAACAGCAGGCGGAAACCTGGCCTGTCCTTGACACTCGTCTCCCTTCCCGCCGGCCAGCCCCCTGCCTCTGACCTGAGAGGCAGCACGCTAGCGTAGACCGGGGAAGCGCGGCTGGATGCCCCCACCCTGCTGTGGCCAGCTCAGCTTCTTGGCACCCCATCCTGGAGCATGGGGAGGGCAGGTAGATTGTGCAGGAAGTCCAGGTGTGCGGTCAGGCGGGCCCGGCTGGATCTTGGGATCCCTGATCCTTGCTCTGTCACGCCTTTTTCCTGGGAGTCTGCTTGGAATTGCAGTTTGAAATAAAAATGAATGTAATTATCCTAATTAACCAGATGATCGCTGGAAGTTTCGCAGTAATCTGCTCTTCATTGCCTTTTATGCTCCTGAATTCTCGTAGACTCTCATTCTTACCCCTTTCTTAAAGTTTGAAAACTTTGGGGCTGTGTATATAAAAACTCTTCCAATATGCTGAGGGTGGCTGGGTTGTGAGAGAGGCTAGCTTACTGCTGGAGACTTTCCTGTTTCCGTGGCTAAGAAGATAGGGACTTGACCTCTTAACCATTGGAATCAGGTCCCATAGAGCAGGGTTTCCCAACCATGGCGCTGTTGACTTTTGGGCCAGATCCTTCTGTGTCATGGAGACCGCCCTGTGCATTATAGGGTGGTTAGCAACATCTCTGGCCTTGACCCACTAGTTGAACCCACCCCACCCCCCCACCCCCCGCCCTATGTGTGACAACCAAAATATTTCCATACATTTCCAAGTGTCCCTGAGGACAGAGCTGCCCCAGCTGAGACCCTCTGGCCTGTAAGAAACAGAGCGATTCAGACAGAATGTACCCCAGATTCACCTCTTGCCTATCTTCCAGTTTAGGAACTTATTTACGTTTTCTCACATGGCAACAGAACCTCAGAGCCCTGGCTGTTCCCCTGCATGTCCTGTTCCATTTTCCCCTTTCTGGGCAGAAGGACCCTGGGCTGAAACCATCTGGGGGCTCCTCTCCCCTTGGGAGCCGTGAGTCCCCCTCTGAGTCTTGCACTGAACATCCCTCTTGATGTCTTGCATGATGGTCTCTCTGTGTGCCAGGGCTGCTGTTCTGGGGACTGGAACAGGGGATTTACTACTCAGCTGACCCAGGCCTATGTAGTGAGCCATTGACCGCATCAGGCCCACCCCAGACCCCAAAGAACAGCAGACGTTTGTTTCGGCAGCATGGGAAGCAGAGATCAGAAGTATCTCCTGAGCCTCAGCACTAGTCTTTTTAAAGGAAGTTATTTGACTTTCCTTATTACGGTGGTAAAACGCACTCTTTATTAAAAATTCAAACAATAGAGAAATGTAAGAGACGGGCTGCCCAAATCACCCTCCTGCACCAGAGAGAAACTTACTTCCCAGATCCATATAGGTTCTTCTAGTTTTTTCATCAATTAACTTTTCATCAAACAACTTTTAAATACAGAGATATCTATTTTAAGAGCAGATGATATGTTTGGGCTAATTGAACCGGCTCCATTGAGTGCCACTGTGGTCTTAAATTTTCCTATCCCCTGCCCATTCCACCTGTGTCCCGCATCACCCCAGGTGCAGAGCCCATGTCCCTGTACTCTTTTCCCCTGAGGTGACAGTTTCTCTTTGTCCTTCCTGGGAGCAGGGTGACCAGCAGAGCATGTGCTGCTGTCTGAGCAGCCAGGATCCTGCTCTAGGGCGTTCCTGCTGGCAGCGTAACCCCGATGGCAGAAGTCAGGGCTCCACCAAATCTCCAGATTCCTTCTTCCTGTCTTGTCCCTGCCCCTGGCCTAAAGAGAACACTTCTGTCTGCCATATCTTTAAGCCCGACACAAAGGGCCCTACCAAAGGCGCAGCTACCACGGGGTGATGAGGGAAGGAGGAGCCACTGAGAAGTGGCCTGCTTGACTGTGCTGGCTTGGCCCCAGTCCTTGCCTCCTTCCAGCTCTTTCCTGGAGGGCCACGGTGCTCCTCTGTGTGCGGCCAACCCTCTGCCAACTGGCCTGGCGTCCTGGAGGCTTTTCTAGACCCTGCAGGCTCCTTCCAGGGGTGACTGCTGCTGCTCTTTTCCTTTCTTGAAATGGAGAGTGTCCCTTAACCTTCCAGGATTTTGTCCCTTCACAATTCTTTGTGTCGGGCTTAAAGATAGGCAGACAGAGGTGTTCTCTTCAGGCCAGGGTCAGGGACAAGACAGGAAGAAGGAATCTGGAGAGAGCTTTGCTGCTGGGTCTGATGGTCTAGGGGAGGCTGCAGAGGACAGTGGGAGTAGGGTGACACCTGGTGACTCTTCTCGACTGGGTGGAGTGTGCAGAGACATCAGGAGACCCCTGGAGGCAGGCCTACCGAGTGCAGCCCTTGGGGAGTGTGTCCTTATTACGCCTGCAGATTATATCCCCATTAGTGCATAATTATTATGTAATGGGCGTTATTGCATAATGGCAGTTATATAACACGTGGCCCAGAAGACGGAGGGGGGGGGCATGTAATAAGTATATATCCTTTGGCTATAAATAGTTACCAGCCCTGCACTGAATCTGTGGTCACACCAGAGCCACCTTATAAATACCCAGCGCTGGGCTATAAATTTCTGAGCCGTGATGTAGGCAGGCGCGCGATACCTAGTTAGGGAGTGGTAGGAGGGACCTGCAGCCCCACCCAGCCACATGACGTCATTGTTTCTGTAGTAACGAGATGGCTCCCTGGGGGACCAAATGAAAGGAGGCCTTTAAAGGGAGGAGGCAAATGGATAGAAAGCTTTGGTGGGGGGCGGGGGAGGTTTGCCAAACCTGGGGCTGACCGGGTGGGGTCCCCTGTGCAGAGGACTCCCAGGTGTTCAACCAGTACCAGGGCAGAAAATGCCGTTTCCTTTCATGTCCTCTTTAGAGGGTCTCAGGTCCTGTCCCTGTGTCCAGCAGGTCATGTGAGACTCAGCCGAGTGTCACGGACAAAAGGGGAGTCAAATGGTGTCTCCCCATCCTTCCATCTCCCAGGTGATCTCTCCTTGGCTCTGGGGCCACTTGCTGAAGGGGAGTTGAATGTGTGCACACCGGAGCTCTGCACCCCAGGGTGGGGCCATTTCTCCTAGCAGACGTTTTAGGTCAATTTTGGCCTTAGTAATATAAGAAATATGTGAGCAATTCGGCTCATGGCTCAGAGAGCCTCGTGGAAGTCATGGCTGTGAGAGATGGTGCCCGGGAAGGAAGAGGAGACAAGGATAAGATTTTGGTCCCAGAAGAAGCTATAGGGTAGGATGTACTCTTTTTAGGTGTGTGAGCGGTGGTTTCATATAGGGCGGTGAAGAGCTACTGTTCACATCCCTGAGGGTAGAGGAGGAAATGTTTTTTTGTTTTTTGGCCACGTGGCATGTGGGATCTTAGGTCCCCAACCAGGGATCGAACCTGCACCCCCTGCTTTGGAAGCACGGAGTCTTAACCACTGGACTGCCAGGGAAGTCCCGAGGAAATGTGTGGGTTTTTTTGTTTCTTTTAAAAAATAAATTTATTTATTTATTTTTTGGCTGCGTTGGCTCTTCGTTGCTGCGCATGGGCTTTCTCTAGCTGCGGCGCGCGGGGCTACTCTTCGTTGTGGTGCGCGGGCTTCTCATTGTGGTGGCTTCTCTTGTTGCAGAGCACGGGCTCTAGGTGCTCGGGCTTCAGTAGTTGTGGGACGCGGGCTCAGTAGTTGTGGCGCACGGGCTTAGTTGCTCCGCGGCATGTGGGACCTTCCCAGACCAGGGCTCGAAGCTGTGTCCCCCGCATTGGCAGGCGGGTTCTTAACCTCTGCGCCACCAGGGAAGTCCCGGAAATGTGTTTTGATGGTAGGTAGAGGGATTAAAGTTAGTTGGGAGGGAGGGAGGGAGGGTGGGTGACCTACTTGTCCCAGTTTGCCCAAGAGTCTCCTAGTTTCAGCACTGAAAGTCCCTCTTCCCAAGAAAGCCCTTTGTCCCCTGAAAACCAGGATGGTTGGTCATCCTAGAACAGCAGTTTTTAACCAGGGGCAATTTTGCCCCTCAGGGAACATTTGGCAATGTCCATAGACGCTTTTGGTTGTCACAGCCAGGGGAGGGTGCTGTTGGCATCTAGTGAGTCAAGGCCAGTGCACAGGACATTCTCTCAAGAAGGAATCACCTGGCCCCTAATGTCACTATAGATCTTCCTCAACCTACAGTGGGGTTACATCCCGATAAACCCGTCATAAATTGAAAGCACTGTAAGTCAAAAATGCATTTAATATACTAACCCACGTCATAGCTCAGCCTAGCCTACCTTAAACGTCCTCAGAACACTTCCATTAGCCTACGGTTGGGCAAAACCATCTAACAAAGCCTATTTTATAATAAAGTGCTGAATAGCTCACGTAATTTACGGAATATTGTACTGAAAGTGAAAAACAGAGTGATTGTATGGGTGCAGAATGGTTATAAGTGCATTGGCTGTTTACCCTCCTGACTGCCTGTCTGACTGGGAGCTGTGGATCGCTGCTGCTGCCCAGAATCACAAGGGAGTATCAGAGTATCGTACTGCATATCGCTAGCCCAGGAAAATATTATAATTTAAAATTTGAAGTATGGTTTCTAGTGAACGCGTGTTGCTTTGCACCACGTAAAGTCAAAAATTGTGAGTCAAACCATCAAAAGTCGTGGATTGTCTGTAGTGGTGAGACCGAGAAGCCCTGCCTTGGAGGTGGGTGAGCAGAACCTGTGTGTCTCTCCTTACGACGGCCATCCCTTGCCTCTGCTAGCGGAGGCCCCCAACCCCTGCCGGGCCCCCCCTCTGAATTTCTTGCAGCTCTATTTTCCATGTTTTGATTGGTTGTGAGTAGGGTTCTGGGGCTGGGAGACCTTTTTTAGGGAACCCTGGGGCTTCTGAGAGGGTCTTTTGCCCTCTCAAAGCTCAGAGTCCCTTTGCAGTTAAGACAGTGCTGAGAGTAAGCCCCACCTGGCAGTGTGGCACTGAGTGGATCCTTTGCCTGTTACTAAAAAAATTAATAGTAATGAAAGAATCATGAAAGAGCGATCCCTTATTGCCTACCAAAGAGTTTCCGAGAGGCGAGACGTGCTTGCTCCCCCCCCTGCCCACCCCCACCCCGTCTTTCAGGCCAGCTCTTCCCACATAGACCTGAACAGGCCACGGCAGCCTCTGGCCCATGGCACCCCCTGAGTGTACCAGTCCCAGGATGAGAATTTGTTTCCACAAAAGCCCATTTCCCAGACTCAGCAACCAGGGCCAGTCTCTGCCACCCAATGAGACTTCACAAATGGAACAGATGAGGGAGCTGAATTCTATCCTGGCATGTGGAGTGTACAGAAATCTGGATTCTATCTACCTGATATCATTTATAGCAGATTACATTTTGCACAGCATACATGAAATATAATCACAAGAGTATAGCAAACTCTTTCTTTCTCACCTTTGTTTAGTGCCTGTTTCGTTTACTACCTGGCTGCAGTTTACTTGGTCCCCTCTGGCCCTGACACCATGCATAGTGTGGCCAACTGGGTCATCGTTACTGCTGGCCTGGGACAGGGCCCACAGATGATAGCCAGGATGGTGATGCAGTGGTCTGGTCTGCACCAGGGAGTTAGCCAGAGCAAGAGGATCAGCTGCCTCTTGTGTGTGTCAAGCCCAACTTTTGAGTTTGGACTTGGGATTGAGACAGCTAATGAGCACGGGTGGGAAAGCAGGGCCCTTGGGTTTGCAGGCAAGTCCTGCCTGCTGTGCCAAGGGGAACTCTGTGGGGAACAGTGCTGGCTTCGAACACAAAGGCCATTGCTGCATGGAATAGTAATCCTCAGGGTATTGCCAACCCGAGAGATATGGCCAAATGAGAGGCCCCTGCCCCAAGGATAGGCCAGATTTCTCTCACTTATTCATGGTATTGTGGTTTATAAAGTGGGCCCAGAATACAGATCTCTGGGCATCGTTTCAAATACATGCATTTTTTAAAAAATTAAACAACACACACACACACACACACACACACACGCACGCTCACGGTTGGTTCTAGCCGTGCTGCTACCCAGGAGTGTTCCTGGCCACGTGGGACAGTAACTGAGGATGATGGTCCTGAAGCCACCGTCTAATATTAGATTTTGAAACTCAGAGATTCATTAATATAACTACTCAAATGCCAGCCTGGCTTGGCAAGGCCTCTTGAATTGTGTTCCCCTCCAACAAAGCACTCTGGCTGCAGGGACGCCCCTGGTGAGCCAGAGCCCTACTCCCTGGTTTATGGATGGTGGTTGAAGGCATGTGTTGGCTTCCTCAGTGCACCCTCCCTGGGAGAGGCGGGGAATTCCCACGGTGCCAGGTCCTGCCTTTATGCATCTTGTCATGAGACGGGCACCTCTGGAGAGTCTTCAGTAGAAGTGAGCAGTCAGCTGGGCAAGGCCCCCTTTGAATGCAAGTTGGACCCAGGCTTGGCTGAGGGCCGGGTAATTTTGCTCCCCTATGACACTTTGCACTTAATTTTGTAGGTTTCTTTTGCTAGGCTGGAATCTTGGAACTGGGACTATGTTTTATCTGCCTTGGCATCTGGCTCTCGCCCAGTGTATAGTCTTATACAACCCCATAAACCCATTTTGAATATTGAATTACCTTCAGATGGGAAGCAACCGACAGCCCATCCCATCCTTGAGATGATGCAAAGGCATGAAACGGCATAAAAATCAGAAATGGGGCTGCTAAACGAAAGGGGTGGAGCGGGGAAGAGTGGCTGGTGTGCCTTCTGAGTGGGCATGATGAGGAGAGAGTACGGACAGGTGAGGAGTGATGGAAGCTTCTGGAAGGCTGGAAGGAATGTGGCAGGCGAGTGGGAAGCTGTAGGTTAATTGATTGAAAGGGACTTGGTTTCTCAAATTTTTTTTTTTTTTTCCCTTTTTGAGAATGGGAATGAGGTGTCAGGAGAATGGGGAAAGAGCAGCCCTCTCCCTGGTCTCCTTGTTAGATGGGCCGCTGCTGGGTGGGTCATAGGCTCCAGCTTAGCTGGTCCCACCTTCGCCCAGGCCTTCCCTCTGTCTCCTTGGCTAGTCCTAATAGACAGAAGGGGCAAAACATACGTGACCCCCCAAACCCCCACCTCCGCCAGCCCCCAGCCCACCCGTGAAGGGAACTCCTCCCATGCCAGATCCTCCCCACCCTGCTAGCCTATCAGATGCCCTGTAGCACACGTTGGCAGGGAGCAGCCCCGGGGCATGGAGATTGTTTGCCTTTTGCTCAGGGGTTCCCCCTCATCCCCTCCCCTTTCCCCAGAAGCCCTGACCTTCAGGCTCCTCATGCGGCTGTGGATGCAGACACGTGGCTGGCTCTTCCTTCCCTCTCTCTCCTGGGGACCCCTCTGGCCCAGGCCTCCTGGGCTGAAGATGGCTGCCGTTCCCCAGCTGGTGTATATGCTCCCAGCTCTGGTGACTAGATTTGGTTCTTAGCAATGAATTATTAAAGGAACACGAACAGTGCGTTTCTCATATACTCGCACGTGCACAGCCACTTCTCTGAGCCGATTCTATGGTCGATTCTGCCGCTGCTGCCCCTTCACTTGCCTCAGACTTTAGAGTCGGTTCCACTAGTTTTGGAGTGAATTCCCAGCTCTCCTCTCTCCCCCTTAAGAATCTCCAGTCAGCCACTTCCTCCCTGGTCCTGAACCTCTTTCCTCTGGCCCCCTGTGCCTGTCCTTGACTTTCTTGAAGATCTGCTTTCCCTTCCAAAGTTCTACTTGTCAGTGGAGGGGTGGCCTGGCGCCCCAGTAGTCTTAGGAGTGTGGTGTGCAGGAGTGCTGCAGTGTGACAGGGCTTTGGGGGTGTTGCCTTCTTTCCTGCTCTGTGTCCTTTGACCTGGAGTCCGCCTGAGCATGAAAGTTCCTGAGGCGGAGGCCTGCCTGGCTCAAGCGAACACGAATGTGGCTGGACCCGCAGGGCTGTGGTTTGCCATCACCTCATTATGCTCTGCTACGATTTGGGGAGAGAATCACGTACGTACGGTCTCTCATCCATCTACTGTTTTAAGAAAGGCATTTTTCTGGTTATAAGACTAGTGCCCATTCCATCATAAAAATACCAAATAAGCACAAAGTCTAGCTAAATAAAAATGTTCAAAATTCTACCACTTAACCACTAATAGCCTTTTGTTGCATTTTTTATACCTATTCATGCACATATTTTATTTTTAAAAAATTGGAGTTTATGATAGAAATACTTTGGGGTGCTACTTATAAAAATTTTGTGCATTCTACCATGTCACAATTTTTCAAAAAATACTTTGTGGTGGTTTAGCATCTTATTATTAGCTGCATTGTCCCTAATTCTCAACATTTCTAGTGACTTCTATCCTCTTTTCATTTGGGAAACAAGAAATTACCTTTTATTATAAATGTAATATATTATTATTTTTTAAAAATACAAACATGCTTTTTGAACAGCTCATGACACTTCAGTGTTCCAGAGTTGATGTAATCCCTGTGTGGAGGCCTTTAAGTTGTAAATTCTGCTGGTATGGACATCCGGGTGCATTAAGCTTTGTAGCTCTGTTTATGAACTTCAGACAAGGCTTCCTAACAGTTGAATTATCAGGCATAGGGTATAGACTCTTACAAAGACTTGTCACATATGTTGTTAAATTGCTGTCTGGAAATTTCATGCCCACAGATGGCACGTGAGGGTCCATCTCACCACATCCCCAGCTGTACCCTGTTTGTGCTACCCAGTGCCTCAGAAAGACACTACCATCATTTGCACACATCACGCACGTATCATGTACATATCACGTGAGGATGTGCTTTTTATGAACCCACATCCCATCCCTGTCATAGGTGTGTGTCCACTGCATCAGCTCACATGTCCCCTGATGGACGCGTGCTATCGTCCAATGAAAGAGCTAATCTTGGACATCACCCCACACACTCACATCCTCCAACCTGCATTTTTTTGTGAGTCTGAGGTCCCCTCTCCCAGGCCTCTCTCTGTTAGCACTGCTAGAAGGGGAAGGTTTCTGAGGGCCTCAGGCATGGCAGTGTCGGTTCTCTTGGGCCAGGAGCTGGCAGGGGAGCCTGGGGACTGCCTGGCAGTGAGCAGGTGCTGGCCATTGCATCTTAATGGCAGCAGCCCCCCAGCGCCGCCGCCCATGGTGGCCACCAGCAAGTGCCCCAAGAGTTCCTGAGGAAGCAGCTGTTGCCCATCCCTGAGGCCGGCCCCACTGTCTGCCACCAGGACCCTGGGCCTGTCTGGTGAAGTGCGTGTCCTCCTATGAGTGGAGGAGAGGCTAAGGGAGGGCGAGCTCTTCCTTCCAAGCTGTAGACTCTGCCTTCACTCACACACACACACACACACACACACACACACACTTTCACACCCTGTGCCCCAAAGATGGCATCCCCCAGGGGTATCATCACATATCTGGGACGCACAGCTCCTTGCGTCCTGCCCCAGGGCCAGGGTCAGGGCCAGGGCCATCTCCTTCCCTAAAGTCCCTAGGCATAGGTATGTGAGCACGCTCTTGTCGGGCCCAGTTCCCACTGGCTCTAGTCACATGCCTTTGCGTCTGCATGTACACATGTGTATTCATCCACTTCGAACCCTTCTACATCCAGGCTGCAGTGTCTTGGGCCCCTTCTACTTGATGCTCCATCTCGCCCAGAACTTAACTATCCTCGGGCCCTGTGAGGTAGGAACTTCCATATGACCCCTGAGGCCCAGCGGGAAGCCTGTTAGGTGCAGCAGCGGAGGGGTCATGCAGGACAGGGAGAGGCAGTAGAAGCCTTTCTCCCTCTTCTTGCGGTGGCAGTGCCAGGCGTCCAGTGCCTAGAGGGCCCGTGGTCATACCATCGTGGCAGGGACTCCTGTGTTTATGGAGCTTGGTTCGTTTTTTAACTCTGGGGGTGTTCAGCATGTGTTACCCTGTGAGTGTCTGTGCATGTGTAGCCGAGTGTCAGGAGGTGGGTATCTGTGTACTAGTGTGGGTTGGGGTGTGTGTGTAAATGTCAGTGCGAGTCACACCCCAGGACGTACGAGTAAACTTTGAGGGTCATGAGGTTCAAACTCTCATTGCTCCCACGAGGACACAGAAGCCTAGGGAGAGTGCAGTTACCTGCCCCCAGTCACCCAGTGAGTACCCAGGTCGCCCAGGGGCATGGCCAGCCCAGACTCCAGGCTCTGAGCCCCTTGGGCCTGGAGTGAGCATCTGAGTCAGTGGTGTGCTTACTTGCTGCGAAGTATCATGCCTTTCCAGCCCTCTCAGCAGCTAAGCAGCTCCCATCTGGGGCTCTTTGTGAACCTGCCTCACTATTAGTCTACCTGTTAGTAAAAGAGATTACAATTGCTGTAATTACAGGGCGCTGCGGCTCCACCAGCAGGAGCAGAGCTGAGTGAGAGGCGAAGGGTGGGGGGAGACCAGCCCCACAAGAAGCTGCTATTAAAAGCCCCATGTTTTGATATGGTGCGGGGATAACAGCCCTTCCCGAGGGGATGGGCAGGTGGGCTGGGGTCCCACTAAGGCTCTGGCATGACATAAGGAGGACAGGTCATCAGGGCTGAGGACAGGGAGGGCAGAGGAGGCCCTCAGGCACCCTGCCCTCACGGGCCCCATGCTAAAGGGATGTGCCTTTGCAGGCACAGAATGCAGGAGATGTGGTGGCAGTTAGGGTGGGACAACAGCTCTCTTCTTAGGGGGGCTCTACAGCCACCAGCTCCTGTTGATTGGTGCGGACACATAAGTACCTGGTCTGTGCTGGCACGGGTCCAAAGCTGTATGTGACATGATCCTGGCAGGACAGAACGCGGGTGATCATAAAGCATGGGGCTTCTCAGTGGGGGCACTCCTGCGATGTCTGGAGACCTATTTGGTTGACACTGCATGGGGTTGGGGGGTGGTCACTGCTGACGTTTAGTGGGTTAGGGCCAGGAATGCTGCCAACTGTCTTACAATGAACGGGAAGGTCCCACGGCAGAGAATGATCCTGCCCCAATGTCAGGGGTGTCACAGCCGGGAAACCCTGACCACCACAGCGGAAAGTGATGGCAACGGGCAAGTCAGGACAAAGGAGGGACCCAAGGACTGCCTGGTGCTGCATCTGGAGACCTCAGCCCAGGGTGCTTAGCAGGTCTGTCCCTGGGGAGGTAGGAGAGAGCGAATCCCAGGCTGACAACCCCAGTGTGTTTACCCCGTGGTGGGTGTCAGAGGACTGGAGGCCATGGGCCCTCGTGTCCATTCCCCTCCCTTTTCTGGCAGGCCTTTTCCTCTTCCAGCAGCAAGAGCTGGACTCGGATCGGGACACTTGCCCTTGCTCCCCCCTTTCATGTCCTCATTGCCCACCAAGGCACCTGGGAGTGAAGAGCTCAGACCCTCTCCCTCAGTTTGAGCCTCATAGGCCTCTCTGAGTGGGAGGAGGCGAGAGGAAGGTGTGCAAGGATGGGAAAGGCTTGAACCCTCTGGTTCCCATCCTGCAAGGACACTGGCCACATCCTGGCTTCTCCAGAAAGGACATCTGGCCCAGCTTCCCCTCTGAGACATGGAGCAGAGCAGGACAGAGGCCCCTCATCAGTAAAGTGGAGTTTGTTCTTTTCTGGATAGGCTTCTCCACCATTTATTCCTGTCCACGGAAAGGGCAGTACTGCCCCTTTCCCACTTTTGTTTCCAGCTTGGGCCCCTTCCAAGGTGCCCCTTGGGAGAGAGGACAGGATGCTCGAATAGGAGGCACAGTGGGGAGTGGCTTGCGGGTCCTGTATCTTAGGGTATGTGCACTGCTTGCGAGCAGGCTGTGCGGTGTGGCTCCTGTTGCCCTCCCAGCCCTTAGGCTGCTGTGTCTCTGTTTTCCGCAGACAAAGCACAGAGATTTTCGGCTGTTGTGAGTTCCGTGTTTCACACCGAGTCCCTAATAGTGGAGTCGCTTAGCCTTTTTTCCCCCCGTTTTTTGCCTTGACAGCTCCAACCTTGTAATTTTACCTTCTCCCGCCCTGTGTGTTCCTTTCTTTTCCTCTCGCCTTCCCGGGGTTTTTGCTGCTCATCGCTGGGAACCCCCTTTAGGAGGGATCGCTTCTGACAAGAGGGGAGGGGCTTCCTGTCAAACATTGGGGGCTGATGTTTTGTTTCGTAAAATGTCTGTAAATAGGCTGTGAGGCGATGACTCTACACGGATCCCTGTGCACCAGAGTGCCTTTTTGTGTCTGTGCACATCTCCACGTGTGAATGTCAGGAGCAGAGAGAAAGGGAAGAGAAGGAGAGGAAGAAGAAGGGAGGAGAGAGGAGAGGGATGGCTTCCGGGGGCCCTGGGATGGCTCTCTTCCTTCTGGGATATGGTCTTGGTCCAAATCACAGGCCCTTATCAGGAGAGGGCCCAAGACCCAGACCCTTAAGGGGCCAAGAAGAGCATCAGGAAAAGCCACTGCCTGCCACAGTGGCCCTGGGCCAACTGTTCAGAGAGCTGGGATGGGATGGGGGCCCATCCTCCTCTCTAAGGCCATAGGTCTGGAACCTGACCTTGAAGTTCAGGTATCCAGGACTCTTAGGCCCTGAGAGGTGGGTCCTGGAGGGAAGTATTCCCAGCATCAACTGATCACTTTAGATTCTTGGGAGCAATGTCATTCTGCCACCCGTGAATGGGAGCCTGTTGTTCCCTGGACACGAGGCTGTCTCTTCGGTAGTACAGTCTGCAAGGCCACTCCTGTTCTATTTTTTTTTTTTTAAAGTAAAAACGCTTGTTGCCTTATTAGATCAGTCCCTTTTTAAGCTTCAGGTGGCTTACCTATCCCAGGAGTTGACTTAGAGCAAACTCACTAAAAACCCTGGTTTACTTGACTTTATAAACCTGACCACATCCTTTTCCCCGCCATCAGCCTTCCAGACCACGGAATGCTCTGCATTTCAGCTGTTCCTCAGCCGACACCCTCCCTGAATCCATTTTGAGTTGTTCTTCCCCAGCCCCACTAGAAAATGTCGGCTCCGACTGTACCATGCTCGTGAACAAAGGTGCAGAACGATTTTGGCTGCTTCGTCCAGGAAATAAATTCCTCTCTGGTGCCAGAAACCATTGAGTGGTGCCATGTGTTGAGCTCCAGGGCCCAGCACCGTGGGCAGGGCTGTCGCTCAGGGTGAGGAGGGTGGAAGCATGGGATCAGGAGGCTCTGGGGATGAGCGGCTTGCTTCCCACACATCCCACGTGACTTGTTCAAGGACCTGATAAGTTGCCACTCGGCCTCCTCTCCCAGGCCTGGCTTTCCATATGCAATTGCCTGTGGTCTGGTTGGTCCCTCAGCCCACAGAAGATAGGCCCCTCTCTCTACCCTGAGGCATCCTGGCCCCTTTATTTCCATGCACCTCGCCTGGGTCCTCTTGCTCTGTCTGCCCTGGAAAGGTTGGTTTCCCTGGGTCCGCTCATCCTCCTCTTCTCTTCCTGCACTCTCACCTGTAATTGGTGATGCTACGTGTCAGCGTCACTGAGCCCCATCTCATTTAAGTCCACCACAGTCTGATACTCTAGATGCTGTTATAATCCTTGAGTTATGCCTGGAAGCCCAATGCACAGAAGAATCTTTCTGTAGGCTTTGCACTAGGGAGTGGCAGCTTGGCGCCCATTCCCTCTGTGCACACCTGTCCCTCACTGCTGATACCCCTGGCATATCTGAGATCTGATTTCTCCAAACTCTTCTTTCCAGCTCCTAGGCCGACATCCAGTTGATACCCCACGCTGTGTCCATAAGTGACCTCACCACACTCCCAGCTCCCCTCTTTTCTCTCTGTTCCATGCCTAGTCTTGGTTGGGGGTGTCACCAGCTATCCAAGCTCATGAGCCCTCACAATTGTGGCCCTGTGGTGGCTCCAGAGTGTCTCTGCCTCTTTACCACTGTCATTTTCCGAATTCAGCTTCTTCTCCTCTCTTTTGGACTTGTTTTTTATTGGGTTATAATTCACATAATAAAATTCACTATGTTAAAGTGTACCAGTCAGTGGCATTTACCGCATTCATAATGGTGTGCAACCATCACCACTATCTAATTCCTGAACAGTTTCATCACGCTCTGCCCCAACAAAAGACTCCCATACCTATTAACAGTTTGTCCCAATTCCTCCTTCCTACCAGCTCCCGGAAACTACTAGTTTGATTTCTGTCTCTATGAATTTGCCTGTTCTGGACATTTCATATCAGTGGAATCATACACTGTATGGCCTTTTGTGATTGACTTCTTTCACTGAGCATAAGGTTTTCAGGGTTCATCCGCAATGTAACCTGTGTCAGAACTTCATTCCTTTTTATAGCTAAATAATATTCCATTGTATGGCTATACCACATTTTGCTTATCCATTCTCCTGTTGATGGACACGTAGATTAATTCCACTTTTTGGTGATTGTGAATAGTGGTGCTATGTGCATTTGTATACAAGTATTTATGTGGACATATGTTTCTGATTCTCTTGAGTATACAACTAGTAGGGGAATTGCTGTCTCCTGGAGTTTTCTAACCACCTTCAAATTGGTATCTGGTCACACTGTCTCCCAGGGGTGCCATCTTCTTAGGCGGGCACACAGGATCTCTGACAGGCCTTTACTGACCATTCCAGCATCATCTCCCATCACTTCCCAGGCATTGTGGATTGCAGCAAATGGAGCTGTCTGCAGGCCCTGCGTTTTGCTGTGCGATTCCTCCTCCCTGGGCTTCTGCTCAGGTTTCTCTCAGTCTGCCTTTCTCTTTTCCCCTTTGTCCAAGTGCCTGTATCTTTCACACCCCAACTCAGCTGTCACCCCCTTAGTGCAGCCTTTTCCCACATCACTTCCCACCCCCAGGGCTTACCTCTTCTTCTGCAGGGTCGGGGTGGGGCTGTATTTTGTCCATTATGCACCCAGTTTCCAATTGCAGGGGGAGTTGCCCAGGGCAGCTTCTCTGGTTCTGTATTCAAGAGCATCTAGCAGGTAATAGGTGCTTAACAAACTTGTGAAATTAACCTTAAGGCACTGTATTGCTTTTCCTGCATGTCACAGATCTGTGTGTGACCCACCCCAGTGCCCCTGCAGACATACAAATGAACACACACATTTTGTCTCCAATCCCCTCTGGACCCTGGGGTGTCAGTGTCTTCCCATTCACTCCTCCACCTCCACGGCCCCACGTTGTCCACTCCTCCCATCCAGGCCAGCCTCTCTGGAGGTGGCCCCCGAGTGGCCTCCAGGGCCCAATGTTGTTGGCCATTAGCATAGGCTGGGCTCGAGCACCTGTGAACCTCTGGGACCTTCCTGAGGCCAGGGCAGCAGGTGAGCAGAGGAGCAGGGTAGTAGCTGCCCCAGATTTGGGCGGGTGCCTTGAATCTTGGATCCCAGATCCTGTCGCAGAAGGTGGGGCAGAAGTGGTCCCACCAGGTGTTTGGGACACAGCCTGGCCCACGCACCAGCCTCGCTCGGTCTCCAAATGAGTCACCGTGCTCAGGCTCTGCCAGGTGGCCCAGGATGGGCGGGTAGCTCAGGTGGGAGCAGCGCCACCCCAGCCAACCCACCTCAGGGAGGAGCAGGGGCACACCCACTCAGGGTACAGAAGGTGGGGAAGGGGGGAAGAATGCTGTCTGCACCTGAGGGGGTCCGCAGCAGTCAGCGGTCAGGTGAGGCCACACTTCATCTCTTGTCTTTCCCTCTCACTGGCTCCCTGTCCTTCCCTGGCTGGTGACCCAGCTCTGGTCAGCCAGCAATGCCTCGCTCCTGTACCTGAGTCAGTGAGCCTGATTTTCTCCAAGCCCCAAGTGCAGGTAGGCTCCAGGCAAGCTGGAAGCCCAGTGGCCCCCCTCCTGGAGACGCTGCCTTCCTAGGCACAGCCCAGCCCTCCTCCTCCTCCTCCCTCCTCAGCCCTCTCCTCTCCCTGGGCCTCTTCCCCACGTGGCTCATTACAACTCCAGTTGTTCAGGTCTTGACCTCAAGAGCCTTCCCTATTGACCCCTGACCAGCGATACTAATCTGTGTCAACAGGCCCCAGGGGTTAAAGAAACACAACCCGCTGCTGCCGCCTTAGCAGGTGCCTGGAGGGGGCGGGGTGGCTCCTGGGAGCTCTGGCTGCGGTGGGAAGGAGCTTCCGCAGCATTGCTCCCTGCCCACTGTGCCCGCCCTCCTGCTCCCCCTTTCCTGCTCTTCCTCAGCAGACCCCCTGCTGCCCACTGCCCCCCACCCCCTCTGCCACCACCCCCTTCTGTCTTGTCTTTGCTCTCCACTTTGCCTGTAGGACTTAGGACCAAATGCCCCCTTGCATGCAGGTGGCACTGCCTCTGTGCCCCATCCTCCCCCACTGCGCTCCTTCCCTCTCTTTCTCTCTCTCCTCCTCGCAGTTGCAGTCCCGGTCAGGATCCTCCCCCTTGGCCAGTGATCCTCACGCCAGAGCCTGCATCAGATTCCCCCGGAGGGCTTGTTACAACACAGATTCCTGGGCCTGCCCCAGAAGGCATCTGTATTTCCAGCTAGTTCCCAGATGCTACCCATCCTCCAGGCTGCCCGCCACACACGCACCTGGAGGCTGAGGAGGCACGCTGTTGGCCACCCGGGAAGGGCGTTCAAATGGGAGCTGTCCTGGTGGGGCAAGAACCCCCCTGAATGATCACTGCATTCTGAGAGCACGGGGTGGGTCACCTGAGGATGGCCTGGTGACAACACAGGGGCTGCCAGGAGGGACCCATGGTGTAACACTGGGGTCATGGAAGGGAGCTTCCTGCCTTCCCTGGTCATGACTCTGATGGCGACCATGTCAGGGTGAGGGGGCACCCTCCTGACATGATGATCTGGGTCCTCTTAGAGAAACAGTCACGTGTCACACACGTGTTCCCTTTCTTGGGATGAACCTAGAGTTCTGCTTATAACATGCCCTTAACCCTACCCTCTGAGTGAACCATAGGCCGTCTCCGCCCTGCCTGGCTGCTCTGTGCTGCTGGGGGCAGCCCCTACCCCCGTTCACACACTTAACCAGAGGAGGGAGAATGCTGGGCACAGGGACATTGATTCCCCGTTCCTGTTCTGCCTAGCCCGTGGGGGTCTGTGAGTTCCCATGTTGCCCTCATCCTGCTCACAGGGAGTTGAAAACCTAGATAGCAACCCCACAGGCCTGGAGGCCACCTGCCTTCTCTTCAGTCCGCCTTCGGAGCTGCCCATCTTAAGACATCCTCTCCTTTCCTGGGGGTCACAGTCACAGGTTGCCCCTCCAACTGGGTGCACACGTGTCTGGCAGGGGGTGGCCCGAGGAAGACGCTGAGCAGTGCACTGGGTGGGACTCCAGCAGGGAGCGGCCATCACAGGCTTGGTGTGCTTGGGTGGGCTTGAGAGCGTTTTGCGGGGATCCATCTTTCTGGCTGTGGAGAGGCTGGTAGTCCAAGGGGTCAGGCTGGCCAGGGGTCAGTCTGGCTGGTGGGGCACCTCTGGGTCTCCCCGCCTTCCCTGCGTGCTCTGCTTCTCTTCTGAGTTTCTACTCTGTCCCCTACTCCCCCTTCCCTTCTTCTTGGCTGTGCCTCCCCAAGGCTGGGGAGCAACAGACAAACTCTTCAAAAAAATTTTTTTAAGTTTCCCAAACTTTTCCAGATGCCAAGAAGGGGCTGGAGAAACCCTGCAACTGCAGAGGGGGAAGGAGGAGGGAACATGTTCCAAGGCCTTTCCCCTCTCTCCCGTGGTGGAAAAGAGGGACAGCTAGGGGAGCGGGGTGACTCTGGTACTTCATACAGCCCACCTGGAGGTCAGAGAGCCCCTTCACCATCCCCAACCCCCTCATCCTCACTCAGAAACCCCCGCAGCCAGCGTTTGTGAGGCAGAGTCAGAGGAGAGCTGCAGCATCAAATTACAAGGGAAGTGACTTCTGGGGTTCAGAAGGGTGGATTTGGGATACAGCATAGAGCACTCCCCAAGCCAAGGGAAGTGGGAGCTGAGAATGGGGCAACCTGGCCCCAGGGGCTCCCTCCCCTGGAGTCTGGGGCCTGATATGAGATCCCACCACTGCTGGGGCCGGGAGTAGGGGAAGACAGGAGGGGGCGGTGTGTGGGGACAGTGCAGGCATGGCTGCCCTTCCCCAGTCAAACCCCCAAGGGGGTGCTGCCCCCACCTCTGCTGTTCTGTCCATCCACTCCCTGGACACCTCCTAAAACAAAGGCCTCTTTGTGGTCCTGGCCCACTGGCCTGATGCCAGCTGCATTCTTTGCGTGTTTCCTGAGCAAGATCCCGGCACCAGCTCCGTGGTCAGCTCCTCCCCCACCAGCCCAACTCCTCGGGGGCTCAGAGCAGTCTCCTGTCTTCTGCCCTGCCTGGGGTCCCCTCACAGCTCCCATGCCTCCCATCAACAGATCTGGGCCGAGAAGGAAGAACCCTGGGAGCTCTGCCACCAGGCCTGTGGAGATTCCATCCATCCAGGCTCTGGCTGATCTCGGTTTGGTTCCACTGAACCTTGATACTCTCATCTTTAAAACTGGGGAAAAGAACAGCCACCCCATGGGGCTGTCAGGCAGATTAAATGTCTCCGAGACACCCAGGTCCTGCCTGCCACACAGCGGAGGCACTGTGTAACTTGAGCTCCCCACTTCTGCACTGTACCCTGGGGGGCTGGGGGGCTGTCAGTGACCTCAGTGGGTGGCTGAAGAGCTCCAAGGATCTCAAGAGCCTGAGGTGGGGGCATTTCTCTACAGTCCTACGGTGGACCCGGAGCCTAAAGCCTACTCCTGGGGGTGCTAACGCCAGCACCCCAGGCAGTTCTCCTCCTAAAGGACGGAGCTGGGTCTTTAACAAGTGGCTCACCAATGCCAGGCCTGGTTCCGCTCCCCGTGCCCCTTGCCCGTCCTGGCAACCACCTGTAACAGCAGCCCTCTTTGAGTTAGGCGTGGGGCAGGGGGATTTAGATCTCTGAAAATAAGGGGACCGAGGAGCGGGGTGGGGCTGGGAGCCCCAGGTAGTGTTGGCTGGGCTTTTGGAGTAGAACTCTTTGGAAACTGAGCAAATACACACCCGTCACCTTCAGTCACCAGTCACTCGTGGTCGCACACACGGTCCTAATGAAGTCCTAGATTGCTGCTCTGAGTTTTCTCCCCCCCCCCAACCCCCGTCGTTAAAAAATGTTCATAATTTGGAAAGAAAAGAAGCTTTTTACAAGCTGGCAGCTCTAGGGAACTTTCCGTCGGTTCTTTCTGGCCTCGTGATGGGTGGGGCTCACTTTTCCCTTCCCTCTCTCTCCTGCTCCCCTAATAATCGCCCCTCCCCAGCCCTGCCAAACACATAGGAGACCTCCAGCCAGCTGTCACCCCAAGAAAGCTGAAGTAAGGCCGAGAACCTGTCTGTGCCCTCCTGGGCCCCAGGCAAGCGCTGGCACAACCCCCGCCTTCCCCCTGCGCCCCGGAGGTTGCCCTCCAAGGCCTCGAGCCCTCAGATAGCAGCACTTCCTGGAATCTCTGCCCAGACCCAGGCCCGGCAGCCTGCCTGCCCTCCCGCACCGCCCCCACCCCCAGGGCTCGCCCCCACTCTCCTGCTGAGTGAGGGTCCCCTGAGTTCTCCTGGAGTCCGGGGGCCCTGCCGGGGAGGGAGTGGGAGGTGCTGAGCTCACCACCTCGGCATCTGCCCTCCCCTCCCCGCCTCTGGTGCGAGGGCCGGCCACACTCCCGCCAGCGCCTCGCTCCCTAATAGCTTTTTAAGTCCAACCACATGTGTCTGCGGAGCGAGAGCGTGGAGCCGCCCCTCACAGGGCCTCAGTTCCCCCCTCCTTCTCGTAAAGACCACCCTTTACTCTGCGCAGCCTTGGGGCTGGGGGAGGGGGTCTGCTTCCCAACAGCCCATCTGCTTGCCCCCAGCCAGATGAGCAAAGAAGGGGATGGGCTGGCAAGATGGCTGAGCAATCGGGAGTGTTGTGTGAGGCCAGCCCTCAGGTTCCAGGACCCCCAGCCTCCTCTCTCTCGGTCCTAGGGTCTGGGATCCTCAGTCCCTGAAGCAGGCGAGGAGGGGCCAGCTGTCTGTGTGTGGGAGCCTGAACCAGGCGGCAGGCAGAGGGTGGCTAGGAGCCTCGGGAGGAGCCCTGACCTCTCCATGGGCCTCCCCTGCAGGGGCTTCGTGCCAGTACCTCTCTCCTGCACCCCTACTGCGCTGACCCCACTATCGGCCCTCTGACTTGCACACGTGTGGTTCTCTGTGCGTGTGAGTGGTCTGTGGGGAGGCCTGTGGGGTGTGGTTTCGCAGGAGGGGAGTGAGGGCTGAGAACCAACGTGCAGGCAGGCCTGGGGTCCTAATGAGAAAATTGCTTCCAGCCAGGGAGCCCAGCTCTGTGGCTGAAATTGCATCCAGCCCCAGCCAACTCCACCGCCCGCAGTCCCACCCTTCGGAAGGAGGTGGGGGAGCAGTCCGGGGCAGGGGGAGGAGCAGGGCTTGCACACGACTCAGCCCCCCAGCCCCCAACACCTCGGAGAGAGTCTTCTGCCTCTCAGGGAGGAGGGGACGAGAGTGAGCTCCAAGGCCCGGCTGGGCTCAGCCTTGATGATCCATATGCTGATCCTGAATGCTTGATCCTTAGGAGGCAGGGGCGGGAGAGGGGACTAAGAGATTCCCATCCTCTGCTTCCTGCTCAGTTCTGCCATTGCATCTGTGGAGCGCCCTTGAAGAGGTGGGCCCATTTACAGTCTTCCTGAGAAAGGATGTGAGGAGCATTTTGTTTCCACATAAATGCTCTGTGCCTGTCTACCCAAGTGGAGTCATTTGAAATCCAGCCTCCCCCAGAGACGCAGGGTTCGGCCCCTCTGGCCTGCCTGTTCACTCAGGGGAGCCCAGTGCCTGCACCCCAGGCCAGGGGACCCAGTCAGTGAAAGGCCAAGGCTGGCTTAGCTTTCTTTTTTCTTCCCTTTCCTCACTCACTTGTTAGGCCTTTCAGCAGAACCACCCATAGAATTTGTAAGGCCCAGTGCAGAATGAAAACAAACGCAAGGCCTCTTGTTCAAAAGTTAAGAATTTCACAACGGGAAGAGCAGAAACCAGGGCCATGAAGCCATGGCCTTGCTTCGAGAAGAGCTGGTACCCACTGCCCAGCGGCCAGTTGGCTAAGTGAGATCTGGCCCCAGAGGCTGACCAACCTTGGGCCTGACCCTGCTCTGCCCCAGTAGACCAGAAGGTTCCACCTGGTGGTTACTCGTGAGGAGGACCTCTCCAATTTCTGGGAAAGTCTCTTCCTCACCTCATTCTGGTCTCTGCTGCTGCTTCCATCAGAGACTCTGGATCACCCATTTTCTGGACTTTAGAGATGGTGGTTAGGGAGGAGGGCTGTGTGGGGAGGGGGCAGAGAGAGAATGGGCTACAGCTCACATGCTTAGAGAGTCTAAGGACAGGGCTCCTCTTGCCGCCCTCCAGAGAGCCTGACGGTGGAAACATGCCCCATGAGGTAGAACCTGCCGCCTGCTGGGCCCAGCAGGCAGCGGGTCAGCCTGGACCTTCTTACACCCTACCCCCATGCCGTGGGGCCTCACCCGGCACTAGCAAGTTGCAGTGGTTGTGCTGTGCAGAGCAGGGCACGACGCGAGCAGGAGTGCTTGGAGGGAGGGAAGAAGGCATGAGGAAGGAAACAACCCATTGTCATCCCCCAGATTACTGGCTGGGATGGCAGGGGAGGAGGTGGAAAGCTGACCTTGTTTACTTAATTAAAAGTAAACAACAGTTTGCCACTGCCAGCCTCCCATTAGCTGTGTGCCGAGCCCTAGGAGCTGGGGACTTGGCTTGCGCTCCCACCAAGCCGGGCTCCTGTCACCACACCCCCCAGCCAGGGATCCCCAGGGCCCTGCACCTTTCCCTAGTTCCGCCCTTCCCAGGCTGAGCAGGGGGACGAGCTAAAACCAGTAGTGTCTCAGAGTCCTATGCGTCAGGATAAGAGTGTCAAGAAACCATCATTTGGCAGGCCACCGTGGGGTGAGAGACCCCTGCGTGTGCACACTGTCAGGCCCTGTTGTGGCCCAGTGAGGCGGGGCAGGGGGCGCCACCTCACCAGTTAGCCGGTTAGCCCGATGTCATGATCCCTGGGGAAGGTGGCATCACTCCCTCCCCACCGAGGCCCCAGTCCACACTACCTGGAAGCCTAGGCCTCTCTGCCCCACCTCCCACTTTTTTCCTTTTCCCTTTTAGCAGCTTATAAACATCCTTCTTCCATCTTTTTGGCTCTGCTCCCAGAAGGGGGCTGCTCAGGGCTCCTGGAGGGCCAGGGAAAGAGGCAA
>NW_020175432.1:4884104-4886510 GCF_003031525.2 Neophocaena asiaeorientalis asiaeorientalis
CTGCTGGAACTGGGTCCCCCCACCCCCACCAGGACAGCTACAGGTGACCCCAGGAACAGGGGAGGGGGGTTGGCCTGGGTTGGGGTTTAGCTGGGGACACCTAAACTCCTGTTTCTCTGGAGCCCCCAAGCAGGAGGGTAGTCTGATGGCTAGAGTTGTGTACTACTTTCACTGGCCTCCAGGGGCTGAGCAGGGTACCTTTCCAGGGGTCTGTACTCAAGCAAGTCCTCATCTTTCCTGTGGGCTTTGCTCCCAGCGATGTAGAGCTCAGGCTTCTTTCTGGACCCAGGCATGACCTCAGGCTCGTGACTTTTAAATGCTCTGAGCTTTCACTTTCCCTGTCCAAGGGCCTCCTCCACCGCCATACTTCCTAGCACTCGGAGCTTTATAAAACCATCGCTGAGCCTGAGTAGCTCTAGACCTCCTCTGGCCAGATGGGTAAGGTAGGGAGAATGGCTCAGGAAAAGAGAGCCATACCCGAGACACTTGGGAAGCCAAGCACCCTGGGACTTAAGCCCAAAGGGGGAGAGGTGAGGCAAAGTGCCGGTAGTAAATACACAAACCATGGTTTTCATCTGGTGCCCAAGAGCAGCGGGTTCCACCAGGGCTGATTCTGCCATGGTGGAGGCATTTTGGGTTGTCCCAAATGAGGGGGCATGAGGCTACTGGCATCTAGTGGGCAGAGGCCAGAGATGCTCGCATCCTGCTGTTGCACAGGATGGCTCCACCACAGAGAACGGTCCATTGGGTGGGGGTTGAGAACCCTGGTCTGGAGTTTGACCCTCCAGAAAGATTTAGGTACTCACTCTTCCCCTGAGCCATTCTGCCCCACCCCTGTCCCGCCCCTCAACATTTGCATCCTCTCATCTTCCTCCCCCACCATCAGGATTCACACATCCACATGTGTGCACACATGCACACAAGCTTATAGCTCCCAGGATTCAACACATTAGGTTTTTCACATGCTCTCGAACACACAGAAAAATCTGGGGAGCCTGTCCCGTGCTTAATTGAATTAAAGGACTGGGGTTTGGCAGGACATTGTGTATCTGAGCTGCAGCTTCTCCCAGCAGTTTCAGTGCCGTAGAGGACGGTTCAGGCTCCCTGCGATTCCAGCTGCTGCTCCTCTCCCCTCTCTCCTTCGCCCACTTCCCCACCTGGGGAGGGCAAGGTCAGCAACACCTCACTCCTCCTCCCTTCCCTCAGCACCTTGCCTTCCAATACTGCTGGTAGGAGGCCAGGGCCTCCTGTGGAGCAGGTACCCCTCAACCTGAAGCCAGGGGACTGGAGCAGAACGATCCTGCCAGTCCTTCATTCCAGGTTTTCTGCTGCTGTGGATGGGGTGGGAGCTGGAGAGTGCCGCTGGCTGGAAACGTCTTGGCCAAGTGTAAAGCCATCAAGCTCTGCTTGAAAGGTCCGAGGGCTCTGGGGAGCCTGCATCCCTGCTGGAGTGGCTAGGAGCCTTAATCGGCAGGGTGCGGGTGCCAGTGGAGGGCACACAGTACTACCATCCCTCGGGTCCCCTGTCCAACGTGAGCCATGAGGGGGTATGGGGGTTGGGATGTGCTGCAGAGCAAAAGGGATGCTTTTCAATACCTCTCCCTTCCCACCCCTGCCCACCCCCTCTGCAGTCTCTCCTTTGGCAGGCTCTGGGGGGTGGGCCTGTTCTCAGCCCCCCTTTATGACCCCACTCTGGCACCTCCTTAGGGAACAGATGGAGTGAACTCAGGCCCTGCCTCTCAGCTGAGGGCAATCCCAGCACCACAGCCCAGACCTCGCTTTGAGGAAGCCCTGCACGAGCCACCCCTTTTCCAGAGCCTGAGGGTGTTGGAAACGGCCCATATCTGGAATGGGTACAGGAGATGCCCTGGAGCCTCACTGTGGGCAAGAGGGGCATGGTCAGTCAGCCTGGGGCACCATCTCCTAGGATGTGTCACCATCTTTCCCCATGCCTTGGCAGGGGTCCTGCTGTGTGCAGAATCTGCCCCCCAAGCCCCACAGTTAAAGAGCAGCCTGGGCGAGCTGTTAGTGGCTGGCAGCAAGGGTATCCAGGGGGCCGACTGGAGGAGCCCAGCCCCACATGTGTGACTCCTGGTGCTTGGGCAAGGCAGAGGGTAGGGAGCAGCCCTTCCCCGGCTGCTGGGCTGTTCCACTGGCTGGCAGGAGGGCTGGGAGAAGGGTTGGGGGGCCGGAGAAGCAGCTGGGCCCAGTCCGGGGGCCCTGAGAAGCGATCTGCGCAGCCTAGGGTCAGGGGGGAGGGGGCGGGGCGGGCCTCACCTCGGCTAACCTCCCTGCGGAACAAAGGAGCCTTTCTCCACGCCTGCCCTGGGAGGGTGTGCCTGCCCGGCTGCTGCCACCGCTGCAGAGAGCACTGGCCTGTGGGTTTTTTTTTTTTTTTTTTTTTTT
>NW_020175432.1:4886619-4889404 GCF_003031525.2 Neophocaena asiaeorientalis asiaeorientalis
TCTCTGACTTTTAGTCTCCATTTTTCACTCTTTGACAGGGGTGAAAAAAAAGAAAGGAATCTTCCTCTTCAGGCGTTTATCAAGCGCAGAGGCACGTCTGTGCTGCCGAAAGGTGGGGGCGTCGTGGGCGTGTTGGGGGTCACGCGGCCGCAGACCTGCCCACATGCAGGGCAGCCCCGCTCTGGGGGAGGCAGGCCGGGACTCAGCTGCGGTGGCGTGGCGGCTGCGCAGGGTGGGCCTGAGCTCATTGGATTACCTCTCCCAGCCATGCACCTGGCAGTCCTCCCCCCGCCCGCCACCGCTTCTCCTCACTCGCCCATTCCCCGGCCCCCTTGCATCCGGCCCCCGCACCGCAAGCTGTTCCTAATCAATGAGAACGGGAAGCTCGGCCCTCATATCACATCACGGGATGTGCTTGGCAGCGGCAGCAACCAGAGCTGCTGCCTCAGGCAGCACAACCCTGGGTCCGAGTGGCCGGAGCCTGGCCGCGTCCTCCTCGTTCCAGGTCGGACCTTGTGGCTGTGCAAGGGGAACCCAGGCCCCAGGGCGGACTGTGCGCAAGTTCGCCGCCTCCGCCCCCGCCGCAGCCTGCGGAGGGCAGCTAGTGTTAACTCGCTGTGCCACCTAGCTGCCGAGTCAGGGAGTGCAGCACACCGCTCTCGGGGGGGTGCGGGCCCCTGAGCCCCACCGCCCTGGGAAGACCCTTTCGGTACTTCAGAGCATTGTGAGTGGGGAATTTGGCACCTGCCATTCTGTAGGACCGATGTCATTTTGTCCCTTTAGCGGCTTGAATTGTCCCAGCCCTGAGTCTGGGTAGCTGCCTCCTACGCCAGCCTCTGAACTCTGTGCAAATTTGGGCTTCTGGAAGATGCCCTTCTGCTGCTCCTCAAGACCCTGAAATATAGTCCCAGAAGCTGCCCCCTTTACCCTATCAATAGCTCCTTATGTATGCTTGGCACTTTATAGTGTATAAAATCTTCCCGTTTCATTCACTGTCAAAATTCCTGCTCGCGTGTCCCCGTGCCTTCTGAGGTAAGCCTGGGGTTGTGTTTCACAGAGAGGGAGAGGAGGCCCGGGAGACATGCTGGGTGCCGAATAGCAGCAGGTCTAGGATTTGGACCCCAGGCTCCTGATTCCAAGCCCAGGGCTCCTTCCAGCAGCCAGAGAGCCATCTCAGCCCCCAGGGAGGTCACCTGCCTGCCCACCCATTCGGCCCAGCCTGGGCTCTCAGGGCTCCGAGTTGGAGATTTGCAATCAAAGTCCCAAATTCCTCATGTTTCGTCTGGGCAGCTCTGGACAGTGGCTGCCTTAAGGCCTCCACGATGGGGAGTGCAGCAGGCCTGCAAGAGTGCTCCCCTGCCCTTACCTTCATGGGGAGACTCTTGTTCCTTCCTTTGGTCAGTCCAGTCATCGGGCATGAAGGCCGGTGTGTCCAATCCTGGCATCCAAGCCCAACTGGGCTTTGCAGGAGTATTAGTGGTTCTGGGCTTTCCAAATCAATTCCTTGGGTATGAGTGTCGAGGTTTGGGTCTTCAGGAAAGATGTTCTCTCAGGAGTGGGAAGGTGCCAGCTAGCTGACATTTCTGTCTCCTGGGTGGTCTTTGTAGGCACGGCTGGAAGAAGGCTCTAGAAGGCTTTCTTCAGAGTCTTTTTATCCACTCAAACTGCACTTCCAGGTGTGGAGGAGAGAGTAATGAACAAAACGCTGATAAGCCTTGACCCCACGGGACTGATGGTCTGGTGGGGCACTCCTGGCCAGGAACCACCAGCCTAGGAGATCTGCTGGCCAGGTCCTTAGGTCTCTCAAGCTGTCCAGAGCCAGAGTCTCCTATTCCCCCAGCCCTGGCCAGCCAGAGTTTCCCAGTATTGGGTGGGATTTGAAAGAAGGGCTGCTCAGCTTCTATCCTCCAAGCAGAAGCTCTCCACTTAGGCATTTGCTTATGACATGCATTTGTGTTTGTTGCTCTTCCATGAGCCCAAGTCTGACTCCCTCCACAAGGCAAGTGCCTGGTAGAGGAGCGTCCTTTAGGGTTACCAGCCTGGGTACCAGGTGCTCTTAGGAGGCTGAGGAAGTTAGAGCACCTGAGGATGAGAGGCACATGGCCTCTGTCCGCTTCTGCTTCCCCAAAGGAGAATGGAGGTAGGTGGGTTCTTCTTCACCAGGCCCCAAGGGTTCCTGGATGGATTCTCCCAAGGAAAGGGGACAGTGGGAGGCAGGTGGGGGCAGAACTCTGCTCACAGTCAGAAGGAGAGATGGAACATGGAGCTCAGGGAGGCCGGGGGGCCCTGATGCTTCCCCATTTCCACCGTCCTCTGTCCTGCCTGGCTCCCTTTGCAATAGGTGAGGAGGCTCCGAGTGTGGGGGCCTTCCCCTTCCCGGGACTGAGAGTGAATTTCCTAATCCTGGGGATTCGATTTTCCCACCTTCGTTTCCTGGTCAGTTACTCCTTCCCTGCATCTCCTCCCTTACCAAGAACACTGTGAGAGTGGGTGGGTAGGGGTTCCTTGGCATGGAGTCTGCCCAGTCCCTCGCTTTGCCGAGCACCCTACAGAGGGATGCTGGCAGCTAGATGCAGACCAGAAAGTTGTGCTCGTGAAGCCACTCCTGAGTATCTTTAGGAAAGTTTTCTCCCTTTCTGTTTTTGTTTCTTAATGCATCATTTCCTCCTTTGCTTTTTCTTTCTCTCTCTGCTTGCTCCCCTTTCCCTGTCTCTCCTATAATGTTCTACTTCACTTCTCTGATTCTTTTTTCTTTTCTTTCTTTCTTTCTTTTTTTTTTTTTTTT
>NW_020175432.1:4889489-4897968 GCF_003031525.2 Neophocaena asiaeorientalis asiaeorientalis
TTTTTTTTTTTTTTTTTTTTTTTTTTTGGCCGCACCTCACGGCATGCGGGATCTTAGTTCCCCAGTGGAAGTGCGGAGTCTTAACCACTGGACCCCCGGGGAAGTCCCTCAGGTTCTTTCTATATTCTTTCTTTGAACCACTTGGCTTTGACTCTGATTTTCTGTCTTGGCCCCTCCCTCTCTTTTTGTTATAATTTTGTGTTTTTGTCATTCTTTTGCTCGTGGGTTCACTGCCTTCTTCCCTCCTTCCCTTAAATTCCTGCTTGTCTCAGGAATGTCCCTCAAGTGGCCTCCAGAGCCTTTGCCTCCCCTTTCTCATCCCAAGTTGGCATTAGCACCCAGAGGACTCTGTCCCTTCACAAATAATTAGACCAAGGGCAAGTGTATTTAGGGGTTGGGGGGAAGGTGACGCCTGGCCCTGGGAGGTAGGGACACTATTAATAGTCCTAAGAGCAGCTGGGGTGGGGGCAGTTGTCTGGCCAGGCCTGGCCTGGACGGCTCTAAGGGCCAGAAATGGCAGCACTGGAAATAGAGTGGACAGGGGTAGGGGAGCAGCTCTGCAGGCCCCTTATCTGGATATGCCCTCTCTGCCGGGTCCCTGTCTTGTCTTGGTTTGTGGAGTGTGGAGGGCATTCTCCACTATCAGTTTCTATCCATCAGGTTGGGAGGGAACAGAACCTTCAGGGCCTGGGGGCCACTTTTCTGGGCCCCACCATCACATGACTTGTGGCCCCAGGCCTTCTTGGAAATGTTGGCTCCAGCTGCCGGCTGAGTCGTGGCACTAGCCTGTGTTGCCAGGAGAGTCACGCAGCCGCTTGTGTGGCAGTACCTGTGCTCCTGGTGCCCTCAGCTCTCTGCGTGCCTGGCGCTGAGCTAGGATGGGCAGGGCCTTGTGCTCAGCACCCTCAGAATCCAGGGGCACGAGCCTCTCTCCCCTCTCCTGTTAGCTTGCCCATCTTCAGGCCTTTCCTTTCCCTGCCTCTCCCCTACTGTTTCCAACATCGTGACTGTCCTGAGACCATTTACTGTGGCTGCTGAATTTGGGGAGGGAGGGATGCACCTGTAGAAGGCGTTCTGTTTTGCCTTTTATTTCCAGAGAAACCTCTCTGCCCCTCTTTGCTGATGGTAATGGGCCAGGTCTTGAGGGAACCCCTCTGCTCGCTGGTGGTGGTCTCTGGGGTGAGACACCAAAAACTATCATCTAGGGTGTACGTGATGTATCATAAAGACTATGAACTCCTATGGGAGGGGAGCTGAGGGTTAGCCGCAGCTTCCCCACTGAGGTGGCATTTGAGCTGAGCCCAGAAGGAGGGGTGGAGTTTTAGCTGAGGAGGGTGAAGGGAATTGGTGATCCCAGTGGAAGGACAGCTGACGTTTATGGAAGCCCTACTATGAGCTGGGCCCTGGACTAAGCACCGTATCCCTGTTTTTTCATTTATTCCTCGCCCAGGAACCCTAGGGTGCAGGCGGTATCTCCATTTTACAGACGAGGAAACAGTTCAGAACTTGGCCAAAGTCACTGGGCCGGTAGGTTCTAGAGCATGGATGTGAACTCAGGGTAGCCCCTTTCCACTGTTGCTGGCTGCCCACCTCCTCCCTCCCCTTGCCCTTGGTGTGCCCCCTTTCCCCTCTGTGCCAGGGCCCTTAGTGGGCACAGGGTCCAAACGAAGTGTACCTCCCTGGGTGGGCCAAGGGCAGGCTCAGGGTGGAGGCAGAGTCAGGCCTGGAGCCAAGGGCACCTGCCTCCCTTTGTCTCACCACAGGTCCCTCCCTTTGCATTAGTGGCTGTCTCACGTTCATTCCCTCGCTGGTGTGAATTCTGCTCTGACGGGACCTCCTAGCCCCCGGGCAACTCTGGAACGTCCAGGATGGTGTTACTGCCCGGCCCTGGGTCTGCCCGTTCAGTCTGCAGACAGCCACGGAGCACTGATATCTGAGGTGCTGGGGACAGTGTTGGGTCCCCTGCAAAGGGCAGACCCAGGAGGAGCCTGCAGGCCCACCTGCAACTCCTAGTGCTGCTGTAGGTGGGGCTCTCGTTCGTTAACTATTGGGCTGGGCTTGGAGAGGCAGCTGACGGGCTGATGGGCCTGGCCTCTTTCCCTCCATCAACCTGCTGGGTGCTTTGCTCTGCACCGGGGTATGTCCCTCCTCTCTCCTTTGCTGGCCATTATCTGTCATGCCTGGGGGATGAGCACCTGGGCACCAAGTTCCCCCAGGCTTCAGTGCCCAGGCCCCATCTCTAGTTCTCCCTGGCCTGGGGGCAGTGCTAACAAAGGTTCTTCTGGCAGGTGCAGGGCAGAGGACACTGAGCAGCTCACACCAGGGAGCGGGCTGGGGGGCTTGGAGCTGCTTGCCCGAGCCCAGCCTTCAGATCCTGTTCTGCTCGTCCTTTGGGCACCAGATAAGCCCATGGACTTGCCTTCTCTTCCCATCCCACAGCTTCACTGCCAGGCCATGAGCCCTGCTGTAGCCAGACTTGGCCCTTGCTCCCCAGGGGACCCCAGATAGCCACCATGGAGGCAGGGTGTGTGGAGGTGGAAAAGGCAGTACGGTCGGAGTCAGGGACCAAGAGTGGAATGTCCCATCTTGAGGCGGCTGCCCCTGGCCTGCCAGATCCCCGTGGCCTGATCTGCTGTCCCCATCCCCCACCCCACCCCCAATGGCCTTCCTTGAACCTAGGCCCCAGGGACAGCCAGAGCAGATCTAGACCACGTGTGTGTCGAGGTTGTAACTTGGTGTCTTTCTCTTCCCTGTCACTCATCTCCTCTTCCCCCCATCAGGGACTCAAGTCAAGGGCTTGAGCCCCTTTGCATCCATGAGGGGAGGGGAAATGAGAGAAGAGAGGAGGGTGATGGGGGGGGAGTGACATGTCTCCCCGCCTTGCCCCTGCCCACACCCCACCCACAGCTTCAGAGCTGTGCTTCCTGGTCAGGCTTCTGTCTCCAGCCATGTGGGGGTCTAGGGATGACAGAGGAGGGATAAACCTCAGGATGGCCCCATGTCCTGTGCGCATACATGCTGGCTCATGGAGGTGGTGTAGAGAGTGGAGGGAAGGAGGGGAAGATCTAGAAGCCCCCTGGGCCTGGTCCAGGCCAAGCCCAGCCCCCTTCTGTCCTCTGGCTGCCCTGCATTCTCAAGAACTTCCTCGGTCTTGAGTCTCCTGTTTGCAGAGACAGGGAGAACCCCTCTGTGACCCGTTCCCCTAGCCCCCCATCCGTCTGCCGCTCCCCTCCTCAGGGTGTCTCAGATTCTCGGACTTGGGTTTCAAGAGGCACAATAGTTACATTCTCCAGCTCTGATTGCTGCAGGCCAGGCCTTTGGCTCCCCTTGAGATTGGGTTTCTCATGCCCTGGATGCTCCTGAATTGCAGAGAAGGTGTGTGTGGGGGGCGGAGGGGGGGCATACCACACTGAGTAGGGCAAGGGATCAGCTCCCGAATTGGCCATTCAGAGTATGGCACCCCCAGAACAGAGCACACCCTCACCTGCTTCTCGAACTTCAGACTTGGGGAGGGCCAGGGGAGGGGAAAGGCAGGCACACCCCAAGGGCTGGTCTCCCCAGCCCTCAAAGGCCAATGGTCTGAACAGAGCTGAAGGGGGTTCCTCTTAGCGTTGAGCATGCTAACCACAGCTCTGGACACACCATCTCACTCCATCCCTGCTGGGCAGTATGAAGTGGCTGGTGGCATCTCTAAGTGTGTGTATGTGCGTGTCTGGATGCATAGCAAGTGTTCGCCCTAGTGCACACACGTGCCTGGGTACGCACGTGTGGGTGTGGTTGAGCTGGGCCTGCGCGCCCCTCTCAGCCCCCGAAAAACGCACTCAATCTTTGATGTGCGTGGGGGCAGCCAGCCGGTGAATTACATGTGGCCCCTTTCTCAGAGAGAATTTGTTTCGGGTAGGAGACGAGGGAGAGCATTTGCTGCAGTGAGCAGGAATTCCTCCCTCACCTAGTAGGAGCCATAAATATCTCCCTGTCTATGGCTGGAAATATATATATATTAAAAACATGCTGTCAGTTGGGGTTTATGTGCGATTCTGGGCTCCTTCTGGCTGCTGGAGCTTCCCCTCTAGAGCTCTGATGAAGAGGCAGAGCCCTCTCGGAAACACACGCACATGTGCACACACGTGCGTGTGCGCGCGCGCGCACACACACACACACACACACACACACTTGTGCAAACAGGCAGGATTGGGAGAGGAAAGGGGGCCCAAGAGAGGGAAAGTGAAGGAGAAGGAAGGACAGAGAGAGGGGCATGGAGCCAAGACAGAGCGAAATGAGACCAGAAATAGGATTCCAGAGGGAAAGGCGAAGAGCTGGATGAAGTAGGGGGGCTTCGAGAACTGAGAAGAGGTAGAGAATGAGTAGAGCCGGTGGAGGGGTGAGAAAAACAGTATTTCGGGGGCTTTTTGGCTGTTCCAGGAGAGATGGAGGAACCCTGAGGAAGAGAGGGTCCCACGCTGCCATCCTTTGGCTGAGCCTGGCCCAGGTCTGGGTGCTGCACAAGGCCTCCGGTCCACGAGCGTTGACCCGGGGTCGGGGGATGACTGATGACGTGTGCGGGGATGAGTGGAGAGCGGCCCTGGACCCGTGAGCCAAATCCCATTTCAGAGCCTTGCTCTGCGGAGCCTGCTTGGGCCCACACCTAGAACGAGTCCAGATTTGTCACCTGCCCCTGGACGGTCCTCCCTTCTGGAAGCCTCTGCAGTGGTCTGAGCCCTGAGGCACCACTGGCAGGCGAGGCCTCTGCCTCGGAGGTGTGGATTGCACGAGTAGCCCCAGTCCTGAGAGGAAAACAGCAGAGCGTGCTCTCATGTATGACACGAGCCAGCCTGAACACACCCCTTCCACCCTGGCAGCATCAAGGACGAGTTGTGGCTTCCAAAATTCTCTTCATCCCCAGACCTGGACCAGGCAAGGGCCTGATGCCTGCACGCCCAGGCATCCATCATCAGACAAAGTGGCTGGACTTGGTTTTGAGGAGGCTGCATCTGATGGGCTGAGTGGAAGGAAGCTTAGAGCATGGAAGGCACTCTCTGGTTCTGAGCACCAGGACGCAGGAAGATGTTGTCTCAGGACTGGAGGGAGGTAGCGGTGCCTTTGGTCCCTCTGTCCCATCTCCAGTCTCTCCAGAAGGGGAAGGCAGCCTTGGTCCCTGGAGAGGGGTGCAGGCGTGGGGGTTGGGGTTTAGTCAGGGTGGCCCTGAACTGGGGGTGTGTGGTCAGGGTCCCTACTGCTCTGGTAACTAGGCTGGAGAGAAAGCCAAGGCTGGAAAAGTTGCCAGGGGACATGGCCCTAGAAGGCTGGGGAATCAGAGCGACAGCCTCAGAGGCGTGGGCTGGGCGGGAGAGGATAAAAATGGAGTCGGGCACCTGCCCGCCTTGTGCCAGCCAACACTTTCCCTGCCCCTCCACTGGCCCACAGGCCACCAGCTGGCCCATTGTCCCCAGTGAGAAATCAGACACTGGAGGGGGGCTCCCATGTGGCAGGAGCTCACTCATGCAAGGCCGCCTGGTAGGGACTGCCAGGGGAGAGCCACCCGTGCTGGGTCGGGCAAGGCGAGAAGGGGGGTGGCAGAGAGAGGATCCCTCACTGCACAGCAGTCAGGGCTCCTCCTGTGCCGTTGGCAGGGGGCAGTGCGTGGGGCCTGCGAACAGGAGATAAAGAGTTCAGGCAGAGGGTTTTCTCTCACTAACCGTGGATTTGTGTGTTTGTTCAGCTGGTGGCTCTGATAAGCCCCATTCTGCTAGATAAAAGCCAAGCAGCCATGAGGCGGGGCCTGGGGAGGGGTGTCATAAAGGGGCCTGCCTGTTTCTGTCCCAAGGCCTGGAGTTATCCCCTCCCTTCCCTAGGGAGTCCAGACAGGGAAAGGAGTCAGGCGCTGGGGTGTCTTGCTCCCTGATGTGCCAGCCTGGGGTGCAACTCCGGATCCCCAGGGGCTGTCCAGAGCAGGCCCTGACCTGAGGGCACAACTCCCCAAAGGGCACATCATTTAAGAAAGCTGGCCAGGCTGGCTCCCGCCTCTGAGTGGGGAGGGCATCTCCTTGCTCTCCCCAGGGGCCTGCCCACCACAGTCCTCGTGGCCTCTCTGGGCCCTGCAGCCACTGACTGGGCCCCTGCCAGCCCCCTTCCCCTGTCTGCCCAAGGTGTGCCCCCAAGCTAACTGGGTGGACAAGGGCCTGCCCCCATCATGCCCCCTGACTGTCCTGAGGACCCCGTCACCTTGTCGGGGCAGGGGTTTACTTGGTACACTGTTTGAGGGCCCTGGGCCTGGGGATGGCCCGTGGGGGCCTCAGCCACGTTGAGTGGGCCCTAGCCTCGGCCCTCCCTGCCCATTCCACTTGGCACTGGCCAGGAGGGTGAAGGGGGTGCCGCCTGAGCAGGATGGTGGGGCCCTGGCCACAGCTGCCCCTGCCGCAGGGCTGGCTCTTCTGCCTCTGAGCCCGGGTCCAGATTTCTAGTGTCTCTGCCTTTTGTCCTGGAGCTGAGCTGAGCGTGCCGGGGGCCGGCGGTGGTGGCATTGCGGGGATGCTGGCTGGGGCCGCCAGCCGTAAGATGGCTGCCAAGGGCTAAAATGGCTGCCAGCAGCGCCCGGAGCACCGCCTGGAGGCGCGTGGCAGCGGGCCTCGCCTGCGCTGGATCCTCACTCCTGCTTTCTCCCTTACGTGGAGATAATAGTAATAGCAGCAGTAATGTTTCAGGGCAGTGTCCTGGTTTAGAAGGATTTCCTGTCTGTCGCGCTCTCCTGGAGCCCCATTTGTCTCTGCCTCTGTCGCTGGCCCACCTCCATCTCTTTGTCGGGTTCTCTCGTCTTTCTGTCCCTGGGCTGGGTGTGCGCATGCGTGCGGCTTTCTGTCTCCACCTGGCCATTTTGGAAGAGCTGGGACCAGTCTCATTGAGTAGCCTCCTCCATTTCCTCCTACTCCACTGTCTCTGGCCTGGAGGGCTCCGTGGGGACTGAGTTGGTCCTGGGACAGGTGGGGTCGGTAGCAGGGACCCCTCGGCAGCAAAGCCTTGACTGTGTGCCCCTCGCTGGGCTCCACATGCAGGTGTTACAGCTGTGCTCTTCCTGAGGTATGAATCTGGGAAAGGACGGCCCTGCGAGACATCAGGCTCAGGGCCCTGGTCCAAGGAGGCCCTAAGGTGGGCTGCCTACTGCCTCAGCCCCTTCCTTGCCTGCTCCCTCCTGGACCGGCTGGGGCTTGAATCAGACCCAGAGAGTCAGGAATGAGCTGAGGTGAGAGAACAAGAAAACTCACATCCACAGAGAGGTTGTCCTCCCAGGAGCGTGGAAGGAAGTCCTGTGGACCCTCTCCAGAGCAGAGTGCCACTAGCAGAGAAGTGGCCTGAGGTGGGATTCGCCATCCCTAAACACACCACAGGGGTGAGTGCACAGGGAGGTGTGGAAGGACACACCCCAAACACAAGGGGGTGAGGGGCCCTGTTAGCACTTATAAAGCTCCATTTTCTTGATTTGTGACTAGATTTATTATTATTTTTCTTTTAGAATTAAAAAAAAAAAAGTGGGCTTCCCTGGTGGCGCAGTGGTTGAGAGTCCGCCTGCAATGCAGGGGACACAGGTTCGTGCCCCGGTCCGGAAAGGTCCCACGTGCCGCGGAGCGGCTGGGCCCGTGAGCCATGGCCGCTGAGCCCGCACGTCCGGAGCCTGTGCTCCGCAACGGGAGAGGCCACAACAGTGAGAGGCCCGCGTACCGAAAAAAAAAATAATAATAATAAAAAAAGTGAAACCATTCTGGGGGCAGCCTGTTTTTTTTCCACCTGCCCCAGTGAGGCAGGAGGCTAGGAACTTGGTCGAGCCGCAGTAGGTCCTGGGCTCTGAAAAGGCTACTATTCTGCCCGCCAGCCCCAGCACCCAGGGCTCTTCCTTCCTTCCCAAGCGGATGCAGGGTCCCCCCACCCCTATCTCTTGGGCCTATGTCACTCTTCAGGAACCTCCTTGCTGGTCACTCCCCAACGTGAGCAGCTCAACTGTGAGGCCTGTATAGGATGGACACCCTGGTGAGCCGGCTGATTGTGAGGTGGTGGGCGAGGGTGGTGGAGGCAGGGTTACTCCAAAGAGTCGGGCAAAGCCCTGGCCAGTACCAGGGCCCGGTTTTCTGAGGCCACCCCATGTGGTCCCCGTGTGAGAAGATGATTCTTTACCCAATGCCCGCCTTTCCCCTGCCCCACAACCTGCCCTGGCCCCCCTCTGCCACCCTCTCACCAGCTGTCGTGCCCAGGCAAGCATTCTGGAGGTCCCCGTTGTGCCCCTGGTACACAAAGCTTTGAGGACCTGGGGGGCAGGGGCGGGGGGCTTTCCCAAGCTCAGCAAAATATTCACACACACACTCCACCCTGCCCCCAGCCCTCTGTGAGCTCCCACCGCACAATGGGCCCTTGTCTCGGGGCTCCCTCCGAGCAGCTGTGGCACTGGGGCATGAGACAGCCCAGACAGGCTGGCACAGAGCAGGCGACAGCG
>NW_020175432.1:4897984-4912706 GCF_003031525.2 Neophocaena asiaeorientalis asiaeorientalis
TGAGGTGGGGGTGGCGTGGGCAGACAGGAACGGCTCTAATTAATGAAGGGAGGGAAGGGGCTGCTCCTCTGGAGCTTGAGCTGGGTAGAGAATGGGGGGCCCTTGGGTCCATCCCAGCTGTGCAAAGAGACAGTCGCTGGCTTCTCTCCTGGGCGCCTCCTTGCCCTGACTCTCAGCCAGTGCGTTCACTCGTGGGCAGCCTGCCCCCAGGGCACATCAGGCAGCGCTTGGAGACCGGTTTTTTGGTTGTCACAACTGGGGTGCTACTGGCATCTAGTGGGGGGGGGGTGGAGGCTAGAGATGCTACCAAACACCCTGCAGAGCCCAGGATAGCCCCACCACGGTAGTAGCAGTTCCTTCTCTCCCTGGTCTCCTTGGGCTGCTCAGGGAGGGGAGGAGAGTGAAGGTGTTTAGAAGGCTGGAGCGGCAGCTGCTTGCCTGGTGTTCGTGGAGCACTTTGGTTTTGACCCATCCCCACCCTTTGTGTCTCCTGCAGAATCCGGACAATCAGATAGTTCAAACCAGCAAGGAGATGCGGACATCAAACCACTGCCCAACGGTCAGTGCCCCCTGCCCTCCTGCCTGTACCCAGCCTCCCTGGCCTGCTGTGCCCCACACCCTTCTCTGCTCTCCCCGGCCAGGGCAGGCCTGCCCCTGCCATTCCCCTTCACTCAGCTGTCCCTTGACTGAACTTGGGCTGCTATTCAGAGGGGGAGGGCGCTCATCGGTAGCACACCCTAACTCCCAGGGAGATCTGAGACCCCTGAGGGCCAGCCTGGGGCTGGGACATGGGGCATGGGATGGAGCAAGTTGAGGGTGGGGAGAGCTTTGGGGTAGCGGGCAGACATCCCCTCCTGGCCTTGTCTCCGCTCACTCACTTGCCCTTTTCCCTCCTCAGGGCACTTAAGTTTCCAGGACTGTTTTGTGACTTCCGGGGTCTGGAATGTGACGGAGCTGGTGAGAGTATCACAGAGTGAGTCCTTCCTTCTGGGCCAGGGCTGAGTCAGCAGGGGTGGGGGTGAAGCGGTGGGACTTGGACCCCACGTAGCCCCCCACTGATGGGGTCTTGGTTGGGGCGGGGGCAGACAGGTTTCCTGGGACGCTCTCGGCCTCACTGGCATGGGGCTGGGTGGAATGGAGGCATCCAGAGAGCCCCACCTCTAACCTCCATTTCTTTGGAGGAAAAAAATCGTAACCAAGGACTCTTCCCAACAACCTCCAGCCAGGAGGAGGTTTCCTCAGCGGCCTTCACAGTGAACTCACCCCAGGGCTTCTGGGGAGCTGCTCATGGCAACAAAACAGGCACCCACACTTTCCAAACCTCATCACACTCTCCCTTCTTCCCAGCTCCTGTTGCGACAGCATCAGGGCCCAACTTCTCGCTGGCAGACCTGGAGAGTCCCAGCTACTACAATATAAACCAGGTGACCCTGGGGCGGCGGTCCATCACCTCCCCTCCTTCCACCAGGTGAGCCCCGCACCCCGGCCTTCCCCCAGCCCCCAGGCATCTCAGGCGCTTTGGGCAGCTGTACCACTGTGGCCTGGGTGCTTCAGAACATCATCCTTTGTTGAGGGCACTGGCTCCAGAGCTGGGGCTCACTATGCTCCCCAACCCCTGAGATTCCTGCTTTGTGCTGACACAGGCACTCGGCCTTGGGGACACAAACTCAAACAAGGCATGGCTTTGCCTAGAAGGAGCTCCCTGTGGGCATTGGAGAAGGCCTCTCTCTTGGGGATGTGACATTTGAGCCCAGGGGTCTGGTACAGGCATGGGGTGGATGCTCGAGGTAGAGAGAGCAGCCTTCAACCTGGCCAAGGCTGGGCGGGCTGGCGGGACTGTCCCACGGAGGACTTCAGAGGCCAGAGGAGGGTGTTTAGGGCTTAAAATCCACTGACGGCTTTTAAGTAGAAGATGCTGGGGATATGTGTTCTAGAAAGTACTTCTAGAAGAAGTTAGAGGCTATCCCAGCAGGTTGGAGGGGAGGAGGGCCTGAGTCAGATGGGGGATGGCCTGAGAGGGAGGGATGGAGTTGAGAGATATTTGGGAGGTAGATATAGTAGGCCCTGGTCACGCAGGGCAAGGTGGGATCCTGTCCTTTTTTAAAAAACCTTGGACATTTTGGTTCATTGTGAGGTTTAGGCATTCGTTTTGATATGTTAGAATATTGCATTACAATGTTATGATGTTTTCATATTTAATCATACTTTAATATAAAATAACGTAATATCACGATGACTGAGTTTTGTGTCACCCCCTGGCATTTCTGTCCCTGGCCAGTGCCTCACGCGCCTCGCCCCAGCTGTGGGAGCTGATGGGAAATAGAAGGTGGGGCTGAGGAAGCAGTTGGGGGTTTTGCCCACTTCTTTGACTTGGGCAGCTCCATAGGTGATGGATGGTATTGTGACTGAGAAGGGGCTCAAGGAGGAGTGGGTGGGCTGGGCCCAAGGGGCTGTAGGTCTGGCCTTGGGGGGTGGGCACACAGCGAGTGCCCTGAAGTGCTGCTGACAGCGGGCACCCACTCCCCACATGGAAGACTGTCAGCGCAGGCTTCCTCGGCCTGCATACCAGCACCTCAGCTCATCCTTGGCCCACCTGACCCCTCTCCTCCTTCCCCAGCACCACCAAGCGCCCCAAGTCCATCGATGACAGCGAGATGGAGAGCCCTGTCGATGACGTCTTCTATCCCGGCACAGGCCGCTCCCCAGCAGCTGGCAGCAGCCAGTCCAGCGGGTGGCCCAACGATGTGGATGCAGGTATGGGCGCCACAAGGCCCGACCTGGAGCAAGGGCAGCATGGAGCCTCCTCTTCCCCCTCAGTTTACCTGGCAAACCTCTCACCGTTCCTCCTCCTGTTGGTGGCACTGCCCGTCTTTTCACCCCCTGAGCTTCCAGAGGAGGGCAGACCAGGAGAGCAGAGGCGAGCAGCTGGGTTGTCCCTGAGTGGGCAGTAGAGCCCATAGATGTGGCAGAAGGAAAGCAGAGGCCCCGACCCTGAGCCTCCGGGGCCCTGCAGTGGGGGACGTGGCCTCCCGCTCAGAGCCTCCTCATCCTCCTTCTCTTGGCATTTCTTTAGAGAGGCTGCCCCGGTTCTGCGGTCTTCATGGTTTAAAGCCATTTCTCAGACTGGGCACTCTTGACCTTTGGGGCCGCGGTATTCTCTGTAGCGGGGCCATTTTGTGTCCTGTAGGGTGCTGAGCAGCAGCCCTGACCTCCACCCACTAGATGCCAGGAGCAAACCTCCTCACCAGGTGTGAGGACCGAAAAGGTCTCCGCACATTGCTGAATGTCCCCTGGGGGGGACAGGACCTTCCTAAGTTGAGGACCACTGGTCTAAAGGGCCCACCTTCACAGAGAGGCGCAGAGCCTAGTAAAGAGCGAGCAGAATTGTTTTCAGGCCTCCCAATCCTCTCTAACCACACCCTTGCTGGTGAGTACACCCACCTTCACCTCCAGTCTTGACAGGAGGTATGGGCACACCTGGAGAGCCCAGGCGGGACAGAGGGGGGCTGTGTGTGTGTATGTATTACACAGGTGTGCATAAGGAGGCTGCCTGCAGGGTGCTTCTGCCTGACACATTGTTGGTGCAGCCTGTGTGTGTCCTCAAAGTATGGGTGTCTTGGGACCAGGTAGTGCAGACCTCTGTGTACGGGATGTGCATGAGGTGTGTCTGCGTTGGTCAGGCCTGGGGACAGGGGCCTCGTTCTCTGACGCAGGAAGACGAGGGTCTACCTGATGGTGTTTTGCTTGGTATTCTGTAGATGTTCCCCTACCGGGAAGGGCCGAGTGGATGGGCAGGGGCCAGGGCTGGGGGAGAAGCAAGACTAAAGGGCAAGGGGGTGCTTCTGCTTTCCTGCTGCCCCAGATGCAACCTCTGGCTTCCGCTCTCAGCAACCTGGGAGGAAGAGAGGACTCACCTCCGGGCCTTGGGCTGAGGGAGAGGGTTAGACCAGCAGCAAGGCTCACCTCTGCCGGACAGCGCTCCGGCACGACTCTGGGTGCCCCTCCCAGGGTGTCGTGGCCAGCACAGCACAGATGCTTCCCTGGGGGAACCTCTGGAGGTGCAGAAAGAAGGGCTTGAGAAGGCCTTGAAGACTCCCCAGCTAGGGCCTCAGTGAAGTGTTTCCTCAAGGACTGGTGTGCCTTGAGGGCCATGTCTACTGCTGGCTCCTGAGGCATGGGCCCCCAGGTCCCTCTGCGCAGACCTGGTTCCCGAGGAACCCTCCCCTCCGCAGTTCCCTCTCTCTCCTTTTCTTGGCTGCCTGCTGTCAAGCTTGCCACTTCTGCTCCTTCCAGCAGTCCCGCCCCGCATGGCCCCAGCATTCTCCCGCAGCACCCCCAGCTCCCTCGCCTTCCCCCCTTTTCCTGTGTACTCATCCCCTCCTCCCACCGACCCTGTGCTGTTTTCCTGTTCTGGGACAAATCACCAATTAAGCAGCCCAGCTGCAGGACTGGGAACAGCTGGGGAGGCACTGTGTGGCCATGGGGACAGCTGTGCACAGCTGGTGGAGGCGCTCCCCCCCGTCGTGCCAGCTATCAGGTGGCACACAGCTGCTGCCAGATAACACCTCTGCTGGCGGCTGGGAGTTCACCCTTTCCCCGCCTCTTCCCTCTGTGGTTAAGACAGCTCTTATTTCTGTGTTCTGAAGCCTCCCCCCCAACCCCCCCGCCACCCAGCACACACACCCCCAACCCAAACCGATTCAGTTTGTGTCCCAATGATGGCAGCTCTGGATATCTGCCCTGACTTCCCCTTATCCCTCCCAGCCTGGGCATAGCCTCAAGGCCCAGCTGAGGACAGGAGACAAGCTCCCCTGGGGGACCTGGCCTGGGGGCCCTGCTTTGTATAGCATCTTGGATGTCATGCCCACTGGGCACAGAGATGACCTTGATTGGCAACATCAGGCTCTTCGAGGGAGAGCTCAAATGGGGTATTCTCTGTGTCCCTGTCTCCTGCTGAATGTCACCCCATCTCTGGTACTGGGAGCCGAGCAAAGCCCTGGAATTACCCGTGCTCTGACAGTCCGGCCTTTGGGTGCCCTGACTGAGGAAGTCCTTTCCTGTCTAGCCGTAACCCCAGCACCCGCCCAGGCCCTCCAGCCTCCTCCCTGCTCTCTGGTCAGATGCTGTTTCTCCGCTGTGGTCCTTCCCAAGGGCCAATGGCTGTGCTTTCCCTTCCCGTAAGGAGCCCTGGTTTCTTCCCATCGGAACCTCCCAGAGCCCAGGGCCCCGCGCTGCGCGGGAGCTCAGTTCCCTGACCAGCGATCAAAACCCCGCCCTCACCCCCACCCCACCCCGCATGGAAGCGCGGGAGTCCTAAACCCCTGGACCGCCAGGGGAGTCCCTGGGCCGGCTCGCTCTGAAGCTGCTCTCCCGGGCTCCGCCTGCACACCTTCCCTGCCCTCTGGCCCTGCATCCCCCCTTTTACTCTGTTCCCCTTGAGCTCCTTATCTGCTTGTCAGGGGGCAAGGTGGGCCCCCTTGCTCACTCCCTGCCCAGTGCACCGAAGGGCCTTATTTTCCTCTCCTGTCGGCAGCACCCACGGCAGGATGGTCTGCACACGGCCTGAGAAACAGAGCCACAGTCAGGCAAAGGAGGCAGGAGGGAGCCTGGTGGGGGAAGGGGCAGCCGGGAGGGGGCCGAGGAGAGAAGGAGTGAGCTGCTGGCTTCCCACCTTCCCCTGCTCCCTCCCCACCCCAGCTAAACCTGCCCTGTGTTGCTGATTCCTCCCCCCAGGCCCGGCTTCTCTAAAGAAGTCAGGAAAGCTGGACTTCTGCAGTGCCCTCTCCTCTCAGGGCAGCTCCCCGCGCATGGCTTTCACTCACCACCCGCTGCCTGTGCTTGCTGGAGTCAGACCAGGTGAGAAATGGAGGGCCCGGAGGGGGGCAGTGGGGGTGGCAGAGGAGCCCACATGGGCAACTGGCCAGGCAGAGGGGCCAGGGCCGACCCTGAGTGACAGCCCCAAGCTCTCTGAATGGGCTATGGTATGGCAGTGGGTGGGCATGGGAACGGGCCCTCCCTCCGCAGCAGCGCCTCCTCCAGACCCAGGCCAGCCCTTGGGCCTCCTCACCTTGTTCCTCAGCACTCTCCCACTTGCTTCTCACACCCCCTGTGCATGATGCACGCTTGTGCGCTGTGTGTGCACGGGTGTGTGTGTTTGCCTGTGTGCGTGCATCGGATGCGTGTGTGCTCGTGTGTGTGGCACAGGCCTGTCCTGAGGCTTCCTCCCTCCCACTTACCCCTGACTGCGGAAACCTCAGGCCCATTCCTACGCAGTTCTCCTGTCCTCCCTCCAGCTGTGGGTGGGATAGCACAGGCTTCTCCCTCTGCCCTCCTTTCAGCTCTTGTCTCTCAACTCCTCACAGAGCCCGGGGCCTGTTTTCCCAGCACCAGCCCAGGTTGGTGTGAGCACGGGTTGAGAACAGTACTCCTAGGAGCCCAGGCCCCCTTCTCGGGGCCTCCCTGCTCTTTTCCAGAAGTGGAGGGCTAGGCCAAGGGGGAAGGTGGTACCTGGGCTGCTCTTCAGGGAAAGGAGCTGGCCCTGCTGCCTTGGGAGCTCTCTTGCTTCAGTCTCACGGAGAGAGTGCTCGAGGGAAGGATGCCTCCATGTTCTGGAGGGGATGGAATCAGGCAGGAAGCTGTGGAAGCTGAGTCCTCAGCCACTTGCCTCTTCCCTCTCTTGGCACCTGTCTGGCAGAAAGAGGCCTGGGTTTTTTCTGAACACTGCCCTGTGTCCCGTGTCCACCCTCTGTCTCCTGGGCCCTCCACGGAGAACACTGAGGTTTTACCCTCCCGGCTTCTTCCTCAGGGCCTCCTGGCTGGGAGCCCAGAGGCAGCCAGCAGCGGGGCAGGGCGTGGTGGCCGCAAGGTGGGGGCGGGGAGCCCAGGCCCTCTGCACAGGCAGCGGGAGGGCAGCAGGCCCTGCTCAACTCAGCTTTTATGAACTCCAGAGAGAAGCCAAGTTTCTTCAGGCCCCTAATGAAACTGAGAGCAAGAGGGAGCTGATTGGAAACAGACAGGAGGGGGAGGACTTGGCCAGGGAAGAGCTGGGGCCTGCTCCAGGGTGGGAGATGTGCGTTCGGGGACGTGCGTACGAGCGATTGGGGCTGAGCACAGAAGAATGCGGCCTGGGCAGCAGCAGCCAGGTGCACACCCACCGCACACAGGAGATGTGTGTGTGCACTGCAGGGGCCCCTCTTGCACTGGCGCAGGGCTGTGTGTTTATCTGCAGCCCCACAGAACGGGTCTGTCTCCTCATCAAGGCTCCCCACCCAGGGCCCGGACCGGGGTGAGGTGAGTGAGGCACTCACCTCGGCACAAAATGTCAGGGAGCCCCTAAAATCTCAGTCATCAAGATAAATTTTATTTTAATGCAATATTTCTAAAAATTAAAATGATCGCAAAGATACACGATGAGCAAATGTCAATATTTTAAATAAAAGATTGGACCGACCTTGTGCTTGCATGACCCTCACTTACCTCACCCTAGCTCTGGCCCTGGTTCCAATCAAACTTTATTTACAAAGATAAGCAGCTGGTCTGTGGGTCCCGGTTTGCCAAGTTGGCTTTTTAAAATATTGCATTAAAATGTTATTTATCTTGATTTGCTGAGTTATTTGGCACCATCTTAACTTTCACACTAGCGGCCAGTGCCTCGCTCTCCTCACTCTGGTCCCTGCCTTGCTCCTGCCCGTTCTCTGGATCCAAAGTGCTCTGACCAGCAGTCCTCCTTGTCTTCAGTGCCCCCCACCCCACTGCCTCCTAGGCCCTGACGATGCCCTTTTCTTCCTGCCACGTGCATGCAGGGAGCCCACGGGCCACAGCATCAGCGCTGCACTTCCCCTCTACATCCATCATCCAGCAGTCGAGCCCATACTTCACGCACCCGACCATCCGCTACCACCACCACCATGGGCAGGACTCGCTGAAGGAGTTTGTGCAGTTTGTGTGCTCGGATGGCTCGGGCCAGGCCACCGGACAGGTGAGTCCAGAGGACCCCACGAGCCCCTCTACAGCTCATCTTTGCGTCTGTCTGTCTGTCTCAGGGCTCACAGGGAGAGGGCCCAAAAGCTGGGAGCCCACCTGGGGCTGCAGCGGCAGAGAGCCGGTGGTGCCGAACACCTCGATCTTCTGGGTCTGGGAGTAGGGGTCCACGTATCAGGCCGGGGCCTGTTTGTCATGGTCCAGAGATGAGGGGGCAGTGGCTGGGCCCACTTTGCTTGGGCTTTTTGCCCTCCTTGTGGTCTTTTGCTCTAGCAGGAGTGTACCCATGATCTGTCCAACCTGGGCCCAGGCCCCTTAGCTCCTAACACCCCTCTTAAACCTCAGGGCTGCAGGGATTTGGTAGGTTCTAGACCAAGGTTTCCCACTATTGACACTTGGGGTTCTTCATTCTCTGTTGTGTGGGGATGTCCTGTGCACTGTGGGGTACTGAGCGGCATCCCTGGCCCCCACCCACTCTGTGCCAGCAACACCGCCCCCTCCCCAGCTGTGTTGATCATGAATGTCTCCAGATTTCGGTGTGCCCTGGGGGCATCATCATCCCCCAGTGAGAAGCCCTTAGTAGAGGGCAGGCCTAGTTCCACAGGGTCTTTCATGAGACCCCTGTTGGCAGGACTCTTAACAAGGGGTTCTCAGGTCAGTCATGGTTCTGGAGTGAAGTCTTCTGCTCCTCAGCCTGGGAGAGAGACTGGCTCCCCATGGAGTTCTGTGGCCCCACTGTCCTTCTCCGTCAGCAAGCCCCGGGGCCTGGTCACTGATGAGCAGAAACACAGAGCCACTCAGCAAAGGAATTATCCCAGACGGCAGTGGGCCAAAGATGACCCTTCCGTGGGACGGTGGTCCTTGTTTAGTCCCTGGGAGACCATTCCAGGTTGGGGCATGGTGGTCTCTAGACCTCTGGGAATGTTCTGGAACTCCAGCAGCATGCTGTGCTATGAGAAGGCCCAACTCCTTTCTCCACAGTTGGTCCAGCCTGGAACCCCACTGTGAGAGATCAGATGGGGAGGACACTCAAAGTGCCTTGGTAGGGAAAGACATTGGGAAGCCCATTGCCAGAGGCAGCCCAGCGAGAGCAGCGGCCCTCCGCTCAGCCTGGTGCGGCCTCGGGGCGCCCTGCGCGGTGCTGGTGTATTGATCTGGGGCAGGGCCGTGGCTCAGCCTCCTTGCTCTCGCTGTCTAGGACAGAAGCCAGTCTCCTTCCCTACCTCCCACTCTTCTTCCTCTTCCACTTTTCTCATCTTTTTCTCCCCTTTGCCCTGCAAGGGTTTCTTTTGCTGGCTCTGCAGCTCCTTAGCACACTCAGAGCTTCACCCACCTCTCTGGACAAGCTCTGTCCACTCTTAGGGGCATGGAGGGAAAAGTGGACATGACTCCAACAGCTTCCGTGCTTCCTTCAGAGATGCTGGCAGAGTCTACGGGAGCTGCCAGCATGTGTCCCAGCCCCCAAGGGGCCTGGGGTCTGGAATATGGATCAGAGAGGCCAGGAACCCTTCCGTGCCTGCTTCTCACCTAAGGACGCAGCTGGGGTTTGGAATCAAAATGACAGCCACCTGGGGGACCAACTTAGCCCGAAGAGCCTAAGCTGACCCACAGGACCCTCAAGAGTGTGGGTCAGTCTATCCCTGGGCATCCTGATGGCCAGGTCTTGAGCCTCTCCCTGATCAAGGGCTCAGGAATTCCCTGGAGGTCCAGCGGTTAGGACCCTGTGCTTTCACGGCCGAGGGCCCCGGTTCAGTGCCTGGTCGGGGAACCGAGATCCCACAAGCTGTGTGGCGTGGCCAAAAAATAAATTAAAAAAAGATCAAGGGCTCACTTGGCCTAGACGGTTCTCTTCTCAAGGCAGGTGCCTGCTTGGAGTATACCGCAGACAAAACGCTACCGACAGGGGAGCGAACAGCCCCTCTGGTTAAACAGAGAGTCTAGTTCGGCTGGAGAGCAGTCTCTGCAGGTTTCCTCTTGTGGCCTGTTGTGCCCAAGAGTTGGGGGGTGGGGCTTGAATTCTGCAGTGAGTCTGCTCCACTGGGCCCAGTTTCTGAGAGGAGGCTAGAGATGGCACCACGCTATGGAGGAGGGGCGAGCCAGAGAGAGGCCCTGGGCTCTGCAGCTGACCTGGTGGCAGACGGTGGCGGTACAGGGCTGTGCTTGCTCCATAGCCACCTCCAGAGTAGTAGTTCTCAGTCTTAGCATGTATGAGAGTCACTTGGAGGCCTCACTAACACACAGGTAGCTGGGCCTCACCTAATTCTGATTCAGCAGTTCTGGTGTGGGGCCGAGAATCTGCATTCCCCCCCCCCAAGTTCCCAGGTGATGCTGCTTCTGGTCAGCGGACCCACTTTTAGAACCATTGATCTAGAGACTAGAAGAGTAAATTCCTAATCTCCTTGAGAATCTGAAGTTATGGATCATCTTTGCAGAAAAATATATGCATACAAAATTTTACAGACAACTTGCAGAATGGTTCCCAGGCACCTCTTAGACCTCAGCGTAAGGCCCTGATTGAGAAAACCACATCGGTAAAGGCCAAGGTCAAATGGAGACACCACTCAGAGGACATGCAAAGGGCAGAAAGAGGATACCTGGTTAGCTGTATTTCTGTCATAGAGAAGAGGCCACCAGGTGAGCACGATGGAGAAGTTGCAGGGCCTGATGGGAGAGTATGATTCTGGGAGGCAGAAAGCCTGGTACTAGCTCAACCTTGACCACCAGCGCCAGAATGGCCAGGCCCGCATCTTCATCTGTCAGATGAATGTGAGGAGCTCTCCCAGCCCCTAGGTTCCTTCTAAGATCTTAACTCACAAGGTCTTAAGGCACTGCAAAGTCACAAGACCTTGAGATTTTTAAAACCTCAACTTGTACCCCAACCAGAGCGGAGACATCCTAGCCTGGCTGGGACTTGCTTCCAGAAACTGAATGTTGTAAATCAGCAGGTTTCGACGTCTGGCCATATTGGGCTAGGATTTGCTTTATTGGATGGGATTAGTGATTTAGATCCTCCTAGGCAGAGACAGGCTCTGAGGAACCAGAGGCTGCCCTATGGGAGCAAGGGCTGCCTGGAAAGCTCCCGTGTCCCAGCCCCCCCCGCCTCCGGAGCCCAAGCTCAGGACAGCCCGGAGAGAAGAAGTGAGGCTGTGAATCTGTTGGGATCATTCCATTTCCTGCCCTGATGGAAGAATGAGATAGGAACAAGATAGACTGTGGAAATGAGGGAAGGCAGTTTCCACGTGTATGTCAGAACCACCCTGCAGAACCGGAAACCCTTGCTCTCTGGCCGGTGCTGTTGCTTGGAACTGAAAGGTCCATTTCCAAAATGACACCCAGCACAAAGGGTCTTCAGCCCAGGACACCAATAAGCACGAGAGGCAGCCACTGCTTGCTTTTGTCACGGGCCTCTAAGTGGGCAGGAAAGATCAAGTCGAGGGAACCATTTGGAGGGACAGTGTCAGACCTAGGTGACTGGTCACTGGAGGGTGGGACAGCAGAAACTCAGAAGGGCATGGCCTGCGCAGTTCAGCCATGGGGCTCTGTGGTTTTAAAGTGCAGCAGGATGGACTAAGTTGATTCAACTCAGTCAGTGGGACTTGAGTGCTACATGCTTGGGCCACACAGAGGTGACGTTCCACCTGCTTGTTGGGGAGCCTTGGAGGCAGTCTGCTTCAGAGGCTCCAGTGGAGGTCAACAGTGTCCTGGAAGAACGAGAGAGAGAGAGATGGATGGTGATTCAGGACATCTGGCTGGTCCCCATGCTGGGGATGGTGTTTTCTGAGCAGGCTTTGAAGGGTGTGAGAAAGGGTATTCTAGAACAGTGGGTTCTGCAGTTAGCAAGTGTGCAGCTCCGACTGCTTAGGCTGTGTTCTGGAAACCCCAGTAGGTTTACAATCGGAAGTACTCAGGGGGGAGGGAGTGTAGGGGCATGAGTGGTGGAAGACCCCATCTGGGCTCTATCACGGCGGCCTTGCGTGCCTGGCCGGGGAGATTATGTTTTATGTCAGATGTAGCCGTAGCTGTGGAAGGTTTTAGGGCATCAGAGAAGTCTGAACTCCTTTGGGTTTGGGAAGAGGGTTAATGAGTCTGCTGGAAAGAATCCGTAGGATCCTAGGAGTTAGACAGACATGACTCTGACCTTCAGGCCTTTCCAATTACAGCCGGGTGACCTTGGCTAGACCACTTAATCATGAAGAGCCTCAGTATCCCCTGTTGTGTGGAAGGCGGAGAGTAGAGCTTCCCTTGCAGCAAGGTTTCTCAGCCACAGCACTGTTAATCTTTGGGCCAATGAGCCTCTGTCCTGGGGGCTGCCCTGTGTGTTGTAGGGTGTTGAACAGCATCCTCAGCCTCCATCCCCAAGCTGTGCTAAGCGGAATGTCTCCAGACACTGTCACTACCCAGAACTGCCCTGAAGCAAGAACCACTGCCTTACAGGGTGGTTGGAGGATTGGACACAACCTGAGTGAAGGGCCTAGTACAGAGCCAGGTGCCAAGGGTGCCGAGCTGCTGAGCACAGTCGGCAGAGGGGAGGCCCCTTGGGAGTCTCACTGTCATAGTCCAGGTGAAACCAGTTAGGAGAGAAGGACGACCTAGCTGGACACGTCTAGGGGTGGGCCCCACAGGGTCTGCCCACCAACAGAAGGAGGAGCATAGGAACCTCCCAAGGTCCTAAACCTGGGTGGCTGGGAGGGCAGAGGTTTGACCCACAGGAGAGGGACCAGTTTAGGATGAAAAGCTGTGGCCTGGCCCCCTTGCGCCCAGGCTGCAGGTGGTCATCGAGGGCACTGCCCAGAGCAGCAGGAGGTGTGGAGCCCAGGGAAGCTGTGTCTGCAAGAGGCTGGGGACCTCTGCCCTTCCTTGTGGCTCCTACACCCCCTGAAGCCCAAAGGCTGATTGAACACAAGGCCACACATGGGGCCTGGAGGAGGAAACTCAAGTGTAGGGCACAAGGGGGAATAAAGGACAATTAGTGGATCTGGTGACCAGACATCCCCAGCTTCTGAGGGAAAGCCACTCAAAGAACCTTGTGGGAACCAGAGCTGCCAGCAATGGATTTTCCTCTTGGGCTGTTCTGTAGCAGATAAGCCAGCACCCCACTGTCCTCAGGCTACCAGAGCCCAGGGCATGCTCCCTGGCATCCCCCCGAGGCCATGACACGGGGCAGATGCTGGTGGGCCTGTGGTCCTTGGTTGGGTCTGCTGGTCCTACCCCAGGGGCCCACGGAGGGGAGGCATGTGTGTGTTTTACGGGGGCACAGGAGGTAAGCTGGTACATCTTTCCTGCCATAGGAGAAGGTCTTCAGGAGCGTGAGAGTTCTGAGTGCAGCTGCTTGTACGGCTAGGTGGCATGTTTCGGTACCTAAAACCTGTTCCCTAAGAAATAACAAACCACCCGTCGGACATCTCCCTTCCTCCCTCCCACAACTTCAAAAGAGAACTAAAAAAAAAAAAAAAAAAAGAGAGAAACACCTGAGAGACCAAATAGAGGCCTCACGCCCTCACCAACCCTGTGCCCTGGAGGAGAGAATCCCGTCCTGCATCACCTTCCGCCGGGAGCGCCCGCTCTCAGGAGCGAGCTGGCGTGGCCGCGCAGGGGAGCGTGTGTCTGTGTGTGATGTGCCTTCATGCGTCACTCTATTTATGTTGTTCGCAGCCCAACGGTAGCGGCCAGGGCAAAGTCCCGGGGTCATTTTTGCTACCACCGCCGCCTCCAGTGGCCAGACCTGTGCCCCTTCCTATGCCTGATTCCAAATCCACCAGCACTGCCCCAGACGGCGCCGCCTTGACTCCTCCATCACCTTGTAAGTGGACGATGAAACCGAAACCACAACGCCCAGCGTCCCCAGCCCATCCAAACAGTCTCCACTGCAAAAAGAAAAGCCCCCTCCCTCACTGCCAAAGCCCCCCAACCCAGAGTGCCACGGAGCCTCCCACCCAGACAAGAGCAGAGCTGAGCCCCCCCAACCACGGCCTCCTGGGCCTTAGTTGCACCAGCCAGCACCCCACTAGCCCCCCTGCCCGCCCGCTGCTCCCAGCTGGGGCCCGTGGCCCAGGCCCCTCCGGGGGGCGGGAGAGGGAGCACAGTGGGGCACACAGGCCAGGGGTGCTGGCCAGGGAGGGAGGGGGGAGGGGAGGCACAGCCATGCCATCTTCATGCCTAATTGCTGTTTTTTCATTTTTTGTTTTTTCGTTTTTTGATTTTTTTGTTGTTTCGTTGTGCCCCCCCCCACACCAAGAAAATTAAATGTGACCACAAGGCGACGCCACCACCATCCCCTTTTTGCCTTTGCCCCCCTCACCTCCATTCTGGGTCCCTCAGGCCTCTAAATGTGCAGCAGGCCAGCCCCTGATCCCCTCCCCTTCAGCCTTCAGTCTCACATTTGGTTTCTCGTTGTTCCTCTTTTTTTTTCCCCCCCTTCCCATCCCTCTCCCTTCCCTCAATTTCTTCCCCAGGTTGGATGTTCCAAGGACAAGGAAGGGCTCTGGGCCTTGGCTTTCTTCATCTCTTTCTCTCTCTCTCTTTCTTTTTTTTTTTTTTTTTTAAAACAGATGAAAAATTTTGTAAAAACCGATGACAAATTTTGTCAAAGGGAAGAGAAAAATCTGAGTTGAGAGGCCCAAGCTAGACCCGACGACGCTTGAAGGACAGGAGAGGCGGAGGGTGGGCGGCGTGCCGTCTGTGGGACTGTGGGCGGGGGGTGGGCAGCGCTTCGGGCGCTCTGGGGGCTGGCAGGCCGTGGGCC
>NW_020175432.1:4912909-4914595 GCF_003031525.2 Neophocaena asiaeorientalis asiaeorientalis
TCGGGACAGCGGCGGAAGGGGTGGCCCATCTCACCACTTTTCTTCGTCTCGCGCTCTCTGTCTCACCTTCTTTTTTCTTGGTTTGAGTTCTTTTCCCCTGTCCATCCTCTTCATGCCATCTTCTCATCTGCATTCGCCACAAGACACGAAGTCATGGTCATGGTCATTGGAGGTGGGCAGGGTGGGAGAGGGGGAGCCAGGCTGCGGGGTGGCTGGGGGCCACTTATGGACAGAATCTGGTGAGCACGGGGTCCCTGGGGTGTATCTGGTGCAGGGGGTGGTGGGGTGGGGGCTCCCAGTTAGCTGTGACACTCCTCGTCCTCTCTGGGGGCATCCTTCCTCCTGGGGGTGCAGCGCCAGTCCCCTCCCATAGGGCTCCAGCCAGACAACCCAAGAAGAGCTCCTGGGTATTTGGCCCATTTGCCCCCCAGACCCTAGAACAGTTGCCCCTGGTGCCCAAGCCCTGGGCCTTTGCCAGGCCCTCTGGCCTCCTCCTCGTCTTGTACCTCGGGTCCCTGGGAACAGCAGGACCATAGGCCCTGGCTCATCCATCAAAGGAGGAGAATGTCTGCCGGGCCTGAGCCTCGCCCCCGCTGTGCCTGAGCCAGCAGCCAGCTCCCAGACCCCTCTCTGACCCTGACCCACCCAGCTCAGCCCTCTATTGGGACCCTTCAAGTTTCCCAAACCACCGGCCCAGTCCTTGGGCCCAGAGTGGTAAGTGGTGTAGCACCCAACTAGGCACCCCAGTTGGAGGGGTGGCCTGGCTGAGATGGCCTTCTCCGAGCAGGATGGGGCCAGTCTGCCAGAACTCCCACCCTCCCCGGCTCCCTCTTCTCCAGACCCAAGAGGGCCAGTAGGAAAGCAAGGGTACTTGCTTCAGGTGCTCTGGGACGAGGGGTATCCCTGGCCCTGCCTAGTGCCTGTTTAGGGGACAGAAGTGGGCCCATGGGGCCTCAGCTATAGCCTCCAGGGCCATGAAAGAGGATACCTGGCTGCAACGGAGTGCCAGGGGTGGGGGACTGTGTGCTCCTGGTCCAGTGAGAGGATGAGGGGGGCCCCTCGGGCCTGTCCTTCCCACTGCCAGCTTAAAGCCCAGGCAACATGGTCTAACCTAGTCTCTCCCTCTCTCAGCAGTCCCAAAGGGCAGTGCCCGGGCAGGCTCCAAGTCCTCACGGGGTCTCTCCCTCTCTCCCCTGCTCCCCACAGCATTCGCAACGACAGGCGCCTCCTCTGCCAACCGGTTTGTCAGCATCGGACCCCGGGACGGCAACTTTCTGAACATCCCACAGCAGTCTCAGGTAGGAGGCCCTGCCCACCAGGTGGATGCAGGCAGGGGTGGGGGCATCTTGGTGTCCGGGAGGAGGCAGGGATCCTTTGGGCAGTCCGGGAGAAGAGGCTGGGGCAGGGCTGGAAGGCTCAGGCTTTTGCGTGCCCAGCTGAGCCTGCCTCCCCAGGCAGCCCCCAGGCCCCCTGGCTAATCAGCTAATTGGATAATTAGCTCTGACAGCCCTGGCCCTGGGGAAGGCAGCCAAGGACCCAAGGCTAGAGGCGCTCTGGGCCAGGCCTGGTGGAAGCAAAGATGGAAGCAGGAGGCTCCATCCGGAGGAGGACAGGGTCTGCCTTGTTGCTTTCCTTTTGCTCCGGCTGGATGCCCTAGCCCCTGGCCCTCCCCTCTTCCTTGGTTTT
>NW_020175432.1:4914807-4937669 GCF_003031525.2 Neophocaena asiaeorientalis asiaeorientalis
CCAGAGGGTAAGGCAGGGCTCAAAGCCGCCCTGGCGGGGCGGCTCCCCCACGTCCTATGAATCCTGTTAGAGGGGAGGCCAGGCTGCTGGAGCCCCCAGTCCTGCTGCCATCTGCCCCCAGTTCTCACAAGGAAATGCCACCCCTCCAGCCCTCCTGCCGGAGGCCCCTGGACCTGGTTTTGCACAGGCATCTTTGCACACACATGCACGCAGGCCCTCTCCTCCCTGTGCCTGTCCCCAAGAGGCTGGGAATAGCCTGTAGAGCCCAGGGCCCTCAGGGCACAGGGACCAGCCTCTGGAGCAGGGCAGAGGCAGCTTTTACAGTATGAGGCTTCTGGGGAATGGAGGGGAGGGGAGCATGCAAATATCTTTTTCTTTTGCACATTTTACAAAAACACACCCTGTGAGCCCAGGGCCTTGGAGGCTTCCTCAGCCCTGGGAACACCTCTTTCAGCTTCTGCTCCCTCTTTGCTCTGAGGCCCAAGTCCAAAGAAAGTTGGTGGATGGAAGTTTTGTGTGTGTGGTTTAAGGTTTTGTTTTTTTCCCTTTTCCTTTCCCCCCCTAAAAAAAAAAAAAAAAAAAAAGAAAGCCAAAAAACTTTGTCAAACTTCAAACTTCAGAGCTCCCTAGTGGCAAGGAGGGGAGGGGAGGAGAACTTCAACCCCCTCAAGCTTCCCACCCCCTTTCCCCAGAGTCACGTCTGACCCGTCTGGTTTCCAGGAGCAACCAGACATGATGTAACACCCAGATGAACTTGAACTTGGGGGTGTTGAGAAGAAAAACAATGGCTCCGAGCAGGGGCTGGAGCCAGCCCCCTCCGCTCTGTGCCAGGGAGGCCAAGAGAGCCCTGCTGGTAGAGGGCAGGAGGGGGTGCCAGAGGAAGGGACAGCAGGAGGGCCTCCCCTCCTGGCTCTGGGCTGGCACCAGGCGGCAGGGCTCTGGTGCCCCTGCCTGCCCACCCTCCCTCCCGCTGTCCGCCCTGCAGCTCTGACTGTATATACGCTTGTTCACTCTCGGGGACCACTGCCATGAGCCCTCCCCATTCACCCCATTTCCGCTTCCACACGCTTTCCCTTCTTCACTTTCTCTGCTCACTTTGCTTGGATGTTGGGGCCAACTCAGAATCTGAGGCAAGTTTGGGAAACAGTTTTTCTTCCCCTTGTTCCTACAAGGAGCCTTGGGCCGGGGCCCTGAGCAGGCAGGTGTGTCTGGGGATGGGGGTTGGGGGGCCGGAGTCGGACAAGCTGAGCGAGCGGGGAGCCCTCGGGCCTGGGGGCAGGCAGGCGGCTGCAGCGGGCGCAGGGGGTCCAGTGGGGGGCGGTTTCCACAGTAACCAGTGACTTTAGCTGATCTCTGGAGCACCAGATGGAGAGAGAACAATAGAATGAGGGAAGAAAAGAGAATTTTACCAATTTTGTCATTCCCTGGGCAGCGTTTTTTACTTAGTTTTAATCAATTTTGGACCTGGCTCAGGAAGCAGGGAGGGGTGAGCAGAAAAAGCCGCTCCGTGCTTGGCAGCAGATCCCCCATTTCTGGGACCCGTGGGGAGGCACCAGGGAGTCCCGTTGGAGTTGTCTTTGTCCCTGACTCCAGGCCTGGAACCAGAGTCTTCCTCCTCTGAGGGGAGGGCCCCTCAATCTGAGCACGTCCCCCTGCCCCCCACCACTGTGCAGCTCAGGAGACCCCAACGGGGCCAGTCTGGGGCCTTGGCTTGGCCTGCCAAGGGCATCGAGGCCAAGCAGGTCCTCCCTGCACTGGTTGTCCCTGGCCTCTCTTCCCTCACAGGAAGGGGGAGGGGCAGGCTCACAGCCAGGGTGATGGTGTAAGGGTTCTGGTGTAGTCTCCCCTCGGGAAGGTGTGTGTGTGTGTGTGTGTGGGTGTCCCAGAGAACACTAACACCCGAGCCTGCAGGGACAGGGGGCTCACTAGGGCAGCTCCCCTATTCCTCTGGCCAGGACCAAAGCCTGGGAGCTGGCTGCTGAACCAGCCCTCCCCCAGCCACTGAGAATGCCTGAGGCCTGGGTTTCCTCCACACCTTGCTAGGCCCCCATGAGCCTCCACTTGGCCTAAAATCAGTCGATGGGGTTGAACTTTGGGCAGGTGCTCCAGGAGCTCCATCAAAGGAGGGCAGGTCTCCTCTCTGCATGTTGTCCAGTACGTGGCAGGAAGTGTAGTATCTCTGCCCACCCAGTAAATGCTAGCAGTGCCCCCAGTCATTGTGGCAACCCCAAACCCCCGTGTTTCCAAATGCCCTCCATCTGCACTACCCAGTGTGGTGGCCACTGGCCACATGTGGCTGTTTAAATTAAATAACTAGAGAAAAATTTAGTCCCTTGGTCACATTAGCCATATTTCAAGTGCTTAGAAGCCATGCATTGTTAGTGGCTACTGCATTGGACAGCACAAATAGAGAATATTTCCATTGTCCCATAAAGTTCTAGATGATCTCCGAGGCCCTTTCTTCTTTTTTCCAGTTTTATTGAGATATAATTGACATATATAGCATTGTATAAGTTTAAAGTGTACAACATAATGACTTGACTTACGTACATCACGAAATGACTGCCACAAGAGGTTTAGTAAACATCTATGATCTCATATAACCAAGGCCCTTTCTAACTCTAAAACTTGATGTCTCCATCTCACGGTGGACGATGGCCTGCGGTTCCAAACCAGAGCCTGAGGGCTGTAGGCATAATCTGTGTGACCAAAACAAGTGTTTCACATATTGGAAAATTTCACGTGAAATTGTCTGGACTTTCAAGCTTCTTTTCTTTTTTTTTTCAAATTAATAATTTATTTTTGGCCATACCACATGGCATGTGGGATCTTAGTTCCCCGACCAGGGATCGAACCCGCACCCCCTGCATTGGAAGCTCAGAGTCTTAACCACTGGACGGCCAGGGAAGCCCTTCTAGCTTCTTTTGAAAATTTGGCTGATCTAGCTACCCTAGGCCCTCACCCTGATGCGGCAGCCCTGGCCACAGCCTTGGAAAGGTGCGGGTGTCCTGGTCACCACAGACCCTGCCTCCCTGTGAACACGCCACACATAGCAGTTAGGAGCATTGAGTCTGAGCTGCCCCCTGCATTTGAGTCCCAGCTTGGCCCTGTGGGCTGTGTGGCCTTGGGCAGTTCAGCCACCCTCTCTTCACCTGGCTTCTGTGCAGGGTTGGAGTGAGGATAGAATGAGTCAGCACCAGGTGCATGCTCTGTAGTTAGCTCTGCTTGGCCTCTGCAGATCTGAGTCTGTGACCCTGAGCGGGAGAGAGGCCCCAAGATGCATTTTCAGGGACCACCCACCACCATTTTGCCCCGAGGGTACCACCAGACATACCCAGGCACTGTAGACCATAGAGGAGAACCCCCCTGCCCCGCCCCTTGGCCATGAGGTGGGGCCAGAGCCTTTTGTGGAGGGTTCTGCCAGGCAGCCCAGTTCCCAGGGGTCCACCCTAGGTGTGTTTTGTACTGAGTGGCTGCCAGAGCCTGTTTGTGGGAAGGCGGCGCCCCCTGCTGGCACCCTGAGGGAAGCGATGCCCACGCGAGGGAGCCTCAGGTCTTCCACAGGGCGTGGCGCCCAGGAGGGTAGAAGATCAAGCCCACTGGGCTACTGATCCCTTCCCCCAGGCCTGGTACTGCTAGGGACTGAAGCCATGTGGTACCCACCCCTCCCCAGACTTTCAGGCTGTGGGACCTTAGCTGAGCTATGCAGATGGGAATTTCTGCTTTTAATCCAAAGAGACAGAAAGAAAACTCAGCAAGAAGCTGGGCTACCCCCCACGCCACTCCCCAAACCCCTCTGGGGACAAAAGCTGTAGCCTGGCATCCTCCCCCACCCTCCAGGACCCACACAAAAACCTAAACAATTGGAAACGTGGGCAGATCCCAGGTCTGTGCTTGTGCCAGTGCCAGCCACGGGGATTCACCCGCTGGGCACGGTACCCACGAGAAGGCCAGCTGGACTCCAGCACCGGAGGCAGGGTCTCTTAGGGGGTCAGGATCCCCACAGGAGGGACCGACAGAGTGGGGATGTACCTCTGCATGAGGTGTTGGTTCCTTGGCTCTGCTGGAGCTGGACCCTCCAGGGGCCTCAGGAACCAGCCTGGAGTCACAGGACCAGGTGGGAGCAAGAAGGGACCTGCCCCTGCTCTTCTCAATATCGCCTCTTTTTTCGTCCCATTTCAGTCCTGGTTCCTCTGATAAGATCGACAAAAGAAATGGCAAAATGAAAAGAAGAGGTTCCTCAAAAGGGGGGAGAAGAAATTTTGAGACGTGGAAAAAAATCCCCCAGCCCAGCCCAGCCCCACCGAAAAGCAAAAATTAGACGTCGTCAGCCACTCAGCCCTTCTCTCCTCCAGCCCGGGGACCCCTGCAGGCCCCCAGAAGCAGCTCAGTTCTCGGAGAGCCTCAGAAGAGGTCTCGGTGGAGCTGTGCACCAGCAGCCAAGCAGAAAGAAACATGCAAAACGGACTCTGTCAAGTAGAGGACAGAAAGAAAGGATGCAGAACTGCCTTCCTCCCCCCATACCCCGTCCCGGCCTTCTGGGGAAGGAGCAAAATCCCCAAACAAAGCAACCAGCACAATTCTGAAGGGGCCTGTCCCCCACCCTCACCCTTCCCAGGGGAACCCCACCCTCGACTAGGGCCGGAGCTTCACTAGGGAGCTCAGAGGACCAGCTTGTAAAGATGATGGGGTGCAGATCCAGAGGGCTCTCCCCTCCAGACTCCACCCCCTCCCTCCCTCACTGCCTTTGCCTCTGGCTTCTTCCCCCAGCTGCTCTGGACCGGGTGAGGCAGGGTAGCCTCGCGATGTCCCTCTGCCCCGCCCTCGGGCTAGAAGCCCCCCAACCCCGGCTGGGCAGGGGGCATCTCCCGGAGCTAGTTTTGTGCTCCCAGAATGGAGGTTGTTCTACCACCCGACCCTGAGCTGCAGGGGCAGTTCCCCGGGCCCCAAACCCCTGTGTACAGTCCATAGGAAAAGGTCGGAATGCTCTAGACAGCCCATCCCAGCCTGGGACAGGTCCCCTCTTCCCTCTCTCCCAAGGCAGGCCAGGAAGGTCACCGTCCTGACATGCTACAAGTGAGGGGAGGTGGGCCCCAGGTTGCCCCCACACCCCAGCCCCGCATGCAGGTGCCCTCGCTCCGCCCCATCGGTCCCTGCCCCTGCCCCTACGCAGACAGCCCTGCTGTGGCCGGGCCGGAGAGTGGAGCAGAAAGGGGACCCCGGAGTCGAGCGAGGAGGACGAGGCAGCCGCCGCTGCCGTTGGCTAAACCGCCACCCGCGCTAGGTAGGCGTCCTGCTTGCCGACTTTCAGTTCCTTTGGAGGGTGTTGGGTGTCGTCCTTTTTCAGAAGTGTTTTGGAGCTTTCTCTGCCTCCCCTTTCCCCCACGCCACCCCCACGGCCACTTCTCTCTGGATTTCAGCTGTAATGTCTTTACTCTTTATTTAGGGGTGGGGCATTCATTGTTTCGGTCTTTTTGCTGTTGCAATTGGGAACTCCTCCATTTGAGCAACTTGGGAACAATTTGGTAACACACCACAAGAAGTAGCTCTCCCCCACCACCACCACCACAGCCCCCTCCTCCCCCAAGGGATGGTTGGGGGCCTGTCCAGAGGGTCTTCAGAAGCCCCCCTGGGAGGGAGGGGAGCAAACAGCACGCCCAGCCCGCCTCCAGGGTGTGACTTGGCCCCTCTGGCTTGTCTTTCTGTGCCTTACTCCCTCCTCCCTGCATCTTGGCCCCCTTCTGGAGTCCTTGTGCCTCTCTCTCTCTCTTTCTCTCTCCTTCTTAACTGTATGAAAACACAAAGCACAGGTCAGGATCCTCTGAAAGTCAATCAACCCAACGTTGCACCACACAGGGGTGGGTTATGGGCTTTATTTATTGTGAATCTAGTTTGTGAGGCTGTGGCCCCAAGCAAAGGGAGGGAAGGAGGGGAGGGAGGTGGCTGGAGAGGAGAGGAGAGCTCTTACCTGGGGCAAAAGGGGCCAGCTTGAGTGGTGCCGCCTCCCCAGCTGGAAGCCACAAGGTGGCTGGCCCCAGGGGTGGCTTTTGTTGGAAGTTGAGCGAAGCCCCTCCCCCATCCGCGTGTAGCCCTCGAGGAGGACCGGGTCTGAGAAGCAGGGGATAGGGGAATCCGCGGGAGCCTGGGGGTCGTGGGGAGTAGGGCGAGGGGCAGGCGAGGGGCGACGAGGGCGACAGGAGATGTGGGGACGTGTTAGAAGAGAAAAAACCCACAAAAAATATATATGGGGGAAATGAACTTTTTTTTTTTTTTCATTGAACCAAGTGCAATGCATCAGAGAGTTTTCCTATCTTTGTATGTTAAGAGATTAAGAAAAAAAAATTCTATTTTTGTTGTAATGTCCTCGCGGCTCTGGGGACGCTAAAAGAACCGGGCCTGCCCCGCCTTGTGCGGGGGTAACGAAAGCTGAGTGTTTTTTCCTTTTTTTTTTTTTTTTTTTTTTTTTTTTTTAAGTCGTTTTCCTGCGTTGACGAGGATGATCTGGGGTTTTTATTTGTTTCGTCGTTCGTTCTCGGTTTCGGTGGGAGGGCTGAAGGAAACGTTCACATTTTAGAATTGAAAAATAAAAAAAACAACACCTCGACATTAAAAAACCAACACAAGATCAAAAAGGAAAAGGACGAGAGAAAATTATTTTAAAGATAATTCAACATAAAAACCCTGGTGCTTCTTACATTATAAAGTACGTTTTAAAAAACCCACAAACTATTATACATAAGTTTATGAATCAATTAAATATCCTGCACTTGTTAGGAACACGCATATCCCTTCTTTGTTGAGTTTAACGGAACGGGACAGCGAAAAAAAACAGTATATACGAGTATCTCTATATATAGTACTAATGGATTTGGTGTGCTTCCCCCTTAGCGTCCCCGTCCCTCCGCTCCTCTTCCTTCAGCCTGGTCTCCCCCTCTCTGCCCTCCACCCCCGTCTCTGCACTGAGATACATAAGAAACAAGGGTAGTTTACTGTCTGTTTTGTTTTCTGGGTTTTCAGTGTCCTAGCGGAATGCAAGTAGGCAGCCAGCCCGTACGTTCCCTCTCCGCCCCGCCCCACCCCACCCCGCCCCCGTCACTGCGCTTCTGTTATACCATCTTTGCCTGACTCTCTCCGGCTTCTCCATTGAATGGCTAATGTGTATGTGAAATAAAGAAATAAAGAAAAACAAAAGCAAGAGCGCCTGAGCCTTCGCTAACGCGATCGTGCGGGAGAGTTTCGGGGGATCGGTGGGGTGGGGCCGCCGCACGGATTCTGCGCCTCTCTCCTCCCGCCAGGCCGGCGGCCGCCACCGTCGAGGAGCGCGTATCTCTTGGTCTCCGGGAGGGGGCGCCGGTGAGAAAGGAGTAGGCTCTCCGGTCCCTCCCCACCTCCCTCGGTGACCCCAGCACGTAAAAATGCGGCACCACTTGGGTCCGATGACCGCTCTGACGTGTTGGTTCCCGGGTCTCTCCCCCGGGAGGGGTACGCGGACAAGGCCACTTCCAGCGGGCGGTGGGCGATAAAAGGGTCTGCAGGGCCCCTGGGGGCGACGGTCGCCCTTCCAGACCCCCGGGCCCTTTCCCCTGTAGGGGACTCTTCACTGGTCCTTCTTCGGGGGAGTTATCTCCAGGGCAGGCGCTGAGCGTCGTCCGCCCCTTCCTGGACGGCCCTGGGCTGAGTTCCCAGTGCCCTTCGGCTCAGAGGCGACACCGTGGAGGTCATCGCACCTCCGGACTCACAGCCGCTTTTTCTGTCTTGATGGGTCGGCCCGCCCCACCGGGGCTGCCATCGGGGCCGCCTGGGGGCGCGGGCTGCGGGCGCGCCACCACCTCGGCCCTGCGACAAGGCCCGCGGCGGGCGCCGTCGTCCAGGGCTCGGTGCGCCGGCCGTTTGCGGGGCCCTGGAGGGGCGGAGCCTGCGGCCAGAGCCGCTGCCTGGTCGCGCAGCAGCCGCACCAGGAAGCCAATGTATTTCATGGCCAGGCGGAGCACCTCGTTCTTGCTCAGCTTCCGGTCGGGCGGGTGCGTTGGCAGCAGTTTCCTGAGCTCGGCGAAGGCGCCGTTCACGTTCTGCTGCCGCCAGCGCTCCCGACTGTTGGTGAACACGCGCCGGGCCACCTTCTGGGGCTGGTGCCCTGAGGACAGGAGTGGCAGGGTTGGCGCCATGGCCCGGGGGAGGCAGGCACCCCCACCTGCTCCCAGGCTCCCAGCACCCTCATGGGACTTCAGCCCCGGCGGGGAGCTGGGCCTTTCTCCACCCAAGGGATACACACGTAGGATCCACGTGTAGCCCTCCTGCCAGTTAGCAGCCCCCCGCAACCCCACCTCTAAGCTGCCTAGACAAGGACTATCACAGGCCCAGGCTGCAGACAACTGAAGCCTTCTGTACCTCTGTCTACACCTTGATGTTAAGGGCTGAAATTCTCCAGGGAATGTGGCTGTCGGTCCGGGGAGCTGTCCCTATGGTTCTCATTCTCATTCTGAGAGTTTCTCTCCCAGTGATTGTGGTGCCGTTCGTGTCTCAGGTGGCCTTGTGAACTCCTGGTATATCTAAATGGCTGTGGTGTGTGATCATTGCCGTGCGGTTGTGCTTGTGTGGCTAATTCCTGTGTGGCCATGGACCTCAGTGGCTGTGGTTGCGGTCCTGTGGCTCTCTCTCTCTCGTGTGGCTGTCTCTTGGATGGTTGCTGTCCTGTGGCTGTTTTCTGTGTGCCTGCGCATGTGCGTGGCTGTCGTTTTGAAGCCCCCGTGCCACGCTGTGTCTTGCCGCGACTCTTTGTGGCTCATTGGGTGGCTGTGCTTGTGTGGAACCGGTCATTTGTCTGGGGTTTTGCACGTGGGTGTAACCTGCCCGAGTACTGAGGCCCTGTGTGGGCTGTCCTGTGTATGTCTGCGTGCGATGTCACATAACCTTGCCCTGTGGACGGCTACGTGACAGACGTGGGCCCCAGCAGAGATGGCTGGGCGAACACAAACCCATACTCACCCTCAGCCAGCTCCAGCTCACAATGGCTTGGTCTCCGCTTCAGCCGGCTGCTAGGGAAGGTGCTGAAAGGTCCTGCCGGCCCAATGTAGAGGCTGTAAGGGGTCGTGGGTCACTAATGCCTTGTGGGTAAGGACCCTGACCCCGGATTCCCCCCAGGCCCCAGTCCCCCACTGACCTGTTGAGGAAGGGGTGAGGGTGGTAATGCAGGGCCAGGGGCGCTGGGGCGGTCCCCAGGGTGGAGAGTTGCAGCAGCGGGGGACGGAGGGTGCTTAGTTCCGTGGTGGCCATGGCTGCCCCTGGGGGCCTGGTGTGGCCCAGGCTGATCACTGGCACGCCAGGGGGCAGCCTGGGTGGCGAGGAGCCTCTGTGGCCCACCTCCTCCGCCTTTGGGGGCCCAGGCGAGGCAGGCTTTGGGGGCGGGGCAGGCACTGGGCTGGGGGCACACACCATCTTGGCCTTCTCGGTCATGGTGGGGCCCACCTCTGCCTGGGCCTCGGGCGGGCACATGGACCCCGAGGGGGTGCTCACCTGTGGGAGGAAGGAAGCCAGCGGGGAGAGGGGAATCAGAAGCCATCCCCCACCCTTAGCCCAACAGAGCCCTCAAATGGGAAGAAGACTGGAGGGGGGTGGCAGTTCAGTGGGCAAAGGCAGGTGCAGGGTGGGCCCAGAAACTACCAGGACATGGGAGGGGGGCCAACACAAGGACAGGAGGTGCCCACTGAGGTTCTGGGCAGCACTGAGCTCAGGAATGCTGCTTCTGAGCTGTCTGTGACCCATGAGGCCTTAGTTGTAGAGCCCCTGAGCCAATTTCCCTTCTTCCAGAATCCCCTCTCGCCTGGAGCCTGGAGGGAAGGGCAAGGCAGGGAACCCATGATGGACCCTTTGACCACAGGGTGCCCCTGTAACCCTCAGATCTGATCCCAAGACCCTTCATTGACACCATGGACCTTGGAATCCCTCCACGATTGACTGACCCTTCACTGACCACTGCCCCCTGGCTGACCATGTGGCCCTCAGCTATAACCCTGAGGCTCTTCCCATTGTCTCCATGTCAGACTCTGAAAGTCCTCCATAATCACTCCAGTGACCACGCCCCCACCCGCTGAAAATGTCCCCTTTACGAACCCTGTGACCCCACTGCTGACATTGACTCCAGATGCTAACCCTACTGCCCAGCACAGAGTCATGCCCTAATCCTCCCTCTGGCTCTTGTGTCCTCCCCACCCCCCATCAGTATCCACCCCTTTGCACCCTGCTTCCACATCCCTGGTCACTCTTGGCCTCATGGCCTGGCGTGTCCCAGCAGTGTCTGGGATTCCTGGCCCCTCTGCCCTGTCTTCCCTAGCTAGGCCTGGTCTCTCACTTAGTGGGCCCCCTAGATGAATGAAGGCAGGAACGAATGAATGAATGTCGTAGGGTCCGGGATCCCCCAATTTCAGGCCCACGCCACCCTTACCCCAGCACTGCTCCGGATGCCTGCTGATGGCCGTGACTCTGTCCTTCAGGTCCAAGATGTGGTTCCGACTTCAGGCAAGGCACCGCCGCCCACTTGGGCCCCTGCGCTCCGTGCTGCTGGCAGCCGGAGGCCCTGTCTGGGCCGCAGCATCAGGCCGCCCCGCTTCCTTGGCTCCCAAGGGCCACCGCGGCGGCGGCGGCAACAGGGTAGGTCCCTCCAGGGAAAGTGAGCAGCTCCGGGCCGCCTGCCCTCTCCCCGCCCCTGGCGGCTGGGTTTCCTCCCTCTCACCCCTGGCGCAGCGGCCGGAGGATGCTGGGCCAGTGCAGATAAGGGCCTGGCTGCCTGGCCGCGCCTGATAAGGAGCCGGGCTGACCCCGGAGGAAACCAGCGGGCGGGGATCTCCTAGCGCGGGCCTCAAGTCCCCGCCCCCAGCCGGCACATGCAGGACTGACTGTCACCCCTCAAGGCCTCACCCTCCATCCCCCCAGGCACTGAAGGATCCCAGCCAGGGTGCACACCCCTAGGAGTGAGGTGCCCAGTTGCATGCAGAAGGGACACTGAGGCAGGGATGGATGCAGTGGTCCCTATGTCACTTGGGTCTGTCCTCCAGCTTTGAATACCCCTTGCTGTGTCCGTGCTGATGGGGGTGGAGGAGAGCTCTTTCCGGCCCTGCTGGGGCCTCGTGACCCAGGGGCCCCCTTCTCCTCTCCTCACCCTGCCTGGTTCCTCTTTCTACAGAGTGCCTCCCCGCCTTTCTGCCAGCCCCACCCTGGAGTGGGGCACTGACAGTTTGGCCTTGGGTGTCCAGCCTAGGCAGGTGTCTTGCCCCCACCCCATGCACTATCCACACCACCTTTCCAGGCCCAGGAGGGTGAGGGGAAGTGCCACAGCTGGGGGAGATTTCCTCCCATGCCAGAGCTGGCAGAACCTTCTAATAGGTTCCTCCCCAGCAGGTCCCCACAATCCTGGGCCTCCACATCACAGGATCACATAGCCCCAACTCAGAGGTCCTTGGCCCTCATCCCACAGTGGGGGCCACTTCAGGGTGGACAGTGATAAAGAGGCATTGGGTAAATATCTCGGAATGGCGGTAAAGCTCAAGTTCCTGCTGGGCCTCACAAAGGGAGGGGTGCTGGGTACCACAACGTAAGCAGTGACACTGTCAACATAACACTGTCCCTTATCCCCAGCAACCTCCCACCGGGTCAGTCGTCCTTTGCCCAGTGCGTATCTGGGTGACTGCAGGAGCCCCAGGCAGGCCCTCAGCTGCCCCCCAGCACCGAACTATCGCCCCCCCACTCAGGAATCAGGTGAAGCCCAGGACCCCACAAGCAACCTTCCTACTGCCCCAGGGAAGCAAGGGTACAGTTCTAAACATACGAGTTAACTCTGGTATCCCTACAGGGTGGGTTCTGGAATTAGGTTCATTTTACAGATGGGGATGAAACAAGGTAAAGGGCGCCTGCAGGGTCCCACAGCTACCACGTGGCAGGGTGGGGATTCTGCCCCAGGCCTCTTCGTTAACGCTGCCACCCGCCGCTGCCCTGGGGGGGAGGGGTTGCAGCAGGCTGCCGGGTGCCTCAGTGTGCGAGCCCGAGGGGCCGCAGGGCAGGAAGCACCTGGTCCGGAGCGGATGCATGAGGCGCCTGGTTCCGGTCCGGCTTCCGCCACCGGGGCCCTGGCGGGAACTGGGCCAGAGAAACCAGTCGGCGAGGTGGCGGCGGCGGGGGCGCGAGTCCATAAGCGGGCGCGGGGTCTAGAACACCAGCCTGCGCGCGTGCCTGCGTCCAGGGGGCGCGCCCACGCTGGGAGGGTGGGAGGAAGGGGAAGGGGGTAAAGGTCCCTGCGGGCGTGAGCGCACGGCTGCCGCCCCGTGGCCACCTCGGGAACGGCAGGCGCCAGCAAATGGGTGGCTAAGCACCTTGCAGGAAGACGATCAGCTCCCCACCTCTCTGATACAGACAGAACACTCTTGTCAGAAACAATGACAACACTTCATTCGGGCAGGGACAAACACAGCCCAGGTGCACAGAGCTCCCCAAGGGAGTTAAAACAGATGGACAGAGGAACAGACCCCAGACAAGCAGCTGAAGAGATGGACAGAGCCCCTCCAGCAGATGGACAGACACACCACAGGCAGCCTCCCCATTCAGACAAATGACAGTCAGGGGAAGGTGAAAAGTCTTTATTGGCTCAGTCTTCGCCTGGACCAGCAGCAGCCCCAGGCCCAAGGGGGTTCTGATCGGGGGCCTCTGGACAGTCAGTGGGGGTGGCTTCAGCAGTGGCCTTGGGCGTCAGGGGGCTATGCGAGTAGCAGCACTGCTCCCCACGCTGGCAGGTGCCCTGGTGGGAGTATGATGGGTGTGAATGAACCCTGGCCCGGAGCTCAGCAGCCTCTGCTGGGTTCCCTCCCTGGATGGGGAGCTCACTCCCACACACTTGCCTGGCCCCAGTTCTCCCAGCCCTGCCTGCCCATTGGCCCAGCCCTGTTGCCGGGAGGCGAACCCATGTGTGCTTCAGTGGGGGCTGGGGGGCACCTCACCTCCTTGAACCTCTTGCAGGGAAATGTCTTGAGATGGGCAGCCCGCTGGGCCAGGTCCTCATCCGGCTCCTTTCGCTTATTTTGGAGCAGCTTGCGTCTCTCTTCCACAGCTTCGCCTGCCGCCTTGCCTCTGCGTAGGGAGATGAGTAGCGGAGGCTCCGTCTGGCCTCCGTGCCCACTCCCCCCAGCCAAGCCCCACCCCCATCCCACTCTCACTCACCGTGGCCGGGCGCGGGGCCGGGGACCCCAGTTGGCCTCGGGGTTGGCCTGGAAGCGCTTGAGTCCTCGCTGGCGGGAGCTGGGGTTGGCATCGTCCCGGATGGTGAAGTTGGCCTGCAGCCTAGGGAAATGAGGGTGGGGGCTGAAGGGCACCTACCAGGCAGGCGGGCACACACCACCCAGGCCGCCTGCCCACCTCAGTGCAGCTCGACGTGCTTTGGGAAAACTGTGTCTGCAGACGTCAGGTTTCTATCATTCATTTAATAAACATTTATCAAGTGCCTACGGTGTGCCTAAAGTCTGCTGCCGGTAAAGCTGACATTCTAATGCACAAGACAGGCAAGCAATGGGGCAAATCAGAAATCAGCAAACTGTAACGTGTGAGGGCATGAGATTAAGAGTTTTGGGGAGTCTGGGAGCCATGCAGAGGCCCTGAGGAGGGGCTGTGCCTGGTGAGTTTGGGTGAGGAGGCCAGTGTGGAGTTGGGGGTGGTGGTGGTGGACGAATGAGGGCAGGGAGGTGAGGGGGAGATGGTGCAGGGCCTGCAGATAGAACTGTTTCTAGTGAGTCAGGTGGGAGCCACGGAGGGTTCTGAGCAGAGGAGGGACGGGATCTGACTTGTGCTCACAGGTGCCCTCTGGCCACTGCAGGGGGGAACAGAATGCGGGGGGAGGAGAGCTGGGGGACCAGGGTGAAGGCCACTGTACTGGTCCAGGTGAGCAGTACTGGGGCCAGAATAGGGTGAGGGCAGAAGGGGAGGGAGAGAGGTGGATGGATTCTGGATCTCACTTCAAGAATGAGCGTGTGTCTGTGAGGAGAAGGGTCTGTGTCGTCTGCTTCCCGTGCCTGCGGGCAGCCGTATCCGTGCCATGCCCCTACCTGGGCTCCACACTGAGAATGCGGAATGCCGGACTGGTCTCCGACAGGCGCTCCCGTTTCACCGGACACTCCTTCTCCTGGGAGGCAAAGGTCAGAGGTCAGAGGATGCTGGCACTGACCATCCCCTGCCTTCCCAATTCCGTCTGGTCAGGCCTGGCCTCACCCAGCAGCGCATGATGTCCCAGAGGGCCGAGGAGGGGGCGTCTGTCTTCACGGCATTCTTACAGGCGTGGGAGAGGGAGACCCGGAAGCCAGCATGGAGGAGGGCAGACCTGGGGAGCGGGAGGGATTGTGAGAGGGAGGGGAAGGCTGGACCCCAAAGTCGGTGCTGACCTGTGAGTGTGACCCTTGTTTCACAGACTGGCGTGGCTGCACACCTCCTGGTGACTACATTGCCTGCGTAATGCCAACCACCTTAACGGTAAGACTATCCCCGTGGCCAGGGCTCATGGCTTCCAAGAGCTGTTCTAAGCTCTTGTGCATGAGAAGCCCTACACCGGGGTTATGTTTGATCTCCATTTTATAGGGGACTCCAGTCCAAGAGGGACCCGACTTGCCCAAGGGCACCCAGGGGTCAGGCAGAGGCTCCACCCCGGGCCCGGCCTCACCTCAGCTGCAGGAGCCTGGGCGTGCTACAGTGGATGGCGCTGCTCAGCTGGTCCAGCGTGTAGTAGAGAGGTACATCCAGGAGCTCCTGCGAGAGAGGACGGGGTGGGTGTGGGGCGGACCGAGGAAGGATGGCCGGGCACCAGCGGAGCCTCCTCCCGGTCACGGCGCGGCCCCCACCTCAGCGACGACGCTCAGGACCCCACGGATCCGCTCAGCGGTGTGGAAGCGGCCAGGGTTGGCGCTCACAGCCTCTAGGACACGGCCCACGAAGTCTAGGTCGTGGAGGGGCTCTGCCCACATGGGGCCACCAAGCTATGGACACACAGGGACCAGATAAGCAGGGATCAGGACAGCCAGGACCCCCGCCTCCCCCTGGCCTTTCCCCCCGCACCCCCACCCAGCCCCACCTGGTGTCGCTGCCCACAGTGCTCACACTCTGGGGCCACAGGGGGGCCGCAGGCTGCAGAGAACTTGACCCTGCACAGAGAGGGGTGAGGTCGGGGGTGGTGACCCTGGCTGGGATGCCCCCTTCACCTTCCTCCCCAGCTCACCCTTGCTCACCGGCCACCGGAGGCTCCTGAAGCTTTGCCAAGGCGCTGGAGGTGGAACGACCCGCAGCCCACACACTGGAACACCAGCGCCTGCTTGCTGTGGGAGACCAGGGTGGCCACCAATTCCTAGAATTGCCACCACACCCCAACTCTTCCCTCAGGCTGACTGGGTCCCCTCTGGGCTCCCCAGGGCAGCCTTCCCTCCCCCCGCCCCGGGAAAGGCCCCGTTACCTCCCTCATCCATCACCCTTCCCTGCCCCAGGCTAACCTGGCCGAGGCCTTGACCTTGGCCTGGCCGGTGAAGACACGGACAAAAATGCGCACGTAGAAGTCAGCGCTGATGCTCAGCAGGGGCACCACAAAGCGCTGGTAGCAGTTGGCGTGGAGGTCCAGGCTGTGTAGGACAATCCTCAGGGCCTGGCGTGGGGGATGGGTGCTAGCCATCAGTCCTGCCCCCACTGCCACCTCCCCTACAGGGAGCCACACAAGGTGCTCGCAAGTACAGGGTCAGGGCCGGCTCCCCGGGTTCTCAGCCCAGCCCTGAGTGACCCTTGGCAAGTGAGAGCCTCAGTTCCCTCATCTATGAAATCACACCAGTCTGTCTCTTTAAGGCCCTGGCACTAAATGATTAAGGAAGGGACTTCCCTGGCGGTCCAGTGGTTAAGACTCCACGCTCCCAGTGCGGTAGGCATGGGTTCCATCCCTGGTCGGGGAACTAAGATCCCACATGCTGTGCAGCACGGCCCTCCCCCCCACAAAAAAAAGATTAAGGAAAGCACAGGCCCAGTAAACCAAACCTCTTCCAACTAGCATTCTCAGCATGCCCCATGCTGTGTGATGTGGCACAAGGACCTGCATTCCTCTGGGCAGGATACTGGGTGCTGCGAACTACTGGGGCCTTCTCCTTGCCAGAGGCTGCAGTAAGACTCTGACACGGGAAAGGAGGCAGCATTTTCCAGACTGACCTGACAACAAGGTCCTTAAGGAACGAGGACAAGAGCTCTCCTTTCCCAGCCCCTCAACATAGCCAACCCTACCTTCTTCAATCCCCATAGCAACCTGGTGGGGTCTGGGTCATCATCATACCCATTTCACAGATGCAAAAACAGAGGCCCAGAAAAGGTGAAGTCACTTGCCCGAAGCCACCAGCAAAACTAGGACCTGAACCCAGAGCCAAATGCAAACCTGGAAAAACTGCCTTTAAAAAATAATTTTGTGAAAAAAAAAAATAATAATTTTGTGGGTTTCCCTGGTGGCACAGTGGCTGAGAGTCTGCCTGCCGATGCAGGGGACACGGGTTCGTGCCCTGGTCCGGGAAGATCCCACATGCCGCGGAGCAGCTGGGCCCGTGAGCCATGGCCGCTGAGCCTGTGCGTCCGGAGCCTGTGCTCCGCAACGGGAGAGGCCACAACAGTGAGAGGGCCAAGTACCGCAAAAATAAATAAATAAATAATTTTGTGGACAACCCTGATGGCGCAGTGGTTAAGAATCTGCCTGCCAATGCAGGGGGCAAGGGTTTGATCCCTGGTCCAGGAGGATCCCACATGCTGCGGAGCAACTAAGCCCGTGCGCCACAACTACTGAGCCTGCACTCTAGAGCCCGCGTGCCACAACTACTGAGCCCACACGCTGCAACTACTGAAGCCTGCATACTCTAGGGCCTGCGTGCTGCAACTACTGAGCCCGTGTGCTGTAACTACTGAAGCCCACGCGCCTAGAGCCCATGCTTGACAACAAGAGAAGCCACCGCGATAAGAAGCCGCACACCACAACAAAGAGTAGCCCCGGGTCGCCGCAACTAGGGAAAGCCCGCGCGCGGCAATGAAGACCCAACGCAGCCAATAAATAAATAAAGAAGCATAAAATTAGAGATAATAATAATAATTTTGTGGGAGTTCCCTGGTGGTCTAGTGGTTAGGATTCCAGGCTTTCACTGCTATGGCCTGGGTTTAATCCCAGGTTGGGCAACTGAGATCCTGTAGGTCATGCAGTGCGGCAAAAAAAAAAAAACCCCACAAAAACAAAGAAAAGAAAATCGCAAAGTTGTTGAAGTAGAGAATACTAGAAAGAATAATGTAATCAGCCACTCTTATCCTGGGCAAAACTACTGCCCCACCCCACCCCCAAAGGACCATATTTGGCAGCCATGCTCTCAGGAACTATGCGGGTTAAAGAACGTGCTTGTTGGGACCTCCCTGGTGGCACAGTGGCTGAGACTCCGTGCTCCCAATGCAGGAAGCCTGGGGTCGATCCCTGGTCAGGGAACTAGATCCCACATGCGTGCCGCAACTCAGAGTTCGCATGCCACAACTAAGGAGCCCGCCTGCTGCAACTAAGACCCAGCACAACCAAAAAAATAGATAAATATTAAAAAAAAACAAACAAAGAACGTGCTTGTCATCAAAATCCTGGGATGGATCTGGCCAAGCAGGTCTGGGGGTGGGAGGAGAGTCGGGAGGCCCCTCACCATCTCGTGGCAGGCCCGGCTCTTGAGGGCCATGGCCCCGTACTTGCTGTAGCATGTCTCCCCACTGTTCCCCGCCAGCACTGCCATGTCTGTGCAGGTCACACACAGCAGCCCTGTGGGGAGGGACCCGGCAGTGAGGACCCTCCAACACCCCAAGCCCTGCTCAGTACATAACCCCCACCCACCCATCCCCACCCCGCCCTTGCATCAGGCTGGCCTCACCTCCTTCACTCACAGCCTGCACAGCTGCATCCAGGAAGGGGGCGGGGCTGCCATAGGGGTCCAGGTCAATGACATCAAACCGCTCCGACGCCTTCTGATGCTGGTACATCAGCATCCTAGGAGCGAGAGGGCCAGGTCCTCAGCCCCCTGCACCAGGGACCCATGCTGTCCCCTACACACGTTCACTCATACAATGTGATGGTTTGGGCCTGGACTTGGGGGCCAGCCGCGTGGCTTCAGATCCTGGCTTATCCAGCTGCTGACTATATTAACTTTTCCTCCTTGGGTCTGTCTACCTATCTAACAGCGGCAATAATAATAGGGAATTCCCTGGCGGTCCAGTGGTTAGGACTCCGTGTTTTCACTGCTGACGGCCTGTGTTCAATCCCTGGTCGGGGAACTAAGATCCCATAAGCCATGCAGCGCGGCCAAAAAAAAACCCAAAAACAAAAAAACGGAAAAACAAGATGGCAATAATAATAGCCAATACCGATGCAGCACGTATTTACCTGACACTGTTTCAAGCGGTTTATAAATGTATTAACTCATCTAATCACACAATCTTCAACAGATTTGAAACTATTGTTGTTCTTTGCAGGTGAGAAAATGCAAATGCTCCTGACCATGTAATTTATAACTGCAACCCTTCCTTCGTCCATCCCTTATACCCTGTTATTTCACCCCTGCCTCCAGCACTTCTCACCTCTAGTTTACTACACAGTTTATTTATTTGTCATGATTATTGGTTATCATCTGTGTTTCCTATTAGATTCTTTTTTTTTTAAAAAAAAGATTTATTTACTATTTATTTATTTTTATTTATTTTTGGCTGCGTCGGGTCTCTGTTGTGGCACGCGGGCTCTTCGTTGGCGCGTGGGCTTCTCTCTAGTTGTGGTGTGTTTTCTCTCCTCTACTTGTGGCACGCGGGTCGCAGAGCGTGTGGGCTCTGTAGTTTGTCGCACGCAGGCTCTAGTTGAGGCGTGCGAGCTCAGTAGTTGTGGTGCGTGGCCTTAGTTGCCCCGCGGCATGTGGGATCTTAGTTCCCTGACCAGGGATCGAACCCGCGTTCCCTGCGTTGTGAGGTGGATTCTTTGCCACTGGACCACCAGGGAAGTCCCCCTATTAGATTCTAATATGGTCAAGAAAGCAAACATTTTAAATTCATTTATTTTCTGTAAAGGGTCAGGTAGTAAGTATTTTAGGCTTTTTGGGAGACATATGGTCCCTATCACATATTCTTCTTTTTCTAAACCTTTAAAAATGTGAAAAACATTCTTAGATGGCAGGCCGTAAAAAAACAGGCTGTGGGCCTCGCAGGCTGTAGTTTGCTGACCACTCCACAAGGTCAGGGATTTTGTCTGTATTGTTTACCGATGCAGTCCTGACAGGCAGAATGGCTCCTGGGGATTTCCCTAGTGGTGCGGTGGTTAAGAATCCACCTGCCAATGCAGGGGACATGGGTTCGAGCCCTGGTCCAGGAATATCCCACATGCTGCGGAGCCACCAAGCCCGTGCGCCACAACTACTAAGCCTGTGCTCTAGAGCCCTCGAGCCACAACTACTGGGCCCACGTGACACAACTACTGAAGCCTGCGTGCCTAGAACTCGTGCTCCACAACAAAAGAAGCCACCGCAATGAGAAGCCCGTGCGCCATGACAAAGAGTAGCCCCCGCTCACCGCAACTAGAGAAAGTCCACGCGCAGCAACGAAGACCCAACGCAGCCAAAAATAAATGAATAAATTTATTTTTTTAAAAAAAGAATGGTGCCTGGCACTGGATATACACTGGTTCACTTGACTGAATAGAAGTACAAGAAGTTGAGTCTAAAATGGAGACCATAATGGTACTTATTTCCACCTCCGAGCACAAGCCACACAGGTATAATCAGTAACCCCTATAAAACTACTGTCTTTGTTTTATAGACAAGGAAACTCGGGCTCTAAGAGGCTAAGGCCACTCTCCCAAGGTCACAGAGCAAGGTTATGACACAGCCAGGATTTGACCCCAGGGACCTCTGTTCCAGAAAGCACCTTCCAGCAGCTAGCCTCTACTGCCCAGCACCTACCGGGCATCCGCCTGGCTGGGCTGTACAAGGTGGGCCACATCGTTGAGCTGCACATTTCGGTGCATGAGATCCACGGCCCGGGCAGAGGCATCATTGGCAACCACGGATCGGAGCCCAGGCACCTCTAGCGCAAAGCGAATGGAACGCAGGCCGGAGGCTGCCAGGCCTTCCAGCACTCGCAGGCCTTCCTGTTGGAGTAAGCAGGGAGCCCCACTCACATCCATGCCTCCATCCTCTGCTGGGCGCCAAGGAGCCCCCCCTCCCAGCTCCTATCGCTCTACCCCTCCAGGAGCCTTCCTTCTTTTACCACCCACTGGACTCCAGGGCTGCTACCTCCCACGTTCAGGCCCCACCTCGCAGATATCCCGCACGGCAGCTGTTCGAGGCTGGTCTCCCGGGGCCAGGTTTGCACCCTCTTTCACTTCGGCCTTGTCCTCCTCTTGCTCCGACAAGTCCACGACCACCTTTTGCAAATCCTTCTCACCTGGCACCTTGACTGCAGCCATCCAGACGCACGAGTTAGGGGATATCAAAGCGCCATCTGAGAAACCTCCCCCAACTCTTCAGAATACAGGAGATTCAGGGAAGAAAATCTTCCCCAAAGTCCCTGGAGAAAGGCAGAGGAGCAGAGCCCAGCGCCTGCTACACGGCTGGAGTCTTTCTGGAAGGTAAGGGAGAGAAGGGGCGGGGCAACGAGAGAGCTCTGCATGACACCCCTGCCCACCAGGAGCCTGGACCTCTACTCACTCTGGATTCCTTTGGCCCCAAGCTGAATGCGAGCAAACTCGGTAATCACAGCACATCTGCGGGAGACGGAGAGTCAGCTCACACTCCTTCATCCTCATAGACCCACTGCCCTCTGCCAAGCTGACCCCGGACTCTGCTCACGTCAGGTCCCGGTTGAACTCCTGTACTGGGTTGTAGAAAACTTCGTTTGCGCTGGGGAAGACGATCTTGGCGGCCCCCTCAGTGACCGTCGTCTCCTGAACCTCAGGTGGGCGCTCTTCTCCGCAGGGCTCAGTGCCATTCTCCATTGCCGCTGGATTTGGCGGCCCTTGGGGCTGCCCCTCCATAAACCGGGCTCTAGAGAAGCTGCGGGCGGAGCGGAGACTCAGGCTTAGCCACAGAACGATCCTCGCACGGGACATCCGCGGGCGCCTCTGCCCGCCAAGCCTAGTTCGGAGGGCGGGGGAGAGAATAGCCAAACCATCAGAGAGCTGCTTTCCTGGCCGGATGGCCTACACAAGTGTAAAGTAGGGACTAAGGAAACCCTATGACCTCAGTAAATTGACACCACCCCCCGTCTTTGGTGAACTGTCCCTGAGAAGCCGGAAGCCCTCGAGCGGGCCCACCCATGCTCCGGATCCCTCCCCGCGTCGCCCAGGCCCCCCCTCACCTTCTCTTGCAGCACCGAAAACCAAATTGGTCTCGGTGCACGTTTCCCCAGATTAGGACCTGGGCGCCGCCATGTTGGCACAGTGGGAGGGCAGATCATGTGACAGAATTTAGTCAATCGTTGATGCTACCTATAGTGGGCAGCTGGGATCAAAATGCACGGCGGAAAGCGCTGAAAGTCTTGTGTGACGGCCTTAATCACTGCGGCTCCCCTGGGAGGGGACACCACACTAGCCCCATTTCACGGATGAGGAAGGTGAGACTCAGAAAAGGGGCGGTAAGCGGAGAAATCCGACACCTATTGATCGCCTCCTGTGTGCTGGGTTTTGTAAACACAGTATGTCAGGGCACCCTGCGGGAATAACTCAGACTCTGGAATCAGATTTCCTGCGTTTGAATCCCAGTCCTACCACATGCTCTTGACAAGTTACTTAAACTCTCTGGGCTTCACTTTCCTTACCTGTTAAATAAGAGCCCTAGCTTCCAAGATAGAGCAGAGATTAAACGACAGAATGCCTGGAAAATGTGCAAAGTAGGCTCTCTCACATAGCAAACCCTCAGAAGGTTCTAACCGGTGTAGGAAAGGAGACCGTAGTGTCGGTACTGACTGGTTCCAGCCCCAGCTTGCCTTCCTACTTGTTCTTAATGCTCTCTGCTTATATGTACCCATTTGCAAAATGGGCAGAACTTTTTAACGTTCGTTATTGAGTTGTGATGAGAATTAAACGAGTTAGTGCAGGTAGAATGCTTAGAATGGAATCTGGCGTCGCATAAGCATCGGACAAGTGTTAACTTTTTTTTTTTTTTTTTTTTTTTAAGTGTTAACTTTTATTGTTTCTTCTTGGGCCCGGTTTTGAATCCTGGCACCCGCCACCACTTCCTTGCTGTGTGACCTGGAGCAGGTTTCTTCATCTCTCTCTGCCTCCCTTTCTTATTTTCTATAAAGTGTGTGTGTGTGTTTATAAAATAATTCCTACCTAAAGATATTACTGTGAAGTTTAAACGAGATAATCCCGTAAAGAACCTAAAACAGTCCCTGGCACAATAAACAGCAGATATTATTGTTTGCGTTTTTACAGGAAAGTAAAGTTCCGAAAGGCAGAGCGACTTGTTTAAGGTCGCGGGACTAGATGGTGGCGAGGTCGGGACTCGAACTCTGTAGCAGAGCCAAGGTCCAGACAGGGATTCCGAGGGGCCGAGGGAAGAGACTGAGGAGAGAAGGGGCGCGTTCGGCGCTCGGCTGGCCTAGCCTCGGGGGCGGGCACCGGGGGCGGGGGGTGGGCGGGGCCACGGCCGAGAGGTCCGGCTAAGGGTTGAGGTGGGGAGGACATGGGGGCCTCCTCCGACCGGGGAGGAACCTGGTTAGCAGCCTGCACTGTGCCCCGGCCCGAGTGCGGAGAGTCCCGGTCCCCGCGAGCGGCCTTGAGCGTCCAGCCCCGGGCCGGGCCGCGGAGCTTGGGGGCGTCGGGA
>NW_020175432.1:4937727-4945740 GCF_003031525.2 Neophocaena asiaeorientalis asiaeorientalis
AGTCGGGGCGCTGGAGGAGGTGGGTCAGGTTACAGGCCTGGGGGCGGTTGAGGAGAAGCCCAGGAAGTGGGGCAGGGTGGGTGTGGGCGGAGTTAGTTCTAGTGGGGGCGGTTAGGAGGAGATCCCTGAAATGTTTGCAGGGGTCACATGAGGTTTCAGTCCGGAGAGTGGGGAGGGGTTGGCGAGGACCTGATACGGAGGCGATCAGGTAGGTTGAGGAACTACTGTAGGAGCTTTGGGAGTCCGGGGGAGGCCGAGCCTTTGCGCTAGGTAGGCTAGTGGGGATGTGGGAGCAGGTCCGGAGAAACTAGTGTGATCAAAAGGCAATTGCCAAGGGGCACCCCCTCCCCCCTTCCCCGTCCAGGTGTTAGCTTGGGGCCAAATCTGAGGGGTTTTTTCTTTCTCACACCTCATCCCTGCCTATCTCAGGCTCTGGGTCCCGACATACCCTTTGGGCAAGCCTCTGCTGGCTGCTCCAAGGTGCTAGCCCGCCAGGTGGGCGTTTGTGTGGGCAGCTTGGGAAATAGTCTGGAACACCTAGCTCGGGCATCTTGTTTACCACCCTTTTGCCCACCCCCACCCCATATATCTGTAGGGAGGCAGCCCAGCTCCTGTTATCTGAGTATCTTAGGGTCCTAAGATTCTTTCCCCACTTTTTGTGACCAGAGTCTTGAGGCTCAAGCCTAGGGGTTGGGACCTCACTACTTTTCAGGTACCAGCTCTCCGCAGGTGAGTTACTGGGAGGTGAGCATACAAAGCTCTGTTCATTGTGTCTTGAAGGCTCCTGATGGGGGGAAGGCAGGTCACCAAGAAAGAGATCAAACCAGGCACCTACACCCTGGCCCAGGCCTTTGGCGCTCCGGGTCCCAGGGCTCTGCCTCTGCAGTGCTCTTCCTGGGGCAGGCCCTGTGCTGAGCTTGCTGGTTAGATGAGCTCATGGATTGCTCACCACCACCAGGTCAACTTAGGCCTTCTTCATGGTACTGGGGAGGAAGCCGTGGCCCCATGGCTTGTCCCAGGTCCCACAGCTAGACAGTGGCCGACTGGGATTGACTGACCCTCCGCCCCAGCCCGCAGTCCCCTGGCGCTGGCCTTTTAGGGGCGTGACTGGAAGAGCCCACTGTTCTGGATTCCCTGGTGGGAATTCTCTGTCTAGGACTTTTCTCTTGCCCATCCCTTGTGGACAGTTTTGCTGGTGTCCCAGGGAGCCAGATCAGTGGAAGCTTTTTTCCCCAGAGGCAAGGTCATCCCTGTTATAATGGGAGCCAAGGGGTCAGGGGTCACAGAGCTGTGGGCTGGCAGAGGGAGGTGGTTATGAGGATGGAACCTGGCTCTGGAGCTGGATTTTTGCTTTTTTTCCTGGTTTATCTTTCCCTCTGTTTGGTCCCCAGTCAGACCACCCCTGCTTTTGTTCCTTCTCTCTGGGCTAGCTGCAAAGCTGTTACCAATGTGTCCTGGGAACGTTGACTTGGGAGCCTCAGTACCTGAGGCAGGAACCACAAACTGCTGGGTCGAGTGGTATCAGCTAGATCTGGGTTTAATGATGGCTTGTCACCTCATTCCCTCCCTTCCCCCAATCTCCTTGTAGTTCCTAGAACTGCCCCCACCTGGGCTCGGCCCTGCTCCCCTCTTTGGCTGGCCTCCTGGTTTTGGGAGGGGTAGAAACTGGGCCAGCAGCCCCATGTAAAGAAGTCTTCCCCCTGCCTGGTTGGGCTGAGGCTGGCTGCCGTGGCGCAGCCTGGGGCCTCGGCCGGGGCTCCGGGCTGGGTACTTAGGATTGGGCACAGCTGCCTCCAGTCATAGAGCTGGAACGGGGGCAGAGACTGGTAGGAGTTGGCCGCTGTGTGTGATGGCAGAGAAGGGGGCAGTGAGTCCGAGCCTGTTCCTGGAGCTGGAGAAAGCACTCTTAATAATTGCTTTTCTGTGAGGATTTAGGGTGCCCAGACCTGGGGCGCCAGAGGAGGCCAAAACAGCCTGGCAGGCGAGAGCAACAAGTTAAGGGACCCTTGGGACAGTTTGATTTCACATGGGTGCCAACTCCCTGCTGGGGCCCGGGGAGCAGCCCTGAAAAGCAGCTCCTAGATCTGCTCTGAGCAACTTCTAGTGAAGGTTAGACAAAGGTTTGTCTGAAGGTGACTGACCTCAGACAAACAAATGATCAAGCTCATTTCTGATATCCCCACGTTCATGAATATAGTAAAACCAAGTGAAGTGATGTGCTGGGGTGGGTGGAAAGCATTAGATTTGGGTGGTCAGGGAAGGCTTCCAGGCGAGCTGAGCTCTGAATAATAAGAGATCAGCCTGCTGGTGGGGGAGCTGCGGCAGGGAGGGGCGAATGTTCTAGGCAGACAGGACAACACATTGAAAGCCTTTATTTAGCATGTGCCAGGCTCCTGCTAAGTGCTCTAAACATTTTGTCTTCATGAGGGAAGGAGTGAAGGGTGACCCTAGCGTGGAGATAAGAGACCCTTAGTGCCGTTCCCAGAAAAGAAGCGTCTGATCTCAGGGTGTCCTGGATCCCCCCATCGCCCCCAGATGCAAGTCCAGACCCCTTGGCCTACATCCAAGGCCTTCTAAAATCTGATGCCCCGGCCAAGCAGTGGGGAGCCTCAGCAGGTTCTTGCACAGGGCTGCAAGGAAATGAGTTTTGGTCAGTTTGGCAGGACCCGTCATGGAGGTCAGCCTGGAGGCATGGGGTTTGGAGAGGGTTGCGGGTTGGTCCAGGAAAGTCTGACCCGGCTCATCAGTGTCACTGCCAGAGACTGTGGTGGAGGAGGGCCTGCCAGGTTCAGGTGGGGCTTACAGCATTTGAGGCAAAGGTGAGCCGGCCTTGAAGACACGGAGGTGGTGTTTGCACCAGCCTCTGCTGCTTCTCTTGGGTCCTCCCTGCCTCTCATCAATCCCGTCCCTTTCCTGGGTGTCACGCTGCTCTGAGCACTTTCACCCATTTGTAAATCACTTAAGCCTATGCCTAGCGTGAGCACGCAGCCCCGCCTCCCTGCCTCTGCTCCTGGGTCCCCTTGGCCAAGAGTGTCATCCCTCTGTCTCCTCCTGAAGAGCCTTCTGAGCCACAGAGGCTGTGAGGTGGGACTGAACAGGTGGCTGTCTCGTTGTGTCCAGTATCTGGTTGTGATCATTGCCCCTGTCTCCTCGGGATAGACAGGATGTGAAGGTCTCAGCATCCTTAGAGATCCGAGGGCCCTCTGTGAGGACCATGACTGAATTAAGCAGAGGGTGGGTAAAGGTGAGCAAACGTGGTGTAGTGGAGAGTCAGATTCCACTGTTAGCGCCACCTTGCTCAGCCAGGAGACCCTGGGCAGACGTTGTGGCCTTGGCGCCTCAGTTTAAGTATCTGATAAGTGGGGACAAGCAGGCATACCTGCGCTGCAGTGGTTCCCAACCAGAGGTGATTCTGTCCCCCTCAAGGGATGCTTGGGAAATGTCTGGAGACATTTTTGGTTGTCACAGCTGTCACGGTAGAGGCCGGGAATGCTCCTCAATATCATATAATGTACAGGGCAGCCTCCACCACAGCGGATGATCTGGCCCCAGTGGCAGCAGGGCCTCAGTTGGGGCTCCCCGCTGCGTGGTTATTGGGAGGGTCATGTGAGACGTTGGTGTCTGGGGTGTGATCAGCCGGTGCTGGGAAGGCAGTGCAGGGAGCCCTCAATAAGTATGGCCTGATAGCTCATGAAATGGCCTAAGGTTCTGGGAGATGGTGAGCGGTATAAGATGCCTCTGCTGCTGTCAGGGAGTTTGCAGTCCTGTGAGGGGCTAGGGGGACAGACAGAAGGGAACATAACTAATAATAGCAGCTGAGCACTGACTGCAAAGTCAGCACCAGCCTACCTACCTGTGTTACCTTAAGGCGGTTTAATCCTTAAAACAGCCTTGTGAGGCGGCTGCTTGTTTTATAGTTGGGAAAGACTGACGTGGGGGGTGGTAAGCACTAGTACAGATAAACGTTTTCTGGGAGCGTAGAGGAAGGAAAGCGTAATTCTAAGCGGGGAAGCTTTGTAAGGGATATTTGAGCCTAGTAAAACAGGATTCTGATTCTTTTGTCCTGCCAAGGCCCTGCAGGGTCTCCAAGCACATCTCCACGACCCATCCCCAGTAACGCCCAGCCTCCTTTGTGTTAGCCTCCCCAAGGTCACCTCAGGGCCTTTGCACTTCCCTCCACCCTTTGTGCAGCTGCTGCCCCGCCCCCTTGTCCTTGGGTCTGGAGGCACACCGGGAGTATGAGGTAACTCACAAAGGTGGGCTTGAGGTCAGAGTGGGAAGGGGGTGGGGCCTGGCCGGGTTCTCTTAGGCGCTGCTGCAGGCAGAAGCCAGATTGCTGAGGACTTTGAGGAGAGAGTGGGAGGGGGGAGGGAGGAGAGGCAGCAGGCTGGATTGCTCTTTCCCGGAGGTGGCAGTGAGGGGAGGAGGAGTAGAGAGTAGCTGGGGGAGGCTGGGGGAAAGAAGAAGGCCTCTGAGGGGGAGCGGGAATAGCAGCACCCAGAACCCTTGGGTTGGGGCCTCAGGTGGGCAGCAGACCCCAGCTCGGGTCTCGGCTTCCCTTCTCAGCTCTGGTTTCTCAGTTTTCCCAGTCATGAAATGGGTCTAGCTGTGGTGGCCGCCTGCCACAGGGAGCAGCAGGGCCATGCGGAAGATGAGTGCAGCCTGGGCCGGCCGTGGTCAGGGAGCCCCAACTGCCATTATCTCCTGATTCTTGGACAGGAGCCACGTGGCCTGGGTGCCATCCTGGGCCTTGGTCTCCTCATCTGTAAGATGGCAGGAAGACTCATTTCTTCCTCAGAAACTGGTGAGAGGAATAGCTGAGCCCTCATCGGGTGCTGGTGTACAGTAGGGGCAACGTCCATGCCACCAACCGGTGCTAATCCTGTCACCCACTGTGGAGTTGACAGGAGCTTTTCAGGGAAAAAGAAAATGAATTAAATGTGCACGTACCTTAGAAAGATCTGTACAATCGGGTATCGCCTTGTTCTTCACTAGATAATGTTTGCCTAAACTACCTTCCAGTTCGCCTCCTGCAGAGGGTCCGAATGGCTTTGGGCCAGGAATGCACTCGGAGCAGCCTGGGGGGGTGTGCCACTTTCCTGCCCCCAGCTGTCACTCTGACCTCATGCTGAGCTGGGTGAAGGATTGTGGGGCTTTCCAGGGGCCTCTGTCCTTCTTATGCTTGGAGTTAGTGGGTTCCCTTAACCAGCTTACATGTCAATGGGCAGCTCACCACTTCCCTGGAAAGTCAGCCAGAAAAGACAGTCCTTGGTGAGGCAGACACAGATCTGCCCCCCAGCCACTGCTGGCTGGGGTACTCGGAGCTCCCTCAAAGAGCTGGCAGTCTCCACCCCTAGGAATTGCACTGCAACACAAGCACCTCCGTTTCAAGCCTGCCGCACCCTAGCGGGATCCGGCAGTAGGACAGCAGTCAGTGGGAATCCCAAGTTCAGTTACATTGAGCCCCAAGTGGGACCCTGACTGCAAGCCACCCACCTGCTATGGCTGCCAGAGGAGGGTGTCTGTCTGAGCAGCACCCTCTGCGTTGGCCCCGGCGGCCCCCACTGCGGTGCGGGTGGCACCCCTGCCCAGCCTCAGAGACCTCTTCCAAGTCCCACTCTGTTCTAGTCACAGTGCGACTAAAAGGGGAGTGTAGTTGGAAGTAACAGAAATAATTCATTCATTCCGCTAACAACGATTGTGTGTCCACTGTGTGCCCGTCTAGTTGTAGGGGGCAGGGGACATAGTAGTGTGAACCAGACAGGCAGTCGCCCTGCCCCGGTGGAGCTGACACAAAGCCAAGGACACATCGGGTTGGTAGATGGTGGGAAGTGCCAAGGAGGAAAAATGAAGCAGAAGTGGCCGGAGGAATCGGGGTTGGCAAAGGCTGTCTTTGGAAATCTGAGATAGGTGATCAGGAGAGTATGAAGGGCTGTGACCGTCTTGGGGCCTGCCTTGTAAGAGGTCTGAGAGCAGGCAGTCCTTACTGTGCAGGGCCCCCATACACATCGTAGGGGCCCAGGTGGTGAGAACTGGTGTTGAAGAAATTGGAGGTGTGAATCCTAGGCTCTTCACCCAAGCAAGGAGGGCTAGATAGAGCCTGTGTGCACTGCAGCCAGAGCAGGCTTGAGGGGAGAAGGGCTCAGCTGAGGGTGCATTGTGTGGGCATGTGGGGTATGTGCAAGTCTGCCGTCCAAGGGGAGGTCCAGGCCAGGGGCTCCATGAGGGAGTTGTGGGGTGAGTAGATGGTGTTTGTTTGTTTGGTTTTGGCCACGGCATGCAGGATCTTCCCTGACCAGGGATCAAACCTGTGCCCCCTGCATTGGGAGCATGAAGTCTTGACTTCCCTGGATCTCCAGGGAGGTCCAAGTAGATGGTGTTTTGAGCCTGTCTTAGTCTGCTTGGGTCGCCATAACAAAATACCATAGACTGGGCAGCTTAAACAACAGACATTTTCTCACAGTTCTGGGGGCTGGAAGTCTAAGATGCCAGCGCAGTCAGGTTCTGGTTGGATTCTAGTGTGCTCTTGTGGCCCTTAGTGTCTGCGCTTGGAGAGAGAAAGAGAAATCTCTCTTCTTCTAAGGACAAAGAGTTCTGTTGCATTAGGGCCCGACTTTTATGATCTCATTTAATCTTAATTACCTTCAAATAAGACCCTGTCTCCAAATACAGCCACACGGGGGATTAGGACTTCAACTTAGAAATTGGGGTGGGTGACACAATTTAGTCCACAGCAGAGCCCTGAGACTGGGTGTGATCCCCCAAGGAGAGAAGCAGACTAAAGACTGAGCCCAGAGCCAGCTTTGCCTTCCTCTGGTTTCTGGAAGGGCCGTGCCTGCTTCTCCCTTGGGGCTCTGCACACCTTCCTGGTTCCTTGAGGGCCACGCTCCCAGCCCACCACTGCCCCATTAGATCACCCCCCACCTCCACCCCCTTGTGCCCCCCAGATCTCAGCTCCAGTGTCCCCTCCTCTGGGTGAGGTCAGAGGCTCGGCCCTGCAGCTCGTTGATCCGTGTGACCCTGGATGAATGGTCGTGTCTCTCCCTGGACCATGAGCTCTGGAGGCAGGGCCTTGTCTTAGTGGTGGCCTGCCCCAGGCTCTGGGCACTTCCTGCCCCAGGCAAGGCGCTTGGCAAATATTTGTTGAGTGACTGTTGAGAGGTCATGGAAACCCTGTGTCGTGCCCTTGCGTCTTGTCAGGAAACCCACCCTCTTCTGGGGCCAGGAGTAGCGATGGAAGGGTCCCCTTGGCCTTGTGTGGGTCTGGGGGCCGCCCCTTCCCTCCAGGGGGATCTGGGCACCCCAGAAGATGTGCCGGCTCATGTGCCAAGTTGTGAGGAGAGAGAATTCAAATACGGTTTTCTGCCCCTGGGGAGATTATAGTCAAGTGGGATTTAATGTTCTCAGAGGTAAGCATAAGGGCCCTGTGGCTTGGGGGTTGCGGGGAGTGCCGAAGAGGGCATCTTCTCCAGTCTGGTGAGTTCTCAGAGCACGGGGCAGCTGAGGGTGAATGAGGAAGATGCGGGTAGTGGGAGGAGAAGGGTCCTCCGGGCAGGGTGCACAGCTTGGGTAAAGGTCTGGCTGAGGGGAACCGTGCAGTACAGGCGAGGGGCTCGGGCTGGTGAGGACAGAACTGTTGGCTGGTTTAGAGAACCGCACCGCCCCCCACCCTCACCCCGGCTCTCCATCCTACCACTTCCCAACCAGCAGGTGACCCAGGCCAAGCGCCAGCTGCTTTCGACCTGTTTCCTCTGGAAGCCTGATCTGGCTCCGTGGCTCCTCCCTCACAGCTGGTGTAGGTGAGGGGCAGGACCACCGGCCATTGTTCTTCTGAGTCTGGCAGCCTGGATTGGTGCCACGATCCAGGGGTGGGTCTCTAGTGGTCTCCAGTGGCCTCTTCCACCTCCCCCACCCCATACCCTGTCCTACTTACAGGGGCAGCGAGGCAGGCCTAGCACCCCACTCCCTGTCACTGCAGAGGGTGCGTGCCTGTGCACGGATTGCATCAGCCTT
>NW_020175432.1:4945828-4951951 GCF_003031525.2 Neophocaena asiaeorientalis asiaeorientalis
GCCCTCGGGAGCCCTCCTCCTTGCGTCTCTTTTCCCTCCTGTTGAGAACCTTATCGCCCCCATGCTGAGCGCTCACCACAAAGCCATCCTGCACCAATTCCCGTTGAGGGGTCAGGCCCTGAAGTCCCACTGCTTGGGACGGGGCAGGGCGGTGCTGTGATCACCACCCACAAAGTGGGGCCCTGCTAGCCTTCACTGTGGAGTGCTGTGAGCAGTTTGGTAGCCTTCCGGAAATGCGCGCAACAGTGTCCGGCACACCGAGCACAGTTAAGGAGGACACTTTGCAACGCCCTCCGTAGCCCCAGAATCCACACCCATATGTGTACTGCCTCAGCCCCCTCCCCCCGTTCCCTCATGCTTCCCCCACCCCCACCCCGCAGCTGCCATTTCCCAGACAGGAGCAGTCTATTCCTGCCTTAGTACACTATTTGACACGTTTACAAATATTTATTGACCGCCTCTCTCTGTTCTGATGAGCTAATCGTGAACAAATCTGCCAGCATGCCTGCCCCCTCTGGAGTTGACAGTCTCCTTGGAGGAGTACCTATCTACACAACCTTTTTTTGGCTTCGCTATGCAGCATGCAGGATCTTAGTTCTCCAACCAGGGATTGAACCCGTGCCCCCTGCAGTAGAAGCATGGAGTCTTAACCACTCGACTGCTAGGGAAGTCCCCTGTCTACAACTTTTAAAACAATACCCTGTCTCCCGTAGAGGCTCATTCCTGAGTCACTCACCCCCTTCTCTCTGTCCCCGCCGCTGATGCTGGGAGTTCTCCCAAAGCTGGTCTGGGCCCAGTCTCCCTTGCTCCGGGCTTCCCATTGCTCACTCTCAGACATTCATCCTCACCAGGCCAGGGCCCACCTGTCCCACACCCTGTGCCGCTTTCCAGCCACACTGGCTCCTTCCTGCCCAGGACTGTTGGTTGCTCTCTCCATCTCCCCATCTTTACCTCGCTCACTCAGTGACACACTCACCCCAACTAAAATCACGCCCTGTGGCTCCTCACTAGACAGTGAGCTACATGTGGGCACAGCCAGTCCTCTTCAGGACTATGTCCCCAGCACCTTGCAGTCCATCGGGTGGGTTGGATGTATACCTCCCCATTTTACACATAAACAAACTGAAGCACAGAGAGGTGAGCGGCTGGCCTGAGGTCATGCAGCTTCAGAGTGGGGCTAGCAGCAGAACCCAGGTCTGAGGGACTCTAGCTCCACCGCATGCATGTCCTGCCTTGGTCCTCCCCCTTGGGGTGTGAGCCTTACAAGCCAGGGGTCTAGAGCACCCCTCCAGGGACTAGAGGCCAGGCAGCCTCTTCCTTGGCTGCCTCGGCCCTGGTCACTTGGGCCCTAGTACCCGGGGGGTCTTCAGTTTGGCAGCCTGGGGAGGTGGGTCAGGGCTACCAGGGCCCTGGAGGAGGCTCTCTGGGCTCTATCCTTTGCCTCCTCTTGGTGCCTCAGTTTCCCCTACCGCCTCATTCAGAGGCCCAGCTCTGAATGAGGCGGTAGGGGAAACTGAAGCACCAGCTCCTAGCCTGTCCGGCCCTTGGTTTGACCTCCTGGGACGTGCATGCTGCCGTCTAATTAGGATTTCCCTGTCTCTGCCTCCCCCTCCTGATTGCCTTTTTGTTTTTCACGGTGGCGACAATGATTTTGATGAGGAAGAGGAGGGTACAGCAGAGGGGAATCATGGATTTCAGTGCCCAGACAGATCTGGGGGAGCCAGGACTCACCCTTGCCCTGAAGTGCACCTCTGAGCCCATGGGCACATGGCCCCTTGCGTTCCTCCAGGTAGCCCTTTCTGAATGAACCTGGGTAGGGCCCAAGTCTTCACTGCATCCCCAATCCTCAGCCCATCGAGGCAGCTTAGAATAGACTGGTTACAGAAAAAAAACTGAAAGATGCATGAGAGCTAACATGGGAGTGAGAGACGGACAGCTGGGGGCTCTAGTTATTTCCTGCCTCAGGGCCTTTGCACACACTCTTCACCTTTTTCCTCTTTCTTCTCACCAGCCTGACACTCTGCTCAGGCCTCTCTTCTTACCCATACCTGCCCATTCAGGACGACTGCCCTCCACAACTATAGAATGGCAGGGGACTCAGTTTTACCAATGGGGGCACTTGTAAAGCCATATCTTCCCTCAGAGCCCTTTTATGATTACCCCCAGAGCATCAGACATGCTGTCCTCACCCGACCAGTTCTTCCTCCTGGGTTGGAACATGCACTGATGGAATAGGCTCTGATGCAGAAGGGCACACATTTGAGAGGTGCCAGGGCCCCCCAGGTGGTACTTCACAGGTCAGGATGGGGGTGGGCTCCCTGAGCAGGATCTCGTGCAGTTCCTTAAGTTCACATTTCTTTCTCCACCCACCCCTCAAGCACTTTGGGGTGAATTGTTTGTGGTGTGATTTCACACACTTTATTTTTTTATTTTATTTTTTAAAATTTATTTATTTTATTTTTGGCTGTGTTGGGTCTTTGTTGCTGTGCGCAGGCTTTCTCTAGTTGAGGCGAGCGGTGGCTTCTCTTGTTGCAGAGCATGGGCTCTAGGCGCGCAGGCTCAGTAGTTGTGGTGCACGGGCTTAGTTGCTCCGTGGCATGTGGGATCTTCCCGGACCAGGGCTTGAGCCCGTGTCTCCTGCACTGGCAGGCAGGTTCTTAATCACTGCACTACCAGGGAAGTCCCACACACTTTATTTTAAATATTATTTACTTTTGTAAATAGGCAATACATTCACCAGGTTCAAAATTTAAAAGACCCTAAGATGGAATTCCCTGGCAGTCCAGCGGTTAGGACTCTGAGCTTTCACTGCCAAGGGCCTGGGTTCAATCCCTGGTCAGGGAACTAAGATCCCACAAGCCGTGTAGTGTGGCCAAAAAAGACCCTAAGAATGTACATGGTAAGTCTCGTCCCCAGTTCTACACAAAGGACATTAGTCTTATGGTTTCTTTCTTCCTTTTACAGCTTTATTGAGATGCATATACCAAGCAGTTCACCCGTTTAAAGTGTACAGGTTCAGGAGTTTTTAGTATATTCAGAGTTGTGCATCCATCACCACAATTTCTGAACATTTTTCACAAGGGCAAGAAGAAACCCTGCACCTGTTTGCTCACACTCCCCTAATCCTCCAAGCACCCCCAGCCCCAGGCAACCACTAATCTGCTTTCTGTCTCTTATCGATTTGCCTGTTCTGGACGTTTCATATAAATGGGATTGTATAATATGTGGTCTTTTTGTCTGGCTTCTTGCATTTAGCATAATGTTTTCAGGGTTTATCCAAGTTGTAGCATGTAGCAGTAGTGCATTCCTCTTTATGACTGAGTAGTATTCCATTGTGGATTGACCATAGTTTGTTTATCCATTCATCCGTTGATGGACATTTGGGTTGTTTCCACCTTTTGCCTATTGTGAACAGTGCTGCTGTAAACATTCACGTACAGGTGTATGTGTGGATATATGTTTTCATTTCTCAGGAATAATTCCTAGAAGTGGAATTGCTGGGTCATATGGCAACTTCATGTTTAACCATTTGAGGAACGGTTTTCCACAGCAGGTGCACCATTTCACCTTCCCACCAGCAGTGTAGGAGGGTTCCGGTTCATTTCTCATCCTCACCAATACTTATCTTTCTTATTCTAGCCAGCCTAGTGGGTGTGGAATGGTGTCTCATTGTGGTTTGGATTTGCATTACCCTGATGACTAGTGATGTTCTCATGCAGTTTCAGGGTTTCTCGAGTGGTCATTCAGTCATTCAGCAAATGGTGATTGAGGGTCATGTGCTCAGCACTGCAAACGCAGTGTGAAAAATCGGATGACTCTGCCTTCTTGGTGTCTCTATGCCTGTTACCCTATGTGTGTAGTGCTAGTGGTGGTTAATGCTCACGGGGGGCTCACTGTGTTATCTCATTTAATATTCAAGCCCAGACGTGTAAGTATGCCTTTGCCCTCCTTTCTGCAAAGGGACGGCATAGGCCACCCCGGCCTATAGCTGACTTAGCTGATTTGACAGTCTGTCACAGAGGAAAGGCCATGCTGGGACAGGAGTGGGCGGCACCTGTGATTCTTACAGTCGTGGCAAATTCCACCACGTGGATGTCCACGCTCCCGTGTGTCTCCCTGCAGCGGGCTGAGTCTGCCATCTGACCCTGTCCCTCCGTCTCTCCCTGTCCCCTGCGCAGCCGCCGCCGCCATGGCCCAGACCCTGCAGATGGAGATCCCGAACTTCGGCAACAGCATTCTGGAGTGCCTCAACGAGCAGCGGCTGCAGGGCCTGTACTGTGATGTCTCGGTGGTGGTCAAGGGCCATGCCTTCAAGGCCCACCGGGCCGTGCTGGCCGCCAGCAGCTCCTACTTCCGGGACCTGTTCAACAGCAGCCGGAGTGCGGTGGTGGAGCTGCCGGCGGCTGTGCAGCCCCAGTCCTTCCAGCAGATCCTCAGCTTCTGCTACACGGGCCGGCTGAGCATGAACATGGGCGACCAGTTCCTGCTCATGTACACAGCGGGCTTCCTGCAGATCCAGGAGATCATGGAGAAGGGCACAGAGTTCTTCCTCAAGGTGAGCTCCCCCAGCTGTGACTCCCAGGGCCTGCACGCTGAGGAGGCCCCCTCGTCCGAGCCTCAGAGCCCTGTGGCGCAGACGTCGAGCTGGCCGGCCTGCGGCACCCCACTGCCCCTCGTGTCTCGCGTCAAGACAGAGCAGCAGGAGTCGGACTCTGTGCAGTGCACGCCCGTGGCCAAGCGGCTGTGGGACAGCAGCCAGAAGGAGGCCAGCGGTGGCAGCAGTGGCAACGGCAGCCGCAAGATGGCCAAGTTCTCCACGCCGGACCTGGCTGCCAACCGGCCGCCCCAGCAGGCCCCGGTGGTGGCGGCAGCACAGCCCACCGGAGTGGCAGGGGGGCCCGGGGCCGGGCAGCCGGCGGGGGGCGTGGCAGCAGCGGCAGGCGGAGTGGTGAGTGGGCCCAGCACGTCGGAGCGGACCAGCCCGGGCACCTCAAGCGCTTACACCAGCGACAGCCCCGGCTCTTACCACGAGGAAGATGAGGAGGAGGACGCGGGCGAGGAGGGCACAGACGAGCAGTACCGGCAGATGTGCTATATGTCCGCCATGTACCGCAACTGCAATATGTACACCATGTACAGCATGATGAACGTCGGCCAGACCGGTGAGGTGCCCCACCACAACCCCAAGCCTGGCCCCTCGCCCCCGCCCCCGGCCCTGCCCCCAACACACCAATTTCGCCCCTGACAGCCGAGAAGGTGGAGGCCCTCCCTGAGCAGGTGGCCCCCGAGTCCCGGAATCGCATCCGAGTGCGGCAAGACCTGGCGTCTCTCCCTGCTGAGCTCATCAACCAGATCGGCAACCGCTGCCACCCCAAGCTCTACGATGAGGGTGACCCCTCTGAGAAGCTGGAGCTGGTAACAGGTGGGCTGGCCTCACTTGCTCCCTGAATTCCCCCTTCCCCACCTTGGGCCTCGATGCCCTCTGGGCCAGCAGCCTGCAGCACAGTGCTTAGGAGCCAGGCTCAAGGTCCAACCCCAGCCCTGCCGCCCACTGGCTGTGTCCTGGGGCAGCTGACACCTCTTTGCATTGATACAAATCAAAGACTGGCTTGTAGCTTTCCACCCCGGAGGCTGGTGTAAGTGTGGGCCAGCATTGTTGGCCACATGGGAGCAGATCAGTGGCTTCATAGCGTGGTTTGAGGGTTGATCAACACGGTGGTTAAGAATTTGGCCCTTGGACTCAGGGTGTCAGGGTGCGAGCATCTGCTGCCTGTTCTTTCTGATGCTGGTGGTTTCGTGGGCAAGGGCCCCGGCACGTTGGGTGCCCCGTGGATGGTGGCGCCACAGTCTCTGTCCTCTCCTGAGTGTTGAGGAGGAAGCTCCAAGTTAAAAAATTGCCCCCGACACCCATCATCCTCTGGCTCCGCCCCCTCCCCCTCCAGGCACCAACGTGTATATCACCAGGGCGCAGCTCATGAACTGCCACGTCAGCGCGGGCACGCGGCACAAGGTCCTGCTGCGGCGCCTCCTGGCCTCCTTCTTTGACCGGTGAGGCCCATGCCAGAGCCCCGATGTGGGGGAGGACGGGGTGCCCCATGCCCCCCCACCACCACCACAGGGGGC
>NW_020175432.1:4951994-4952478 GCF_003031525.2 Neophocaena asiaeorientalis asiaeorientalis
TGTAAGTGTCCACCTTTCTGGAGTCGGGATTGGGGGATGGAGGTCTGGGGCGGGCAGGTGGTCCTTTTCTCTGGTGTTGGCCCTGATGGATGGGTAGGTAGGGTTTGGTATTAAGAAGGATTCTGAGGTTCAGTCTAGGCTTGTTGGGAAGAGGGCTGTGATTGGTTAGAGGGTTCTTGGTTAGAGATTTCTTGAGGGGGTGGGTAGGACACTGAAGGAAAGCCACAAAGCCTATGGGAGGGGGGGGTCTCAAACTTATTCTGGTCATCAGAGTGATGAAGTGGCCAGGCCTCAGCCAGTTGTCAGGAGGGAAGTCTAGGTTTTCAGGTGGAATCTCCCAGTTTCTGAATTATGGCAAATGACCCACGTTTTTCAAGAGCACTGGGCCATCCCGCATCAAATCCACACGTCGCATACGCGTGGCCAAGCTCTGTCAGTCCTGGGCCCACTGATGTGGTTTAGCGTGCTGTCCGCAAGGCCTCAG
>NW_020175432.1:4952705-4953993 GCF_003031525.2 Neophocaena asiaeorientalis asiaeorientalis
ATTCAGGAGCAGGGTGGGGGCTGAGGGCCTGTTGGGAGGGTGGGAGGCCCAGGCCACGCTCGGCATGAGCTACCCATTCTGCCCGGACAGACTACTGCCAGAACTTTGCTCCCAACTTCAAGGAGAGCGAGATGAACGCCATCGCAGCCGACATGTGCACCAATGCCCGCCGCGTTGTGAGGAAGAGCTGGATCCCCAAGGTCAAGCCGCTTATGGCCGAGGGTGACGCGTACACCACCTTCATCAGCTACACGGGCAAGATAGAGCCGGACATGATGGGTGTGGAGCACGGCTTCGAGACGGCCAGCCATGACGGCGAGGCCGGCCCCTCGGCCGAGGAGGCCCTCCAGTAACCCCCACCGGACCCTCCCGCGGGGCTGTCACACTCCCCCTCCTGTCACACCCGCCCACCATCTTGGTCACGAGCTACTGTCTGTCCTTCCCCAGGACCCGCGGGGGGCACTGCATGCTCCTGGCCCCTCTGCCTCCCCGTCCCACCCCCTGACCCCAATCCGATCAGGGATCCGGGCTGGGAGAGGACGGCAGGTGGTGCGAGGTCTGCGTTGCCTTCTGTAGCACACACTCGTGCACAGTCGGGGGGCTCTTGCTCCCCCTCTCCTAACCCCTAGCAACTGTCTCCCCACTCACCAGGCCAGGCACAGGGAGGGGCTGGCCTGGGGGGCTTGGGAAGACCCCCTTCCCAGGCGCTGGGCCACCTAGCCGGAGCATTCCTCAGCCTCCGCCCCCCACTGCAGCCCCTTGGGGACTCACAGGGGCCCCGGGTTCTCAGGACCCCTCCCGCCACCACCTCCCAGTGCTTCCACGTTTCCAAAAGCGCCTTCCTGTCTCCCTTGTCTGTCCCTGCGCCTGGGGGCTGGGGTAGGCGAGGCCGTGAGGACTGCCCGTTTTACAGCTGAGGAAACTGAGGCTCAGAGAAACTCCATGACCGACCTAAGGTGGCGGGCGGTGGCAGGCCCAGCGCCCTTCTCTTCCCCCACCTGTGCTCAGCCTCTCTTGCCGCCACCAGCCCCCTGGGGCCTGAGAGGGGCAAGTCCTGAGAGGGGGCCCTTGGGGGCAGACCGAGGGTCTCTGAGAATAGGAGAGGTTTCCGGGGCTCGCAGAAGCGTGTGGGTGTGCGTGTGTGTGTGTGCGCGTGCGTGTGTAGAAGTTTTGCTTTTAAACAGATGAAGATGTGAGAGGCAGTAGGACCAGGGGTGGAACCCAGGGGAGCAGGCTGGGGGGTGCTGCTGCCTTTCCCTCCCTTCCCCCACCCCCACCCCCCACGCCT
>NW_020175432.1:4954184-4957087 GCF_003031525.2 Neophocaena asiaeorientalis asiaeorientalis
ACACTCAACCCCAGGGCCTCCCCCCAAGGGCTACATTGCAAGGGTGTCCCTGGTTTGTCCAGTTGGCTGAGTCCAGCTCCTGGCAGGGCCGGGTCCGCTTCATGGTTACAGATTATTTGCAAGGACCCCCCACCCCCGGGCAGCCAGGATGGAACATGAATGGAGAATCACTGACCAACGCAAAAAAGACTATGGGGGCCCCCCTCCACCTTCCCCGGCCGCCCATTCACCCACGTCTCTTTCACGCAGGACAGACCACCCGCCCTGTCCGCGTGGAGTGCCAACACCCTCCCTGCCCTGGGCCGAGCCCCTCCTCCCCGGGCCCATAAGTGAGATTGCACATTAACTACTGTAAGAAGAGGAGCCGCACTGGGAAATGTGAACCATGAGAATATCAGTGATACTGATGAGGAGAATAAACTAAACGCCTTTGTAACAGCCCTGCTGCAAGCTGCTCACTGGGGGCGCGGGGTGGCGGGCCCAGGAAGGGACGCTGGCTGCACACTAGGGCCCCCCTCCTTCCGCAGAGCGACATCCCCATTCCCCAGGGCTTCACACTGACATGCAGTGGGGGCCCGGCTTGGGGTGTGCTCAGAACGGCCACGCCAAACGTCATGCCTCAGAATGTCGGCCTGAGGGGAGGGCCCTCTTTAGGTGGGAAAACAGCTTCCAGCAGCTTCCAGGTTACCCCAGTATGTACAAACAACACCCTCCCTAGGCTCTTCCCTCACACGTGTGGGCCCTAAATCCTGCATGGGCGTCCCACGGGAGCCCCTCCAAAGCTAGAAGGGCAGCTGCTCCATGGAATTATCTGTATTACAGATGCACTTGCTGCCCTTCCATGGTATTTGACACTCCCAGCCCCAGAAACGTGTCCTGAACGCCCCGTCCCGAGCCACTGCGTCTGGAAGGAGCACTAAAGTCAGAAGGAACACTAAAGTCGGGATGGCAAGCCTAAAATCAGCCGGTGGTTGTTGAAAATACCTGGAAGAGGGACTTCCCTGGTGGTCCAGTGGTTAAGACTCTGCGCTTCCACTGCAGGTGGCACGGGTTGGTCAGGGAACTAAGATCCCACATGCTGCGCACGGTGGCCAAAAGACAAAAAAAAACTGGAAGAGCTGTAGGGCCCTGAGGATATGAGTGGGAAAATGTTCTAACAACCGAAATAGAAAAGATGCAACGTGCCCTAGGGTCCCATTGATTCAGAGATGTCTCAAGTAGTGTGGGAAGACTACTGACAGACCTTAGGGATTCCATCAAATCAAAAGATCTTTGCTGGGGAGGTGGACAAGGGGTTTCATCTCCGCCCAGTCCAGGTCTCACCACCCCATGATGACTGGAGGGAGCTCCAGACTTCCTTGGGGCAGATGATTGAGGGTGACTCAATTCACAGGGTGACTTGGGCATGCTTCAGTAAGACCAGCCCCCTCTGGAATCCTGAAGCCCAGCTTCAACCAACAGAAAGCAGGGGTTTGGGGGAGCCAACAGCAGCATCAACAAAAATCCTCAGGTGACTCTGGTCCAGAGTCACTTCAAGTAACAGGAAGTCTGCCTGTCTTAACATGTAGGCAAGCCCAGGTAGGTGGAAACACTGTCAGACTCCCAGAAGCACATCTTTTTAACCCCAGGAAGACGTGTAGAATGGATCAAGACAACCTGAACCACAGCATTAGTGGTAGTGGTTTTGCATTTAAAAAATAAGTGTGTGTGGGGGGGGGGGGACCTGGGTTCGATCCCTGATCGGGGAATTAAGATCCCAAAAGCCACATGGTGCGACCAAAAAAAATAATCTGAACATATTTGGTTCTCTTTGACAAATCAGCCTAATGGAACGACAGACATCCTTGTTAAGAGCACTTTACAATGTATAAATGAGCGACTGAGAAGGGTGGGCCTGATGCCTGATTACATAATGCTCAAGATGGAAACATCTAAGACAATAAGTTAAGATTCACAGCACTTACAAGTTTACCTGGCTTATAGGAATCATTTCTCCTACTCAGGAAGGCTCTATGGCAAAGCCCTTAAATTTACAAATGCTTTCTTGTTAGAGTGAAGCATCACAGAGGGATCAAAGTGACCAGGTGTATGAGGGAGCCTAGTGGTACTCAGAGGCCCCTCGGAAGTGACAGCTCAGTTCCACAGCTAAGGGACTCACCTACCTACCTTAGACAAAGAACAAGCAAAAGACGTTTAGGCTGAACTTCAAAAGCTCAAGAAGAATCAGTGTTTGGAATTTCGATGGTGATAAAATTATCCATCGTGAAATCCAAGAAATAAACCAGAATAGTCTTTTCTGCACCAAATACCAACCATTGAAGTCCTTAACACACACATGCACACACATGCACACTTGGCCCCAGCGTGTGCAAGCAGGGGGCTTCGAACAGGAGTTCCCATTCAGGGACAGCCACAAGTTCAGATCGACACATCATACGATACAAATGTATGTAACAAAGGCTGGGATTTTATTTCCAAGTTGACACATGTAGAAGGCACACGGGCAAAGCGATGGCTTTGGGGCATGGGAAGGAGAGATGGGGAGGGGCGTGTCTGAGGTCCCCCTACCTCCACCACCCCCTAAGCGCACTTGAGACAGAACCAGTGGTGGGGGCTCCCACCCAGGGCCATGAGGGTCCTACTGGCTCTGGATGAAGCCTTGGGACAGCTCCCCAGGCATGATCCCCCTCCTCCCAGGGGGCAAGGCTCTGCTGATCCCCCCAGCTGGAGGGACCAGCTTCCTGGGGAGGACCAGGATCAGAGAGAGAAGAACAGGATGAGGGCCAGGAGAAGCACCCCCAGCAGCACCACAATGGCACACCACTGTCGGCGGTCTGGGAGCAAGAGGGTCAGAGTTCATAGAGGGGAGGCAGCACCACCCACCACCCCCTCCCTCCACTGCC
>NW_020175432.1:4957170-4960474 GCF_003031525.2 Neophocaena asiaeorientalis asiaeorientalis
GGATACTTTGGCCATCTTCCTGAGGACCCCATCCATCCGGGACTGGGTGTGGTCCATCTCATGAGCAAAGGTGTCCAGCATACTGCCGAGATCAGGAGGTAATCAGCCCCTGGAGGGTCTGTGTAGCCGGCCAAGGGTTCCTGGCCCACCCCCGGGGTCCTGGCCTCACATGCCCTGCTCATTTAGCTCCTCCCCGACGCGGCCGGACATGTGTTTCAGAACCTGGATACTCCCAGACACCATTTCCAGCTGTTGGTCCTGCTGGTCCACGATCAGCTGCAGGTTGGAGGGGTGGGAACTGCGGTCGGCAGGGAGCCCTGAGCTGCCTGAAGGCTCCTCCAGCCCGGGGCCTCCAGCCACCCACACACACCTGCTGTGTGGCCTGCTGCTCTTCAATGTAGCGAGAGGTGGTTGAGACCACACTGGCGTCCAGCAAGTCGCTGGTTGACTTCAGGGTGGCTGGCTTGCCTGTCAGCATCTGTGGAGGCCAAGACCACAGGCTCAGGGAGGGTCGCCCACTCACGGCAGAGACAGACAAGGTTTGTGGCAAATTTAGATGGTGGTTTGTCAGGAAGGCAGTCTCTGGAGTGGGACGGCCTGGGTTCCTCAGAGCCACCACTTACTAGCAAGGTGACCCCGAGGCCATATCACTTGACTTCCCTGTGCCTCAGTTTCCTCATCTGTAAAATGGGGAGAGCTATAATTCCTGTTTCCTGAGGATGGAATAAGGGTTTAATGAATTAATCCAGGGAGAACACTTATTATCCTGTAAACACATGTATTTAAGAATTGAACTTTAATACCCAAAGCAGCACACACGGAAGGCATGTGGACCCTGCTATAGGGCTCCAAGCTGCTGCAGACCTCAGCCCTCCACCCTCCCAGACCCCATGTGGGTTTAATGGGTGAGGCCGCTGTTTACAACATGCAAGAATGAACACACAACATAGAGGGAAAAGGTGTACAGACAGAGGCAGCGGAGAGAATGCGCACAAAAGGCATGAGTGGGTACACACATGGGGCAAGCACACCCACAGAGGAAAATGGTGTGCATGCACAAGGCAGGTGGGGATCCACTCAGAGGTCAAGTTCAGAGAGGTCAAGTGCATACACAGATTAAAAAGGTAAGCATCAAATCCTGAAAACAGTAACACAGAGAGCTAAAAAAAAAAAAAAAAAAAAAGGAGCTAGGCCACCCCCCACACACAGGAAACCAGTATAGACCCACAGGAGAAGGCAGAAGAGATTATACACACAGAAGGAGCTCAGGTGTACACATCCAGAAAGAGCAGGCGGGTAGACAGCATGGAGACAACTGTGCACAGAGAAGATGAGCACTGACACAGAGAGTGGCTTGCACTCCAAGGGGAGGGTCACCCCGAGAGACAGGGGGTGAGGATACTGGGTCGGGATGCCTTTACCTCTCTATTATTCCTCTCCATGAAGGCTATGGCTGCGGGGCTGACCATATGGTCCTTCATTTCCTAGGGGTAAGGACAGCATCAGAGAGTAATGATACCCCAACCTCCCCACCCTCACCCCACTGGAAACTCTCTTCACCTGGACTGCTTCCCGCATCCTCTCCACAAACACCTTTCTCTCCTGCAGGTCTCCGGCTGGGAGCCTGAACTTGCCTGGGTTGGCTTCCACTATGCGTAAGCCGCGAGTCAAGAGTCAAGGCCAGAGCCCGACAGAACGCCCTCCTCTGCCTCAAAGCCCTCAAACACCTCCTAGGTGTCCAGCCTCCCCGAGGGCTGGCTCCCACGGCCCACTGCCACTTCAATGGGCTCTCCCATGCCGCCCTCCAACCCCCGCCCCCCCCCAGGATATCGATGGTCTCCTCCAGGTCCTCGAGGTCCCACTCGATGCTGCGCAGGCCATTCCGCAGCTCATTGGTCGTCCGGTCCAGCTCCTCGCGTCCGACCGCCGCGCCCTCATGCAGAAGCTCGCACCACCGCTGGTAAAGCCCGCGGGCCGTGTTCACGGCCTTCTGCACCTCGCTGCGGGCAGGGGCACAGCGGGCGCGGCTGGGGGCAGGCGGTCCTCCCTCCCACCACTGCGCCCCCAAACGAGCTGGGGACTCAGGAGACCCTCATATCCCACTGCGTACCCCTCCCACACGGCCACGGGGCGATCCCGACGGCGGTGCCCAGAATGCCTGAAATGCTCCGTATGGCACGCGGGCACTGGCTGGCAGGGGGACAGCACACCCTCTGTCCTCCCCCATCGCTGTCACTCACCCTCGGACTACCAAAAACGGATCTTCGAGCGACATGTCACGCCCCTCACCCGCCCGAAGCCAAGCCCCCCCCCCTCCCCTCTCGGCCTGGGAAGCTGGTTCCCTCCAAGAGGTGCAAAACGAGCCGTCACCCCCGCCCCCGTCACGTGACCACTGCCATCATTGAGAGCTGGGCCGCCAGGAGAGAAAGAGAGGCCTTGGCAGCCCGAAGTGCGAAAACATCCGCTCTCTCTTTCGCCATCTTGGTTGTGGGCAGAGACGGCTTCCTGTCTGCACGTACCGCCCCTTCGCGTCCTGGTCCCCGGAGTTGTCCTAGTTCCGTCTGGCTGGGTTCGACTCAGAGCTCCAAATCCCTCGGTTCGAGACCCAACCTCTCGGATTGTTGCTGCGCAACCTGTTTCCCTTCCGGGCAATGTAAATAATAATAGTCTCCTTTAAATCAGGAGAGAGTATGGCTGGGGAAGAGGCTCATTCAATTTGTAGATCATCTTCATGGGCTCCCTGAGCCTGCACCTAGATCCTGTCCTAGGAGATGGGAGATGAGAGATGGTCCCAGCCCAGGGTCGGGAGTGGCAGGTTTGGTAAGGAGTATTGGGAGAGGTGGTATCCCCACCTTCCCGCGGGGGCAGGGTGAAGTGTGGGGAGTTCTGCTGGACTCTCTCCTCCTCTTTTTTCCTGCGGAGGAGGGACGCCTCGAGATCGCCCTAGGGCGAGTTGGCCGCGAGTGGGGGCCCGGAGATGCTTCTGGGGGGTGAGGTCTTTCTGGGTGCGAGCCTGGGGGTGCGGGAGTGGGTGTGGTGGTGGCTCTGAGGATGGTCTGCAGGGAAATCCTCTGCTTGTGAGGAGGGGTCAGGAATGTCTGGAGAGGGACTCATAGGGTCGCCACCTGTGTGACAGAGCCCTTCTGTGTGGGGTCTCCGGGAAAGCACTTTTTTTATGGGGGCGGGAGGCAGCTGTCGGCTGAGTGGGGTCCTGACCTCTGGAGCGGGATGTCTGAGGAAGTCCTCGGAGGGTCGCCCCCGTTGTGTGTCAGAGATAGCGTCTGGGCTGGGGATGTCATTGTTC
>NW_020175432.1:4960503-4964485 GCF_003031525.2 Neophocaena asiaeorientalis asiaeorientalis
TGTGGCAGGATCGCTGAATGGGGACAGTTTTGGGAAAAGTCTTTTAGAAGAGAGAATAATTGTTGTTTTCATGTGCCGGGGTTGGGAGTGGGGGACATGAGCATGCTCCAAATGTGAACGAGAAGAGCAATTTTTTGGCGGAGGGGCAGGAATACATGAGAGGGGGCCTGGCAGGGTCTCCATGGCGGGGACAGGAATGTAGTGGTCCTCAGGGAGTAGCTGCTTGTGTTGGCAAGGTCTTTGTGTAGGTCTCTGGGAGATGGCGTCAGTGTGAGCCCTGAGGTGGCCCCCTACCTGCCGGCAGGGGGCTTTCCGGAGGGGCGTCACACCTTCCTGGGCTCCGGAGGGAAGGAAGCGAAAGTTTCTTCTCGCTCTCCGCGGGCCCCCGTGGACGCCGCTCCGGAAAGCGGGGGCTCCAACCAGCTCTAGCGGCTGGGAGAGGGAGAGCGGAGGGGGCCTGCCAGGAGGGTAAGGCACCACCCACGCCCGCCCGCTGGCCCGGAAAAAGCCGGCTGAAGTCTTTTATAGAGATCCTGGCCCCAGTCCTTATATGGGCAGCCGGAAGCGGCTAGCGCGCATGCCCTACGTCATTACTTCCAAATATAGTTGTGGAAGTCTGGCAGATCTAGTGGCGGGAAGGTTTCGCGCACCAGTGTGTGTGTGTGTGTGTGGGTGTGTGTGCGCGTGTGCGTGTGTGTGTTGGGGGAAGCCTCCCCTTAAAGGGCCCGCACCACGAGTGAATGGAGCTGTTCGAACAATTCTGCATTTTCTGAGGAACTGGAATTAGGTTTTCTTGGAACTGTAGTGCGTAGCGGAAGGTGGGGCCGATGTTTTCTATCTATCTGCTCTATCAATGCGTGGCTCAGTTTCTAGGTCCTATCCCAACTCCGCCTCCCGGGAAGCAGAGGCGGAGAACGGCTGCCTCGTTTGGGGGACCGCAGCCACAGGTTCACTCGGGCTGTGTTGCGGCCGGGTCCTCCGCCTTACGAGCTCCACGCCCATGGTGGATTTCGTGCCGACGGAAACTGGGGTGGCGGAGGGGGGATGCTCAAAGAGGAGCGCAGAGATGGCAGCCTGGGCTGCGCTTGTGTCCGCAGACGTCCGCCGCCCGTGTAGTGGGCAACTTTGCCCTAGAGCCAGCCAGCGTGTCCCGCTTTCTTAACTGCTTCCAAACGAGGGGAGTGACGGGGGCTGGCGGACGCTGGAGAGACAGGAGAGCTTCAGGTTCCAGTGGTCCCCTTTCACCGCCGTGGCTCATTTATTCGTTTAGCAAATATTGGACGAGTCATTCTGCCTCGGTTTCCTCACCTGAAGAAATAAGATATAACTACCCTCCGCGGAGTGGAGGTGAGAGATCAATGAGATGTTTGTGAAAGGAAAGCCTTTAGCGCCTGGCACGTAGTAAGAGCTTAGTAAGTGTAAGCATCGTTATTGATTAAAAAAACAAAAACAAGACATTAATTAGGCGCCTGGTAGATGCTAGGCACAGTTCCCACGGGGGATGTACCGGTTAGAACCCAAGTCTTCCCGGGTGCGAAGGGAAACGTGCCGCCTACGACCCGCAGGGGTCTCCAGACGCAACCCGTGAGTGGACCCTGAGCCCCACCCACGGCGCCTGTCCCCTGGGCCCGCGCGCGGGTGCAGTGGGGGGCCCTGAGGAAGCAGACCACCCCGAGAGCTCAGCTTGGACTGGGGAACGCTCCTCCTCACACGAGTTCGGGTCCCTTTTCTTTGCTCGGTAAATTCCACCCTGTCGCTTTAAGGAGTCTTTCGCCTCAGAGCTGTGGAAAGCCCGGATGCGACTTTCTGATTGGGCGGGGCGTCTCAGTGACTTCACTTGAGGTACAAAAGGGCCCGGGTGGCGGGCGCCGGGGTAGAGCGTCCTGGCAGCGTCTCAGCGTGGGTTGGCTTGAAAAGAGAGGCGTGAACGAGCGCCTTGTCCAGTGTGCACCTGCCACCTGCCCTGCCCAGCCCAGCCGCGTGTCCCCGCCGCCTTCGCCCCTCCGTCAAGCAGCTATGGAAGTGCAGAAGGAGGCGCAACGCATCATGACCCTGTCGGTGTGGAAGATGTACCATTCGCGCATGCAGCGCGGTGGCCTGCGGCTGCACCGGAGTCTGCAGCTGTCGCTGGTCATGCGCAGCGCCCGGGAGCTCTACCTCTCGGCCAAGGTGGAAGCCCAGGAGCCCGAGGTGCCCTTGCCGCCCGCCCGCTCCCCTGACCCTTGCCTGCACCCGCCGCGGGAAGCGGAAGCCGCAGTAGAGGTAGCGCCCTGCGACGGTGAGCAGCCCTCTCCGGAACCCATGGACACGCAGGAGACACCGAGAGCGGAGGAGACCTCTGCCCGCAGTGCCCAGCGCCCCGCCAAAGTCAGCCGCAAGCGGCGGAGCTGCAGCCTGAGCGACGGTGGGGACGCTGCACTGGTCCCGAGTAAGAAAGCCCGCCTAGAAGAAGAGGAGGAGGAGGAAAGGGCCTCGTCGGACGTCCTTGATCGCCTGCAGCCCCCTCCGGCGCAAGCGGAGGGCGCCTTCCCCAACCTGGCGCGTGTCCTGCAGAGGCGCTTCTCCGGCCTCCTGAACTGCAGCCCCGCCGCGCCCCCGACGGCGCCGCCGGCGTGCGAGGCGAAGCCGGCTTGCCGCCCGGCGGACAATATGCTGAACGTGCTGGTGCGGGCCGTGGTGGCCTTCTGAGGGTCCGTGAGCGGCGCTACCAGAGCCCAGAGCGCGGGCCGAACCCGTAGGCCAGAGTGAGCAGACCCAAGGCGAGGCCCACCCCCGGGGGAGCGCCCGTGGAAACCGTGGAGAGGGGCAGCCGCCCTGGCTGCTGAGATGCCCTGAGAGGGACTCTACCCACGGGGTGCCGTCGCCACCTGTGTGCAGCGGCGACACCAAGAAACCTGAGCCGGGGGCGCGGGCGTCTTCCCCCAGACCTGCCGCGCCCACAGGTGCTGTCTTAACGGACTGGGATATGGACCTTACGCTCTCCTTCTGGGACTTGGAGAAGGGAGCTTTGGTTCTTTAAACTCCTCAGGGTCGTACTTTATTCTTTACTGGGGGCTGTGCTGCCCTTTCAAGGTTTTTCAATAGTTGGTGTTTGCGTTTCCAACCTCAGAGAATTCCAGGCACTCCCCTTCCCCCTCCAGTGCCATACTTGTGCAAGCGGTCATCGTTGCGTCATGGGCAGACGTGGGGAGCTTCCTGTTGCCTTGCGTGGGTGTGAGGCCTGGGAGGAGGATCTGGGGTGTGGACGCCCAGAGGAATGGGAGGAGGGCGGCCTGAGTCACTTCGCCTCCGCGTGGTGTGGGTTATTGCCACGAGCCCCTACGCCTTCGGGGGCAGAGGGCAGATCTAATTTCAGGTTAAAATTTTTCTCATCTGGTGTGTGAGAGGTGGGAATATGTTGACAGTCTCAAGCTTGAGCCCTCCCTCAAACCAACAGACACAGTCAACCCAGACGTTCCTGGTCTGAATCACGGAAATGGGGGGAGGGGGTTGTTCAGAGCGCTGTAAAGCTGAGCTGGGATCAGTTGCTGGTGAGACCGGGCCAGTTTTGGGGGAGGGGGGTTCTGTTTACCTTTACTGTGGTGGATTCTGTTAACTCCATCTGTCTGGCCTTTTTGCTAGAAATGCCAGATAGGAAAATAAAGACCATTTGAAGAAAAATTCTGTGGAGCCCGTCTGGTTTTCTTTCCTGGTGGGGGAGGGGCAGGGTTAAGGGGTCAGGAGCTGGCTGGCGGCTTGCTGGGGCCCCAGAAACCGGTCTGACCGGCTACCACGTGGGCAGAGTGGGCGGGAAGGGGCCGGGCGCCTTTTCTTTGCCAGGGCACTGAGTGCTGATTGCCTGGTGCTCTGACCTTTCCTTAACCCTCTCACGTTTGGGGGTTCCTTGGACACTCTCCTATATTTCTGGCTGGGTCAGAGTGCTTTCCGAGTTCAGACGTTTGGGGGATACTTTGGGTACTATGCCCGCAGCAGAGTCGGGGGA
>NW_020175432.1:4964508-4969710 GCF_003031525.2 Neophocaena asiaeorientalis asiaeorientalis
CGGTGAGGGCGGCGGGAGGCGCCGGGAAAGCTCCAGCCCCGCCTCCAGACGGCAGGCTCCGCCACGGCTGGCCTCCCGAGACCCGCGGGACCTGACCCCGAGGGTTGAGGGAGGAGGGCGCGGGGGAAGGGCGGCCCCGCCCCCGAATGCCCGCCCCTGGCTCCCCTCCTGCGTCGTTCACTCATCGCACTCCCTCCTCCCTGCCTCCCTCAGGGCCCCTCAGGGGAATCTCGCCTCCACCGCAGCCCGTTTCCCTCCCGGGAAATGTGAAAGACTTTAGTGCCGCCCACTCGGGGGACCGACCCACAGCTCCGCAGTGGGATGCTGGGGGACTGGAGCCCCACGCCCCTCGCGGTAGCTCATTGCGTCCGCATGGGGGCAACTCCCTCGAGAACCTGGCCCGCCGGGAAGTCCCCGGCGGCTGGGGAGGGGCATCACTGCGCATCCTGTCGCAGGAACCGCCGGGCGCTTCCTTCCGCGGGAAGCTGCTTGGCCGACCCCCGCCCCCGCCCGGGCCGCCTGGGGGTTTCCGCTACTCGGTCACTGGGGGCTGAGGGCTGGAGGTGATGCTGTGGGAGACAGGCCAAGTGCCCCTCACATACATCCGCTTAACGTATACCCTTCCCCAAGACCCCATTTCACCCATCAGAAGAGACAAAATTGAAAATTTGTCACAACAGTCGACATTGATGAGCCATGGACTTTCCACGCCATTACATGGCATTGGGTTATTGGGACAAGCCCTCTGGGGAATAATCGATTGGACAATAGCTGTGAAAACTAAAACTGTCACAGATCTCATAGCCCGTGGATCCCCACGGAACCTCAGGCCTGGAAGAAGAGGTTCCAGAAGGGTATTCACTACAGCATTGTCCAAAATTGGCACAAATTGGGGACTTCCCTGGTGGCGCAGTGGTTAAGAATCCTCCTGCCAATGCAGGGGACATGAGTTCGAGCCCTGGTCCAGAAAGATCCCACATGCCACGGAGCCACTAAGCCCATGCGCTACAACTACTGAGCCTGCACTCTAGAGCCTGTGAGCCACAACTACTGAGCCCGCGAGCCACAACTACTGAAGCCTGCGTGCCTAGAGCCCGTGCTCTGCCACAAGAGAAGGCACCACAATGAGAAGGCTACTGACCGCAACTAGAGAAAGCCCGCTCGCAGCAACGAAGAACCAACACAGCCAAAGATAAATAAATAAATTTATAAAAAAGCACATACAGCAGGTATTCACTACTATATATAAAGTAAACAGCAAGGACCTGCTGTATGGCACAGGAAACTATATTCATATCTAGTAATAACCTATAATGGAAAAGAATTTGAAAAAGAATATATACCTAGGGACTTCCCTGGTGGTCCAGTGGTTAAGACTTCGCCTTCCAATTCAGGGGATGTGGGTTCGATCCCTGGTTGGGGAGCTAAGATCCCACATGGCTCAGGGCCAAAAAAACCCCCATAAAACAGAAGAAATATTGTAACAAATTCAATAAAGACTTTAAAAAAAAAGGTCCATCTATCTATGTCTATATATATCTCTGAATCACTTTGCTGTACACCTGAAACAAACACAACATGGTAAATCAACTATACTTCAATTTAAAAAAAAGTTGTTTGTTTTGAAAAAAATAATAAAAGCACATAGAGCAATACAAGTACATGTATATGTATGGGAAAGTGTGTACAGACACTGTGCTAAGCCCAGAGAGCTGGAAGGATGGTTCCTCATCCAGTAGCTCAATGTGAACGAGAGCTCCCCTCCCAGCTTGAGTCTGGTCTAATGCTAATGATTTGACAGGGTTGATTCTTCCTGCTTTCAGGCCCCTTCACTCACACTCCCACCTCACCTGTGGTTCCTGCCTCAGGCCCTGGGTCCATCTCTGTCTATACTCACCCTTAGGTAGGCTTATTCAGTCTTAAGGCCCAAACTGCTACCTCTATGCTGACTCCCAAATTTTGCTCTCCATCCTGGACCTCCCCCTAACCTCCAGACTTGTCTGGCCAAGTCCTCTCTCTCTGTCTCCCCTTGAGGCTCTAAGGTATTCCAAACCTGGCAGGAACTGAAGAGGATTCTTGCTGCTTCCTGCCAGCCTTTCACCTGAGGGGGAATCTTCCTTGACTTCCCTTTTCTCCTTCCTTCGTACCCTGTCCAGTCGCAGGTGCTGTCAACTTGACTATTCATCCCACTCCAAGCTTTTCCCCGTCCTCATGGCTCCCATCTTGCTGTGAGCTGCCTTCACCTCTCACCTGGGTGAGGGCAGTGGCTTCCTCCCTGCCCTTGACGCCCACAGTCTATTCTATGCAGCAGCTGCACTGATCTTATAAAAATGCAAACGGGATCATTCCACTATCCCAGCTTTCCTCTGCTCCATCTACACTGGACTCCTTTTTGCTTGGAGAACAGGACAGGTGTGTTCCAACCCCAGGACCTTTGCGCCTGCTGTTCCTTCTGCCTGCAATGCTCTTCTCCCAGACATCCACAAGTCCATCCTCACTTTCTGCTGAAATGTCACCTCCCTGGGGAGGCCTCCTTTGGCTACCTGATCTAAAATAGCACCCCACTCTGCTACCTACTCCTTTACCCTGTTCAGCCTTCTTTAGAGCACTGCTCACCTCCTGAAAGGATATATTTAAGTTCTATTTAGCATCCATGGCCCCATATAAATGTCAATTCCATGAATGCCCAGCCCAGTCCTGAGTAAGTGAATGAGGTTGGCTGGGGTAAGCAGGTGCTAAATGCTTAATATTTATTATTTCATTAATCAGTGGCTTCCCATGACTCTTAGAATTGAATTTCCCAAACTTCAGACAGTTGAGGGTCAGGATTTTTGTCATATCTGCTTAACAACAGTACTATTATTTAAGTAATATATATTTTAAACTTAACTCACTTGTCAATCACTCACTATACTTAGAAGGTAACAGTGTATAAAAGTTACAATGAAAATGAAACACTGTAGTAAGACCCTGCTGAAACAGTAGCCAATGTTAGGTTCCAGACAGCTTCCTTTGTTACAAAGGAAGATTAGAAAGGTTAAAGACACGTTATTGCCAAAGACGATCCTTAGACTAGCTGAAAAGGGAGAGACTCTGAGGGATTCGTTACATTATTTAAATAACATTGAATCACTTTGCCCACTGTCCCAGAGTTAGGAAAATTCTGCTTCTGGAAGAGGGACAAAACCCCTACGACTGTCTGAAAGACTCTGCTTGATCTGTGCCCAGCCCATCTCTGGCTAATCTTGCATCATTCTCTGGCCACACTGATCTGCTTTTTGTTCCTTTATTTCCACAATCTTTCCAGCCACAGGGCCTTTGTATATGCTATTATCTGCTAAGAGTCTTTTCTCTTCCCTATTTACCTAGTTAAGTCAGCTTAGCTCAAGGGCAAATCATCAGGGAACTTACCTTTCTGCCCTCCGTTTTAGCCTAAGACTCCTATATTTATTGCTATTCTGATCAGGAGCTACTTTGTAGTAGTAGCAGTAGTAGTAATAGTAGTAATAGTAGCGGTAGTAGTAGTGGTGGTAGTAGTAGTATTTATCACAACTGCAATGTTACATTTCTTTCTGGGTCTGTCTCCTCTTCTAGCTTGTGGCCTCCATCAGGGCAGAGATGAATCTAGTAGATGCTTACTAAGTGTTTTTTGTGAGTGAATGATGCATTTGCTACTTTCCTTTGAGGTCGGTCCTTTTAATGTCCACTTTTCACAGACTGGGAAACCGAGGTCCAGAGAGGATTGTCCTGCAAGAGAGCAAATACGGGACAGGTCTAATGGTGTCCCCGCCCCCCCCAAACAGATGCCCCAGCTCGGACTCCGCTGAGCTGGGAAAGGGCCGGTCCACAGGTCGAGACCAGCCCAGAAGCGGCTCCCAGACCGGCTTACCCGGTTCCAGGAACCTGAGAGACGTCCACCCGCCCGCGGCGGTAAAACGCAGGCCTCGGCCAGATTGCTAGTGGCGCGAGGCGGGGACTTGATCTAGGCTGGGAAATTTAAGTCCGAGGCTGGGCCCTCTGGGTGGGTAACGTAGCCAGGGCGCGGGGCGGGGTTATCTGGGTGTCAATCACAGACGGGGGCGGGATATGCAAATTTACCCGCTGTGCACTCCTTTCTGGGCCCCGCCCCCGCGCGCTGCACCGAGCTAAGTACTTCCTAGAGCTCCAGGTGTTGGTCTGTGACCCCGGCTCCGCCCCCTCGCCCCCAAACTGGTCCCTTACGGATTCCGCCCAGACCTTCGGCGCTTGCCTCCCCCTCCCGCCCCAGCGCACCCTGCGGTTGTAGGGGCGGGGTTTAGGCACGGGGCGGGGTTTAGGCGCCGAGCAGGAAGGCAGAGGTCGAGCAGGGGGTTCCTGGGGCTGGGCGTCGGCTCGGAATCAGGTAAATGGCATAGAAAAGCTGAAGGGAAATGGGGGTTGCCAGAGTTTGAGGCTCACGCTACCCGCCCTTGGCGTGGGGGCTACTGAAACCCTCCCCCCATGTACGTTTAGGGGAGCCCAGAACCCCATACCGGTGTCTAGGGGAACCCAGAACCTCCACAGCAGTGTGTAGTGGAGCTCAGATCCACGCACCTGTGTTCAGGGGAGCCCAGACCTTCCCCACCTGTGTCCGGGACTGCTCTCACTAGGGTATTTCATATCTGTTTTCTGAGGCTCAGCCTAGAGGGGTGTTCTGCCCACCTGTGTACGGGGAGCTAAGGTCACCCCAAATTTGTGTCCAGGAGAGCTGAGCCTAGGGCCTAAGGCCCTCCACCTGCATGTTCAGGCCCGAACCCTCTCCAAGGCCAGCTCCCTGCCTGCCCCTTTCTTGCAGCCCCTCTCAGGAGAAATCCCCCTGGGTCCCTACCCCGCCGCCCCTCCCTGCCCTTTTAGTTCTCGCTGCCTTCCAGCCTCCTGGCCCAATCGGCTTCAGATCAGCGCCCCCTCCCCAGCACATTGTTGACTCTCACTTAAGTTATCTCAGCGTTCAGTCTCGCCACCCTCCCTCCTGTTCCTAGGTAGCTACCCGGGGTCCTCCTGGGGTCCTGCCTTCTCCGCCCACCCCCACTGGCACCAACTAATTTCCCCCTCAACCTGTCCACTCACATCTGGTTGCCAGCTGCTCACCCTCACCCTGCTTGCCCCCCAGCGTCTCCCAGGGAATTGCTCGCAGCTCTCTGCCTCCTTTGGCCCCCCAAATCCAGGCCACCCCGCCAAAGCACA
>NW_020175432.1:4969735-4988563 GCF_003031525.2 Neophocaena asiaeorientalis asiaeorientalis
ACAAAACCAGCAAATGCACAGCTTTTTCTCTTGTTCCACGACTTGTTTGTGAAAGTACCTGGAAATGGTGAGATGAATGCAGACCTTGTCCTCCTCAATGGAGTCACAGGGCCTGTTTCTTTTCCCCTCTGTTGCTGAGGGTTGTACCATCAGGGGACGGGGCATGGCTAGAAATCCCGGCATCTCTGGGGCTGGGCTGGGCCGGGCAGGGGACTCAGGTGTCCCAGATGAGTCCAAAGTACAGCTACGTTTGCCAAGCACGGTTGTTCTAACTGCCCTGCCCGGTGAGCTGGAGGTTGCGCCCCCCCTGAGCCATTCCCTTGGTAGTCTGGGCCTCAGTTTCCCTCAGTTTGGGAAGTTCTCCCAAGGGATTGACCAGAGCACAGGGTGGTCCTAGGGGGCCAGGGTGAGCTGAGCGTGGAGTCTTGGAAATGTTCTGCTCTTCCTTGGAGCCCTGGAAAGATATGTTGGGAAATTAGCCGCTGTGTTAATTGAGGCTTCATGCAAAGTCCTGTGTGTTTACAGAGCTAACCTGAGAAGCACCCTCAGAAGATTCTGTGAGACTCTGAAGGGCCCCTGAAGACTCAGCATTCAACCCCAGGGGCTGCCGGTTAGAGACCAGATAACATGCCCTGTTCTTAGAAGAGACAGTGTGTATCTATACTTACTGCCAGCCAGGTGCTTTGCTGGGCTCATTCTACATATTCACTTAGTTAACCCCTGCCCCAAGCCTGGGTCAGAATTAAAGTAGGCACTTTCACTAGCACCATTTTACGGATGAGGGAGTTGAGGCACAGAGAAAACATGTGTCTACTGAAACAAACTCCATTGTTTTTCTTTCTCTCCTGGATTTGGGGGCAGAGGATGGAGTGGGTGGGTAGCGATCTTTCTCCAGACCAGTGGACTTTTGCTTATGTATACCCAGCAACTTATCATAGATAAGGAAAGAGAGCTCAGGGTGGTGAGATCCATGGTCCAGGTCCTCTGGCCACCACCGGGCGGCCTTTTCTCTCGTGCATCCTGGGCTAGCCACCCACTAGCTTCGCCCACCAGCTTCCTCCTTCAGCTTTTTCAGACCCACTTGCTGGGTGATTCTGTACTGTCTTTTCTCTTGTTTCCTCTGGTGAAAACATCCCCAGAGGCCAATCTGCATGCTCAGCCCAGGGGCTTGATGAGGACAAAGTTGGGTTTGGGTTTTAGTTTTTGTTGCTTTTTGTTTTGGGTGATCATTATTAAGTGAGCAAATCCAAACCGCCCACACCGCTAGACTAGAAAGGCTGCTGCTGGGCCCCCTTGCAGGTGTCTGGAACAAGAAATGGCTCACTGCTTCACCCTTTAGACCCGGAGGTGGGGCGAGGGAAGGCCGGGAGGGCCATCAGAGGCCACCTGCCATGTTAGGGGTGTGTTAGAGGCCACAGGAGTCTGGGCTTCAGCCCATGGGTCCCAGGCCAGCCCACTGCCAACCAGCCTCCACCTGAGTACCACACCCCGCCTCCACCGCCACTCCGCTCCCCTGCTGTGGCCCGCCCTTCCGGAATGAAACTTGTCCTGGCTTGGAGCCACCAGGAAGGCCAAAGCAAGCCTGCAATTACTGCCGGGGCCCTGCCGGCTGTGGCTTAGAGGCTCAGCATGGGGCGGGGGTGGAGCTCCTCCCCATCGGGCCGTGTGTCTGGAGTGGTGGCTCAAGTCTGCAGCTTCTACCCCCAGGTAGTCCCCTGCTGGCTTCTGGCTCACCAGGGATATTGTCTTGTAAACAGATACTCAGATTTTCAAAGTACTCTCCTGTTGTTTGGGACGAGGCATTACCTTCTGAGAGGGGTGGGCATGAAACCAGTTTTTTTTTTCCATGCCCTGGGGCTTGCTGGATCCTAGTTCCCCGACCAGGGATCGAACCCATGCCCCCTGCAGTGGAAGCACGGAGTCCTAACTACTGGCCTGCCAGGGAATTCCCTCTAAGGGAGAAACTGAGGCTGTGAGAAGGGGCTTACCCCAGGATCTCCAAAACCTTCCTTTTGGGAAGGGGGGCTTCCCCTCTCCTTGCTTTGCGTCTCTGGCTGCTGCTGCGGAGATGAGGCTACGGAGGAGGGAATGTGCAAGAGAGGGCCTCTGGGGACTGCAGTCAGCGGGCACTAATGTGTCTGTCTCTGCAGCCTGGGCGTCCTTCTGTCTCCCGTGACCTCCCTCCCTTATCCCCAGGCTTGTCCCTTTTTCTCACGACTTTCTGGACATCTGTGGGCGGTGCATACTTGTTGCCCAATCGCCCAGTGATTCCACTGTGACTAAAGCCAGCTCTGTCCCTGGAGGCTGGAGCCAGGGTGCACCCCCAGGGCCACATGTCCCAAGCTTGGACCTGGGTTTCTGGTCAGACTGGGCGAGTGGGCAGGCAGGCTGGGTCTTCTCGGCTCTGGGAAATTCTCTGCCCACCCTCTGGAAGGCCCAGGTTCCCTCTGATTGTCCTGGATTACCCTAGTGTACCTGTCCCTGCTCTTGGTGAATTTCCCTCCTTGCAGCTACCCTATATGTTCCAGAAAGCTGGGGAAGGATCCTCAGAACCATCCTCCTGCCAGCCACCCACCAGATGGGCCAGGTCTCAGGCATGCTCCCTGCTCTGTGCTCAAGGCCAGCATGATTCGTCCCCCAAACCTTCTCCAATTCATATTGCAACAGAGCCCATCCTGTCCCGTTGCCATGGCATCTGTGGTACCCAGAAGCCAGATGGTCTTATGTTCCCTAATGCCCCTTCCAGGCTCAGGCACTTTTGAGCTCTGTGAGAGTTTACTCTGTACCCCTAAATCCCCCCCACCACACCGAGGCTGTGAGCCCCAGTAGCTCATCTGTCTCCCCCCATGACTCTGAGACAGGCAGTGATAGCACTTGTCTGAATTTCGGATTTGAACTCGGGTCTGTGGGAGCCTTGGAGCCTAAGGTCTTAAGAATGACAATCATCATAGCAGCTGTTGCTTCCTAGTGAGGCACTTTACCTATGGAGTCCTCACCGCAAAGATTTATTACCTTATCCTCATTTCACATTGTTGAAACTGAGGCCCAGGGAGGCTGGATAGCTTGCCTGCTCTATATAGTCTTTACACGGAAAAAGTGCCAGTTTCTTTTTTTTCCCCCGGTACACGGGCCTCTCACTGCTGTGGCCTCTCCCGCTGCGGAGCACAGGCTCCAGATGCGTAGGCTCAGCGGCCATGGCTCACGGGCCCAGCCGCTCTGCGGCATGTGGGATCTTCCCGGACCGGGGCACGAACCCGTGTCCCCTGCATCGGCAGGCGGACTCTCAACCACTGCGCCACCAGGGAAGCCCAGTGCCAGTTTCTTGACTCTTGACATTTGGGGCTGGATCGTTCTCTGTTGGGGGTGGGGGCTCTGCCTTGTGCATCTCAGATGTTGAGCTGCAGTCCTGGCCTCCATCCACTAGCGTTACCTAAAAACTGGGATCACCTCTAGGAGGGTGTCAAGGTAAAGATTGGGAGAAGGAAGGATTTATTATTTGCAGCAGGTAAGGAGAATACCAGAGATCTTTCCTAAAGCAGTGTCTCTCTGAACAGCAAAATTGGGGAATTTTTAAGTAAGGGTACGTGTTTATTCAGGAAGGGGCTTGAGCAGAGGAGAATTCAGCATAGAATTGGGGCAAAGGTAGATGGAGTCCAAGCTTTACTTGATTGAAGTCAGAAGGGTCAACAACATTCTATCCTCCACCTGGGTCAGGGCCTTAGTTTCTGCAGAACTCAAAGACCTGTATCAGATTGTTATGTATATCCCTTCAGGAGGAGCTAGGTCTCTATTTTATCCCTGAAATACTGTTTCTTGACTACTTTTCCTGTGTTCCTGCATTCCCTCGCTTCCCTTAAGGTCACTGATTACTGAGACCCGTTCAAGGGCAAGAGTGGTGGCCAGGCTTAGATCACAAAGTGGCTTAGGCCAGAAATGGCTTCACTTATGTCAAGAAAGCCATGTCTGGTTCTCTTTCTTTGGGGACCCCCTACCCTATCTACTTACACTAGGTATGAGAACGCCTCTTCCTACAGTCATGGCAACAAATAATGTCCCCAGATGTGGCTTTAATTTGGTGTGGGGTGGGGGGCAGCCTCACCACCTGCCTTTGACTGCCCTGACTCTCCACATAGGTGCCCGCCTGAAAAATATCTGTGTGTGTGTGTGTGTCTTTTCCCAAAAACAGGCATGGAGTTCTGGGGATGGAGGTGATTGGTAGGTTCTGGCATCTTAGGGGGGTCAGTGGGGCTGTCATTCTAGGCCTTGTCCTCTTTTCCTGGTGGGAGGCGTGCAGATTCCCCAGGGCCCTGGCGGGTGGAGACAGGCAGCCCTTTTCTTCCTGGTTCCCAGGGGTGGGTGATAGTGGCAGAGGCAACCCAGGAGCCAGAGGGTATGGGGAGCCGCGACCTGGCCTCCGGATTTACTGGGCGTGTGCCCGGGTGTGTGCTCTGAGACCCAAGGGCCCTTGTGGGTGTGGAGGAAAAACCAGAGGCTAAAGTAGGTCTCCCCCACCTGCCTGCCTGCCACCCTTACATCCCACCCAGCCCTGGCTCCAGGCCAGCAACTGTCGGAATAGTGACTCACAGAGCTGCAGAGCCCAGGAGAGAAACAGAATGCAGGGTGGGGTGTCCCCCTCATCCTCAACCTTCTCAGCATCCCCGTTAAGACCAGGACCCTTGAGGGGTCTGCATTTTACTCTCCCTGCGTGACACTGCCATCCCCCTTCCCTGCCCCCCACCAGTGGGATTTTTTTTTTCTCGGCACCGCGCTACGTCAGGGAGACAGAAATGAGTGTGGGGCATGGAATGTCTGAGGTTGCAATGTATTTAGGCCAGGATGAGAGAGTATGTGTGCTGGGGAGCGGTCCATAAAAACTAACCACCCTATAGTTTGGGCTGCTCTCACCTTTTGAAACAGACCCCATTCTGTCTATGGATTGTGTATCTCTCTCAATAAATCTCCTTACCTGTCACTTTGCCTCTTGCTGAATTCCTTCTGCGATGAGATGTAAAGAATAAGTCCTGAGACCAGGTGTGCTATTTCAATTAAACGACAGTGGGTTTGAGTGTCAGCCTGTGGGTTCAAGTCCCAGTCTGAGTTTTGGCTGAGTTCGAGTCTCATCGGAGGTGCGATTGGGTTCGAGTCCCAGTCTGAGTTGTGCAGTTTCACGATAAGGGATAGAGTGGAGTTGTGACAGAGACCCTCCCCCACCCCAACCCGGACATATTTCCTAACTTGCCTCTAGCTTGCTGATATCTGGATTGTACAGATGAGGGCCTTTCCATCAGGGTCGGGGAGACAGGCAATATTTGATACTCAAGTGCGCTGATAAGCTCAGAAAAAAGAAAATACAATGGGGTTACAAGAGAAGGAGAGAGTGCTGGGGGGAGAGCGGAGTGGTGGCTGATTTAGAAAGATGGTCAGGGGCACAGTTGAATGTTCTTCCCATCCCAGGCCTGGAAGGGAGGTCTATGTGTGTTGCTGCAAAGACCCCCTCATCTGGTCTCTGCCAACCTGTTCCTCCTGGGCAGCCGGGGGCCCTGGGAGTGCTTAGGGGATTTCTGGCTTCTGACTGTGGCCATGATGAAGTGACCTGGTGTCCCAGGGGTCAGGGCAGTGTCTCAGGGCAGTTTAACTTGGGGATTTGGAAGGTGCTTGATGTGGAGGGGGGAAGAGAAGAGGGAAGCTGTGCCCAGCTGTCACCTGCCACCCTGCTTATAGCCACTCTGTGCTGATGGCCAGATGCAAGTCAGTGCCAGACTCCTATACGTTTCCTATTTTTTTTTTTTTGATAATAACTTGGACGTTATTAAAATTAATGCTGGGGGAAAGGCAGTGTTAAGAGAAAAAAGACCAGCTACAGATTAGGAGAAAATGTTTGCAAAACAAGCATTTGATAAGTGACTGATATCCAAAACATACAAAACCAGAACAAAACAACACAAAACCAAAACAGAAAAACCCTCTTAAAACTCCACAATGTAAAACAACAATAAGATACCACTACACATGTATTAGAATGGCCAAAACTGGGAACACTGACAGCGTGGAATGCTGGTGAGGATGTAGAGCAACAGGAATTCTCATTCACTGAGTCCTGTACATTTCTTCCTGACCCTTTCCACATAAGCTTGTCAAAGGGCTCATCCTGCCCTGTCTGCTTCCTCTGCCCCTTTCTCCTGGGTTACTCCCACCCTGGCATTTGTAGTGTAGGCCAGGCAGGGAGTGGGCCTTGCAGGATGGTGGACACACATGACCTAGGGCACGTTGTGGGGGGATGCTGCCTCTACCCTACAGGCTGGCCTCACCTTCTGGGTAGCTGTCTCGGGGGAACCCTAGCACCCTGTTCCTTCTGTTCGTTAAAGCTGGACTTTGAAGGTTGAGACCTTTCCAGAAAACCACTTGGGTCCCTAGAGTTCAGGAAGGAGGAGCCTACATTCCTCTCCTTTTTTCTGGGCTCACCTGACCACCATCCCATCCCAGCTGCTGCATTTAAGGCCCAGTCAACTTCTCTGTTAACAAAAACTGCAGTGCTCCCAGGAAAGTTTCATCTAAATATTGATTCATTGCTTCATTCGACACACATCTAATGAGCTTATCCTGCAAACCATCGAAGACTGGGTGCAGAATTGGCCTGCCACTGGGATGTCTTTGCTATATCGTTAAGTAAAAAAGCAAGTTCCCATCCCCCAAATAATTGAAAACATATTCATACAAATCCTTTTACACACATGTTCATAGCAGCACTGTTTACCATCGCCAAAAGGTGGAAACAATTGTCCATCAATGGATGAAGGGATTAACAAAAAGCAGTCCATCCATATGATGGAATATTTTATTCAGCCTTAAAAAGAATGAAGCACTGGTACATGCTACAACATGGACGAACGTCAAAAACATTAAGCTCAGTGAAAGAAAAGGTCACGTATTGTATGACTTTGTTTTATATGAAATTTATGGAATAGGCAAATCCAGAGACAGAAAGTAGATGAGTGGTTGCCAGGAGCTGGGAAGAGAGGGGATAAGGAGTGACTGCATAATGTACATGAAGTCTCCTTGTGGGGTGATGAAAATATTATGGAACTGGATAAGATGGTTGCAAAACATTGTGAATGTTCATGGACCCCAGTGTTGATAGCAGCACTATTCACGATAGCCAAGACATGGAAACAACCTAAACGTCCATCCACAGATGAATGGACAAAGAAGATGTGGTACATATATACAATGGAACGCTACTCAGCCATAAAAAAGAATGAAATAATGCCATTTGCAGCAACATGGATGGACCTAGAGATTATCATACTAAGTGAAGTAAGTCAGACAGAGAAGGACAAATACTGTATAATATTACTTATATGTGGAATCTAAAATACGACACAAATGAACATATCTACAAAACAGAAACAGACAGACACAGAGAACAGACGTGTGGTTGCCAAGGGGGAGGGATGGATTGGGAGTTTGGGATTAGCAGATGCAAACTATTATATATAAAATGGATAAACAACAAGGTCCTACTGTATAGCACAGGGAACTATATTCAATATCCTGTGATAAACCGTAATGGAAAACAATATGAAAAAGAATGTATATATATATATATATATATATCTGAATCACTTTGCTGTACAGCAGAAATTAATACAACATTGTAAATCAACTATACTTCAAAAAAAATGTGAATGTACTAAATGCCACCAAATCGTAGAGTTTATTACTTTTTAAAAAAAATTTATTTATTTTTGGCTGCGTTGGGTCTTCGTTGCTGTGCGTGGGCTTTCTCTAGTTGCAGCAAGCGGGGGCTACTCTTCATTGCGGTGTGCGGGCTTCTCATTGTGGTGGCTTATCTTGTTGCGGAGCACAGGCCCTAGAGCGCAGACTCAGTAGTTGTGGCGCACGGGCTTAGTTGCTCCGTGGCATGGGGGATCTTTCTGGACCAGGGATCACACCTGTGTCCCCTGCACTGGCAGGCGGATTCTTAACCACTGCGCCACCAAGGAAGTCCCTGTACAGTTTAGAATGATGGTTACTGGTTGGGAATTCTCTGGCAGTCAAAAAAAAAAAAAAAAGAAATAAAGAAGGAAAGAAAGAAAGGAAATGGTTCCTAGTTAATTTTATGTTCTGTGAATTTTACCTCAACTTAAAAAAAAAAAAAAAAAGCAAGTCACCAAATGTAAGTATTGCATGCTTCTGCTTTGGCTTTAAATAAAAGGACTTACAAGGGTGTGGGGTGGGAGGCAGTGCCGTCCAGGAGTGAAGGAAAGAGGCTGCCCAGTATCAATCTCTTTCTCCTACCAGTCCTCAAGGCTTTGCGCCTCCCAGCCAAGTCTGCACAAGTGGATGTGGCCTCCGGCCTGTGGGAAGGGTGGCTGGTTTGTGCCTACCCATTGGAGGGGCTCAGGAACAGTGAACTCTCAGGATGGTGGTGAGAACAGAGTCCCAATATAGACCAGATGGCTAACAGTGGTCACCCAGGCAGGAAGGCACTGGGTGGCCACATTGTTCATGAGCCCATTGGGTCAACACAGGGGTGGCTGGGGAAAGAGGCCAGTTGTTATCCACAGACTCCTATCCATTTGATTATTAAAATCCTCTTCTGCTAAGGCCACCCTTCAGTGAATGTCTTAGTCTGTTCAGGCTTTTATAACAGACATACCATAGACTGGGTGGCTTATAAACAACAGATATTTATTTCTCACAGTTTTGAAGGCTGGAAGTCCAAGATCAAGGTGCTGGCAGATCTGGTGTCTGGTGAGAGCTAACTTCCTGGTTCATAGATGGCATCTTCTTGCTGTGTCCTCACATGGCAGAAGGGACCAGGGAGCTCTCTGGGGTCTCTTTATAAGGACACTGAATCTCATTCAGGAGGGACCCACCCTCATGATCTAATTCCCTTCCAAAGACCCCACCTTCTAATACCATCACCTTGGGGGGTAGGATTTCAACATATGAATTTGTTTGGGGGGGGACACAAACAATCAGAACATAGCAGTGAGCATTGACATGGGATACCTCACACTTATTGCCCATTCAGAGAAGCCTGTTTGCAGATCTCTTCCCCAGACTTCTTCATCATGAATTTTCCAATCATCTTCTTTTCAAGTCCCTGATCATCCAGCCAAACCACTGGCTCCAGCCTCCAAATCAGCATATAATCACACATCTGGCCATTTCTCCTTCCAGGTAAAATGAACAACCAAACCTGGTGCACTGCTCACAGTTCTGCCCACTGGGATTCCCTTCACTACTGTCCTTCAGGGGTGTCCCAGAGAGGGGCTATAGTGCTGCAGCTGTTCAGTTTCAGGGGGTGTCTGCAGATCATGCAGAACCATCTGTAAACCAGGCCTGAATTTTCTTTTCCTTAACTGATGGTAGGGACCTCCCCAGGAAGCCATAGGTGCAGCATGAGAGAGAGCAGGTAGCAGGGCTCTGTACCATGTGACCTTTTGCTTAAACAGTGCAGTTTTATATTACCCCTATAATAATTTTTGAAAACCTGTATACCCACTACTGTGGTCTGACTGTTTGTGTCTCCCCCCACCCCCAATGTGTATGTTGAAATCCTACCCCCCCAAGGTGATGGTATTAGGAGGTGGGGCCTTTGGAAGGGAATTAGGTCATGAGGGTGGGTCCCTCATGAATAGGATTAGTGCCCTTATAAAGATAACCAAGACTCCCTGATAATACACTATTAGAAGTGACAGATGTGGGGCAAGAGATCGTGCTAGAACCATCCACAGCGTGGTGGCTAAATGCAGTTTGCTGTCTGTTTCTGTACAGCCTGTGAGTTAAGAATGGCCTTTTCTTTTCCTTCCTTCCTCCCTCCCTCCCTCTTCCTTCCTTCCTTTCTCTTTTCTTTCTTTCTTTCTTTCTTTCTTTCTTTCTTTCTTTCTTTCTTTCTTTCTTTCTTTCTTTCTTTCTTTCTTTCTTTCTCTTTTCCTTCCTTCCCCCCTCCCTCCCTCCAATTTTTGACCATGCCTCACGGCATGCAGGATCTTTGTTCCCTGACCAGGGATTGAGCCCATGCCCCCTGCAGTGGAAGCATGGAGTCTTAACCACTGGACCGCCAGGGAAGTCCCCAGGCCTTTTCATTTATAAATGGCTGGAAAAAATTTTCACGACTTGAAAATTATCTGCAATTCAAATTTTAGTGTCCAAGGGATTGGGGGGATATAACAGATGTTGTTGAAGGGCATAAACTTGCAGTGAGTAGTAAATAAGTCGTAGAGTTCCACAGATGCACAGAAGAGTAAATATAGACAACAGTCTTGTATTATAATCATCAGACTTGCTAAGAGACTAGCAATTTAATTATTCCCACCACTAAAAAGAAATAATGATGTAACATCATAGAGGTGCTAATTATGGATACAATGGCAATCATATTACAATATCTAAATCAGTTACAATATATAAATGTATCAAGTGTTGGACACCTTAAATTTACACAGTGTTATATGGCAAATATATTTCAATTAAAGTCAGAGTTCATAAATAAAGTTTTATTGACACACAGCTGTGCTCATTCATTTATCTATTATCTGGGGCTGCTTTTACACTACGAGGCAGAGTTGAGTCATTGCAACAGAGACTGCCTGGCCCTCAGAGCAGAAAATATTTCCTGTCTGGCCCTTTCCAGTTGTTTGCAGACCCCTGCTCTAAGGAGCCTAAGACCTGAATGTTACCTGATGCTGACTCGGGGCTTCCTGGGATGTTTCCTGGTTGGCACAGCAAAGAGGTGGGTGGGAGTTGGAGTTGGAGGGGAGTGAGGACACGCAGAAGACTCTGATGATTAACACTGGGGAGGGGACGATGAGGATTCCCCTGGGGGGAGGGGACACTTGAGCCTTCAAGGTGGAGTGGGATTGAGCACTGAGATGGGCAGGCTGGTGGGGGCACAGCAGGAGCAGAGACAGGAAGGCCAGACCTGTCTCAAGTAATGGCCTCACCCTGGGCTGATGGATGGGATAGAACCGTCCCATTAACCACCCGCCATCTAACCAGTCACAGGGTCCCATCTCCTGTCTCCGTGTTTCTCCCTTCCCTCTGTTTTTCCCTGCCCCGCCCTGGCCATCATCTATCATTGCCTTGAGTTCCGAGATGTGCCCCACCTCCCTTCCCTGGTCTCCCTGCCCCACTCATCTCTTTTCTCAGCGTAGCCAGTGAACTTTCCTTTCCTTTCCTTTCCTTTTTTTAATTTTAATCTAGGCACAATAAATAGCATAAAATACACTTTTATTTTTTGGCTTGCAAGATCTTTTTTTTTTTTTTTGCGGTACGCGGGCCTCACTGTTGTGACCCCTCCCGTTGCAGAGTACAGGCTCCGGACGCGCAGGCTCAGAGGCCATGGCTCACGGGCCCAGGCGCTCCGTGGAATGTGGGATCTTCCCGGACCGGGGCACGAACCCGTGTCCCTTGCATCGGCAGGCGGACTCTCAACCACTGCGCCACCAGGGAAGCCATTGCAAGATCTTAATTCCCTGACCAGATATTGAACTCAGGCCCCCAGCAGTGAAAGTGCCAAGTCCTAACCACTGGCCTGTCAGGGGATTCCAAACCATTTTATTATTTATTTATCTATTTATATTTTTATTTTTTGGCCATGCTGCGCAGCTTGCAGGATCTTAGTTCCCTCGACTAGGGATATTATTTTTCCTCCACCAGGGATTGAACCCGAGCCCTCCACAGTGAAATCGTGGAGTCCTAACCACTTGACCGTCAGGGAATTCCCCAAACCATTTTAAAGTGTACAATTCCCTGGCATTTAGGACATTCACAATGTTGTGCAATTATCACCACCACCCATCTCCAGAACATTTCCATCACCTCAAGAAACACTGTACCCATTAGCCGCCATACCCATTCCACCTCCCCTAGCCCATGGCAACCACCAATCGTTGTTTTCTGTTTCTATGGATTTCCCTCTTCTGGACACTTCGTATAAATGGAATCATACACTATGTAGTCTTTTGTGTCTAGCGTCTTCCAGTTAGTTTGCTTTTGAGATTCATCCACGTTGTAGTATGTATCAAAACTTTTATCATTTTCTGAATGAACACTCGATTGTATGGATATACCACGATTTGTTTATCCATTCATTTGCTGATGGACATGTGGGTTGTTTTCACCTTAACCCATGACATAAATACACCTAACATAAATTTTACCATTTTGATAATTTTTTAAACTTTTTAAAATTGTGGTAAAATATACATAAGATTTACCATTTTAACCGTTTTTAAGTGAAAGTTTAGTGGTTTTACATACATTTACATATGGTCACCCAACCATCACCACCATTCATCTCTGGAACTTTTTCATCATTCCAAACTGAAACTCTGTCCCTGGGAATTCCCTGGATGTCTAGTGGTTAAGACTTCATGCTTCCACTGCAACCAACAACAACAAACAAAAAAACCCAAACCAAACTCTGTCCCCATTAAACAATAACTCCTCACTCCCCTCACGCCAGCACCTGGTAACCACTGTTCTTTCTGTCTCTAAGTCAGTGAGCTTTTACAAATGGAAGTCTGAGCATGCCAGCTCTCCTGAGCCTTCAGAGGCTCCCTACTGTTCTCAGAATAAAGACCAAGTAGTCCCAAGGAGGATGTACATGGCACCTTGGTCTTCTCAATTTGCTCCTACTCAGAGCTTCTTTCCCTGCATGGAATGTCCCCACCCCTCCCCCTTCTCCCACCAGACCCCTGTCCTTCAGGCCTTGTGTATATTTTCCCTTCCCCTTCTGAGGAAGGTCAGCCTCTCTGCAGTGCTCTGGGCTGTTCCTTCACAGCACACATCGCAGTTGTCATTCATTATTTCCCTGCTTTTTCTTTTTGGTTTGTCGATGTAGTTTTGTCGATGTGCCCTTTGCCTCCTCCATCTGACTGGGAGTCCGTGAGGATGTGACAGTGCCCATCTTACTCTCCACCGTGCATTCTCAGCTCCTGACCTGCGCCTGGCACCTAACCGGTGCCCTATGTACAGTTGAAGGACTGGCAGAAAGTCCCCGCAAGGGAGGGGGGGATGGGCTGTGGCAGGAGGTGGACATCTAGAGCTCCGGATGGTGTGGGGAGCTTGGGCTGCAGGTGGGCTGCATGAGCAGAGAGCCCAGGGAAAGGGGGGCGCTGGCTGGGTGGGGGCTGCAGTTACCCTGATGGAGGAGGCAGGGTCTGCCCAAGTGGAGCAGTGGGTGTGGAGAGCTGGGCGACTGGGCACAAGTGCGAGCTGGAAGCTTGATCAGGTGGAGGTGAGGCTGAGGGACAGGTGAATGGTGCTGTTGCATGGGTGGCTGTCCTGAATGCACATTCAGAGCCTGGGGAGGCCAGCCTGGGGCTGGAGCCCTGCTAAGGGCAGGGACCCTGTACAATTTCCAGCACCCGGTTCCGGCCAAGGAGAGAGACCTTTATAAAGTCAGACTTGGCTTTTCCCCAACTGGCTGGCCTCCTTATCCCTGATTCTAAATGCCAGCTTGTCACAGTGTGTCTGCACTCAAGCAGGAGCCTGCATCTCTAGGGGCGGTGGCTGGGGGGATGTTTGCTGTGCTAGGGGCAGCATGGGGGTGGTATCTCTTAACAAGCTGGTGGCCATTTCCCACCCTTCCACCCGCCCCATGGTTCTTTTTATAGCTCACATTTACAGAAAGCCTAAACATCTGAGCCTGGGCCTCGTGACAGCAGGCTGTTTGAGGCTGCAAGGGAAGGGGCGAGAAGGCAGAGAGGCGGGGGTGTCTGAGCCCAGCGTGGAGGACGGCTGGCTGGGTCAGGGGCGGCTGCTGGCTTCCTTCCATCAGCCCCACAGTCTCAGATGGTGCTGAGCTATATTTAAAGGCTGCTTTCTCTGCCTCCACTGATGAATGAGTCAGAAGGAGGGCTGGTGTGGCCCCAAGGCTTGGCCGGGTCCACCCTGAGAAGCTGGGAGCAAACTCCTCAAGAAGTAATCCTGTAGCAGCCCCAGCAGGGTCCCTACTGACCTGGCATCTCCTTGCTCAGGCCGCCCTCCCCATCCCTGCCCCAGCTGTGCACCAGGTGAGAAGCCCAGTGAATGACCCCTGACTTAGGGGTACCCACAGGCAGCTGAGGACCAGTGATGGCTCCCTGGGCTTATGCAGTGGCCTCTGTAGCCAGGTAACTCCTGCAGGATTCCCAAGGGATCCACTTCCTCTGGAAGTGGACTGTTACGTTTTCTTGCTTTTATAGCATCACCACGTGCCACTGTGGTTGGCACTGCATGCACACACAGTGCCAGGTAGCCCCGAGGGGCCTGCACACGCATGTCCTCCTTACCTTACTCCTATTTTATTGATTAGAAGGCTGAGTCCAGGGTTGGGATGTATCTTAGTCCATCTGGGTTGCTATAACAAAATGCCATAGACCAGAAGGCTTATAAACAACAGACATTTATTCTTCACAGTTCTGGAGGCTGGAACATCCAAGATCAAGGTGCCATCAGGTCTGGTGTCCAGTGAGGGCTTTGTGGTTCACAGATGGTGTCATTTTGCTGTGTCCTCACATGGCAGAAAGGGCAAGTGAGTGCTCTGGGTTTCCTTTGATAAGGGCACTAATACCACTCATGAGGGCTCCACCCTCATGACCTGATCACCCCAAAGGCCCCACCTCTTAATACCATCACATTTTCTTTTTAAGTTGGAGTATAGTTGCTTTACAATATTGTGTTAATTTATACTGTACAGCAAAGTGAAGCTATACGTATACATATATCCCCTCTTTTTTGGATTTCCTTCTCATTTAGGTCATCACAGAGCATTGAGTAGAGTTCTCTGTGCTATACAGTAGGTTCTCATTAGTTATCTATTTTATACATAGTATCAATAGTGTATATATGTCAATCCCAGTCTCCCAATTCATCCCACCCCGTCTTCCCCCTTGGTATCCATACATGTGTTCTCTATGTCTGTGTCTGTATTTCTGCTTTGTAAATAAGATAATCTATACCAATTTTTTCAGATTCCACATATATGCCTTAGCATATGATGTTTGTTTTTCTCTTTCTGACTTAATTCACTCTGATGACAGTCTCTAGGTCCATCTATGTCTCTACAAATGACCCAGTTTTGTTCCTTTTTATGTCTGAGTAATATTCCATTGTATATATGTACCGCATCTTCTTTATCCATTCCTCTGTTGCTTCCACGTCCTGGCTATTGTAAATAGTGCTGCAATGAACATTGGGGTGCATGTGTCTTTTTGAATTATGCTTTTCTCTGGGTGTATGCCCAGTAGCAGGATTGCTGGGTCATATGGTAGTTCTATTTTTAGTTTTTAAAAAATACTGTTTTCCATAGCGGCTGTATCAATTTACATTCCTACCAGCAATGCATGAGGTTTCCCTTTTCTCCACACTCTCCAGCATTTATTGTTTGTAGATTTTTTGATGATGGCCATTCTGACTGGTGTGAGGGGATACCTCATTTCTGATTTGCATTTCTCTAATAATTAGTGATGTTGAGCATCTTTTCATGTGTTTGTTGGCCATCTGTATGTCTTCTTTGGAGAAATGTCTTTTAGGTCTTCTGCCCATTTTTTGATTGGGCTGTTTGTTATTTTGATAATTAAGCTGCACGAGCTGTTTATATATTTTGGAGATTAATCCTTTGTCAGTTGCTTCATCCACCCTCATGACCTGATCACCCCAAAGGCCCCACCTCCTAATACCATCACATTGATAGTTAGGGCTTCAACATATGAATTTTGTGGGAGCACAAACATTCAGACCATAGCAGGATGTGTGTGTATGTGTGTAGGTGGCAGAGCAGGGATTGGAGGATTGTCTGTCCAACCCTACTATGCAGATGTCACCTACTTACCCCAGTGCTGAGGCCCACAGATGAGTGAGATCCTGCACTTGGACACTAGTGGGCAGCGGTGGGGGTGACCTCCCCCCCTTCCCCTGCCAGGCACAACAGAGCTGGAGAATGATGCCAGGAGTGTGAGATAGACCTGTGCTGTCCAGGATGGTCGCCATGAGCCACACGTGGCTATCGAGTGCTTGAAAGGTGCTGATCTGAATGGAGATGTGCTCTGAGTGAAAAAAACATGCTGGGTTTCAAAAACTCAGCACGAAAAAACAATGTAAAAGATCACAATACTATTCATATTGGTTACATGTTGAAATGACTATATTTTGGCTATGTTGTATTATTAAATAAACATATCACTCAAAATAATTTCCAGGACTTCCCTGGTGGCGCAGTGGTTAAGTATCGCCTGCCAATGAAGGCGGCACGGGTTCGAGCCCTGGTCCGGGAAGATCCCACATGCCGTGGAGCAACTTAGCCCGTGTACCACAACTACTGAGCCTGCGCTCTAGAGCCCGTGAGCCACAACTACTGAGCCCGTGAGCCACAACTACCGAGCCCGCGTGCCAAAACTACTGGAGGCCGCGTGCCTAGAGCCTGTGCTCTGCAACAAGAGAAGCCACCGCAATAAGAAGCCCACGCACCGCAATGAAGAGTAGCCCCCACACGCCACAAGTAGAGAAAGCCCGTGCGCAGCAGCAAAGACCCAACGCAGCCAAAAATAAATAAATTTAAAAAATAATAATAAATTAAAAAAACAAGGAATGGAGTTGTGACACATGTTATGACATGGGTGAACCTTGAAAACATTATGCTGAGTGAAGAAGCCAGATTGAAAGGTCACATATTGTGTAATCCCATTTATGTGAAATGTCCAGAAGAGGCAAATCCACAGAGATAGAAAGTAGATTAGCGGTGGCCAGGGGCTGAGGGGAGGCAGTATGGAGAGTGACTGCTAATGGCGATGGACTTTATCTTGGGGTGATAAAAATATATTGAAATTAGCTAGAGGTGGTTGCACAACATTTTGAAGGTACTAAATGCTGAAGAATGGTCCACCTTAAAGGGTTAATTTTATGTTACGTGAATCTCGAATCTCTCCGCAATTTAAAAAAAACTAAAAAACTTCACTTGTTCCTTTTTTACTTTCTTTAATGTGGTGACTAGAAAACCCAAGTGTGACTCATTTTAAATTGCCGTTGGACATGGCTGGTCTAGATCACTGTGCCTTCAGGGGAATCAAATCACACCTGTACTCTCTGCTCAGGGGGTGAAAACCCCCAGGACCACTGCTGACCTGGAGCAGGGCAGGGAAGAGCTATAGTCCTGGGGGCTGAGGAGAGGGGGAAGGGAGCTGTGACTGTCCATCCCTGTCCACCAGGGGACTTTTGATGTATTTTTCAGATGTGAGACAGCATGACCTTGCTCTCCCTGGCTGGCCAGAGGAGTGGAGGACTGAGGTTGGTGCAATACTCTGAACCACCTTGAACTTTTGACACCTGAAGTTCAAAGACCTGGAGACTGTTCCTGTTGCTTGGTGGTTTGGTGGTTTGTACCCCCAGCAGTCCTGGTGGGCAGGGAGGTGTCACCTGGGAGTGGGTTTAGGATGAGATGACAGCAGAACCAGAAGAGAGGGCACAGCATGGAGGAGAGAAGAGGTAACTAGGCTCCAGCCGGCAGGGGCATGTCATGTCCAGGGCTGACTGGAGGGAAACCAAGTGGATGAGGGTTCAAGGTCTACCCTTTTCCACCCATGTGACCTTGGGCAAAGGATCGAACTTTTCTAGACTCTCAATTTTTTATCTGAAAGTGCCTCCCTCATTTCCTCCTATCCAGTCCCTCCTCTCACAGCGCTCCCAGAAGCATCTCTTCTGGCTTCCCTCTCCAGTGGGCTCTTCCTGCGAAAAGTGGAGCCAGAAACTTAGTGGCTCACAGGGTCTTCAGCTTCAGCCAGCTTTAGCTGGCTTGGATACTGGGTCCCCCTGAACCATCTGCTCCGTTCTGAGTAGTCGTTAGAAAGTTCTTTCTATAGAGCGCCCTGCCGTTTACTTGCGTGATGTCCCGCAGGTCCTCTTTCTGACCTTGGAGCAGGGAGTAGGGGCGCTCTCACGCTCTCTTCTGGCTCCAGTTCCGCGTTCGCGGACCACTCCCCCCTCCTAGTTACAGCGATCACGCGCTCGGCCATTCCCCATCTGGCCTCTAGGTGGCACTGCCTGCCTGCCTGGTGCACCTTGACTGGTCCAGCCTGTACAACCTCAGCTCAACCAACGCCCCCTGGGCGCTCCCACGGACCGGGAGCTGCGGACATGTCCTTGAACAAGACCCAGGCCTTGGTTTTGGGGGGAACACAGTCTCATTTGGTTGTCCAGTGGATTGATTATTATTATGTGGTCTTTGATTGACCTGGGAGATCTGGAGATCAGAGAAAGCACTTTTTGCAGGAGAAGGCATCTGGATGCCTTTAGAAACTGTTTCCTGATTACAAAAGCGATCGTGTGTATTTGTAGAATTAATTAAGTACGGTACCAAAGTCTACACTCCCTCCATTGAGGGCCTTCCCCACCCTCTTCAGAGATAAACAAAACGGTCCACAGCTGGCTGTGTATGTCTCTGGATCATTTTCTACTGAGCAAATGGAGTCTTGGAGGATACTTCCTCGATGGTGAATTCTTTCTCCTATTTAAGAGCTGGAGCAGGGTGGATAAGGGGGAGGGTGTGGGGAGGAGCTGGGCCTGTGGGGAACTGTTTGGGAGATGGGGAGGAAGGTGGGAGCTCTGGGCAGCTTGCAGGGCCCGAGGTGGTGGGCTTGATGGGGAGATTGCAGGAGGGCCCGGGCCTCCATTCTGAACAGGGACAGGAGGCCCCATGAAAAATGGGTGGCATTTTTGGCAGATGGGGCTATCATGGCAGATCGAGGGCAGGGGTGGGATGATTTTGGTTCTGTGTCCATCCCCTCTACAGACTCTCCTCCAGTCAGCAGCCCTCCCCCCCCCACTTTTTTTTTTTTTTTT
>NW_020175432.1:4988678-4993820 GCF_003031525.2 Neophocaena asiaeorientalis asiaeorientalis
GCCGCTCCGCGGCATGTGGGATCTTCCCGGACCAGGGCACGAACCCGTGTCCCCTGCATCGGCAGGCGGACTCTCAACGACTGCGCCACCAGGGAAGCCCCATAAGTTTGTTTTCTACATCTGTGACTCAATTTCTGTTTTGTAAATAGGTTCATTTGTACCAATTAAAATTATTTATTTATTTATTTGGCTGCATTGGGTCTTCATTGCTGCGCATGGGCTTTCTCTACTTGCGACGAGCAGGGGCTACTCTTCGTTGCGGTGCGCGGGCTTCTCACTGCGGTAGCTTCTCTTGCTGCGGAGCATGGGCTCTAGGCACTCAGGCTTCATTAGTTGCAGCGTGCAGGCTTCAGTAGTTGCAGCGTGCAGGCTTCAGTAGTTGCAGCACGCAGACTCAGTAGTTGGGCCTTGTGGGCTCTGGAGCGCATGTTCAGTAGTTGTGGCATATGGGCTCAGTTGCTCTGTGGCATGTGGGATCTTCCTGGACCAGGGCTCGAACCGGTGTCCCCTGCATTGGCAGGCAGATTCTTAACCACTGCGCCACCAGGGAAGTCCCTGTACCATTGTTTTAGATTCCTCATACAAGTGATATCATATGATATTTGTCTTTCTCTGTCTGACTTACTTCACTCAGTCTGACAATCTCTAGGTCCATCCATGTCGCTGCAAATGGCATTATTTCATCCTTTTTTATGGCTGAGCAATATTCCATTGTATATACCTACCACACCTTCGTTGTCCATTCTTCCGTTGATGGACATTTAGGTTGCTTCCGTGTGCTGGCTATTGTAAATAATGCTGCAATGAACATTGGGGCAGCAGCCCTCTTCTGCTCATCCTCTGCAGCATCCCCACTAGGCCTTCAGCAGGTGTTTGGCTTAGTCTGTTCAGGTGCTAAGAACATCATGGACTCGTGGCTTATAAACAACATTCATTTACTTCTTGCAGTTCCAGAGGCTAGGAGTCCGAGATCAATTGGATCCAGTGAGAACCCACTTCTTGGTTCATAGATGGCTCTCTTCTTTCTGTGTCTTCACATGGAGGTCTCTCTGAGGCCTCTTTTATAAGGGCACTAATCCCATTCATGAGGGCTCCACCCTCATGACCTGACCACCTCCCAAAGCCCCACCTTTAAATACCATCACATTGGAGATTAGGTTTTAACAGATAACTTTGGGGGGACACAAACATTCAATCTATAGCATCAGCCAGCATTGGCAAGGGAGTGGGTGACTCCTGCTCACAGTAATTGTGTACAGGAGACACAGGCTCAGGGTGAAGTCAGCTCCTGTAGGACACACAATGGGTGACAGAGCCAGGGGTCAAACACTTCCTTGTCTGGCTGTGTCCCACACTTTGTTCATTCACGAGCACCATCTCAGGTTTTCCAAATCTACTTTACTGCTTGTATTACTGTCACTGGTTGAATAGTATCCTTTTGGAATCCATGTCCACCTAGAACCTCAGAATGGGACTGGGATGTCTCCTGACATTGAACGTGTGGGTTTTTTTCCCGATGCTAAACCAATTCTTTGACACTAACTGGATGTCCAACAAATCATTTAGTTCTGACACTATTTTCCTGGAGTTAACATCACAAGTTAAAGGGCTCAGTCCCACAGAGCACCCTCACTTCAGACACAAGTCCCAAGTCTCGGGCCACCTGTATTTCTGACCCACTGGCTCTAAATCAGGCGTTCCCAAGACCCCCTTCTCAGGTTCGTTAATTTGCTAGCATGGCTCACAGAACTCAGGAAGGCATTTTTGATGTTTACTGGTTTATCACAAAGAAATGAACAGCCAGATGAAGAGGTTTACAGGGCAAGACCTGGGAGGGTCCTGAGAGCAGAAGCTTCTGTCCCCGTGGAGCTGGGCTGTGCCACTCTCTGGGCATGTGGATGCTTTTGCCAACTCAGAAGCTCTCCATACATCTCCAGCCCCAACTCCCCAAACCCTTTTTCCTTTGTTAAAATGTTAGATAAGTCCCTGAATCTAATTGCTCTTTGAGTTTCACTACTTTTCTGTGAACTTCCATGCATGTAAATATTAATAAAAATTGTGTACCTTTTCTTCCATTAATCTGGCATTTGTTGGTTTAATTCACAGACCCTAGTCACTGAATCTAGGGAGGTAGAGGAAGAGTTTTGCCTCCTTGACACAGTAGTGGGTCCCCATTTTACAGACAGGACTTGAGGCTCAGGTAGCAATTGGAGGCTGTGGATTGTAGGGAAGGGGCAGTGATTCCTTGAAGCCCCAAGGACACATCTGAAATGGAGCCTGGATTTTTTGGATCTCTATGTCCCATGAAGGGAGCTGCCCAGGGCATTTGTACAGCATGCCTTGCTCTCAGAGTTTCTGTTTCCTTGCCCCTTCTTCAGCCTTCCATAGGATACAGCTCAGATCAGGGACCAAATGGATGTGAAACCACAGCCTCAGCCCCACTCTGCCTCTTCATCCTCTAATCCCCCCACTTTGTGTCTCCTGGGCAACTTACACTCGCTCCAGCCTAAATGTGTGGGCTGTGGACGCCTGAGGTTCAGCCTCCCAGCACTCAGCCAGAGTCTTGCCCTTTGGGTCCAGAGGTGTGGGGGGCTTGGGCAGTGGGTCTCATTCCCTGGTGGACAGGTGGCTGCAGCTTCCCTGGCTCCTGAGGGAATTGCATGCATCTACCTGTTCCTGAATTGCCCCAGCACCCCAGGAGGGGGACCTTTGCCAGAGACCAGCCTTGCCTTGGGCAGGCAGCTGGTCTAGAAGTCTGCGGGGGTTGTGACTGGGCAAGCTGCCTGGTTAGGAAGCTAAAACCCTCTTTAGTTTCTTATTCCACTGGTCTCTTCTTAGGTGCCGTTATTATAGGGTGAGCTCTGCCTGTCCTGCGTTTGGAGTCCCTCAGCCTCCTCTAGCTGAGTTCAGCTCAAGGCTTGGGGTCTGGAGCAAGTCCTTTTGGAACTTTCTTCTTTGATGTTATGGTAATAATGGCCATAGCAAAAAATCGCTTACTATGGGCCAGATATCATTTGTTCTGAGAACAGCAGTTCTCAAAGGGGTCCAGAAACTTGGGGGTTACTGAGACCCTTCCAGGGGGGCCCATCAGGCTGAATTATTTTTTTTTTGGCTGTGCTCCACGGCATGCGGGATCTTAGTTCCCCGACCAGGGATCAAACCCATGCCCCCTGCAGTGGAAGTGTGGAGTCCTAACCAGTGGACTGCCAGGGAATTCCCATGAACTATTTTTATAATATTAAGATGTCCTTTGCCTCTCTCACTTTCATTCTCTCACAGGTGTATGGTGGAGTTTCCAGGGGAGATTGGCTATTGCAACAGGTGGAATGCAGAATCAGATATGAGAATCCAGCTGCTTTCCGTTCCGTCAACATTAATGGGAGGCAAACATGTAAAACAATGCCTCTCTTTTTATGGAATGTTTTTGTTTTGAATGTGATTATTTTTCATTAAAAATGTTAGTCGTTATCATTAGTAGGTTTATTGTTGATTGTAATTGAAAAGCTAATAAATAAGATGAATGGATAAAGAAGATGTGGCACATATATACAATGGAATATTACTCAGCCATAAAAAGGAACGCAGTTGAGTTATTTGTAATGAGGTGGATGGACCTAGAGTCTGTCATACAGAGTGAAGTAAGTCAGAAAGAGAAAAACAAATACCATATGTTAACGCATACATATGGAATCTAGAAAAAACGGTACTGATGAACCTAGTGGCAGGGCAGGAATAAAGACACAGACGTAGAGAACGGACTTCAGGACACTGGGGGGAAAGGGAAGCTGGGACGAAGTGAGAGAGTTGCACGGACATATATACACTACCAAATGTAAAATGGACGGCTAGTGGGAAGCAGCAGCATAGCACAGGGAGATCAGCTCGATGCTTTGAGACGACCTAAGGGGGTGAGATAGGGAGGGTGGGAGGGAAGCTCAGGAGGGAGGGGATATATGTATACATATAGCTGATTCACTTTGTTCTACAGCAGAAACTAACACAATATTGTAAAGCAATTATACTTCAATAAAGATGTAAAAAAAAGAAAGCTAATAAATAGTTTTTAAAAGTCTCAGTTTTAATTTCTAAATGGCAACTATCGGTAGCTATAACCCATATAAACAGATGCGCTTTGGGATCCTCAATATATTTTTTAAAGAATGGAAAGGGGTGCTGGACTTCCCTGGTGGCGCAGTGCTTAAGGATCTGCCTGCCAATGCAGGGGACATGGGTTCGATCCCTGGTCTGGGAAGATCCCACATGCCGCAGAGCAACTAAGCCCGTTCACCGAAACTACTGAAACCCGCGCGCTCTAGGGCCCCGTGCTCCACAACAAGAGAAGCCACCGCAATGAGAAGCCCGTGCACCCCCAAAAAGAGTAGCCCCTGCTTGCAGCAACTAGAGAAAGCCCACACGCAGCAACGAAGAACGCAGCCAAAAAAAAAGAAAAAAAAAAAAAAAAGAAAAGAAAGGGGTGCTGAGACAAACATTTGAGAACTGCTGATGTAGAAGAGTGGTCCAATCCGGCCCTATGCCTGTTTTTATAAATAAAGTTTTATTGGAACACAGCCACACCCACTCGTTAACATAAGGCTGCTTTTCTGGTGCAATGTCAGAGTTGAAGAGTTGAGATAGAGGCCATTTGGGCAACAAAGTTGAAAATATTTACTCTCTGTTCCTTCAAAATAAAAAGTTTGCTGATGACTGATGTAGAATAATGCATTTAATCGTCACAAACAGTTCTATTACTAGTTCCCGCTTACAGATGGGAAAAACAGAGGCACAGACAGGTTAAGTCATTTTCTTAAGGTCACACAGCCAGGGGCTTGGTACCCCTTCTTCTGGTACCCCAGTGTTCCTTGAGAACGATCCCTCTCTCCTTATCTGCGTGTTTCCCCGCAATTCTCTGAAGCCCCTTCTTGGGAGAAGCGGGAGCTGCCTTTTCAGACCAAAGAAAGGCCTTTCACCTCAACTTGAACACGGGGTATAACAGGCCTTTTGCTCACCTGAATCAACACAGCTCGCTGACCTCCTAATTTTACTAACTACAGTTCTGTGGCTATAGACTATATTCACAGAACCATTCACAGAATAGGCAGTGAGGTGAGGCCCTGGGGGTGGGGGCAGCGGGGGTGGGGGGTC
>NW_020175432.1:4993893-4995488 GCF_003031525.2 Neophocaena asiaeorientalis asiaeorientalis
GGTTGGGGGGTCCTCTACCACCTTCATCTTTGTCCCCAGCTTCTGGAAGCCTGGAGTGGGACTGTCTCAGCAGGTGCATTGTGGCCCGATGGAAAGACATGTTGGGTGCGGCTGAAGGTGGAGGGAGGGCAGACTGTCAATCCCCTCATAAGAAGCCCATCCCCACCTCTACCTCTGATATGCTGCCTTCACCTTGAACTGGCCATGATCATCTTTTGCCACCTATGGGCTGCTCTGAACTCTGATCTCTAGGATTCCCCAATGACTGCGGGTAACTTAGGGGCATCTCAAGAAAGTCTGTGAAATGGGATACAGCTTGGGGTGGAGCCCATCAGAAGCAGCTTCTTGGGTGCAGGTAGGTGGGGTGGGAGTGCCAGAGGCCTCAGGAAGGGCTCACCTCCCACTGGGGGAAAACTCCCTGGGCACAGGGTGTCTGAGCTGGGTTTCCAGGTACCTCCTCCAGGGTGCTTCCAATAGGAGTTTTGCTAATATGTGGGGCCTCAGATGTACTCACTGGGGTCTCACTTGCCAGATCATGTAGGATGGTCATCCAGGAAGGTTTATCATCCAGGATGGTTGCTTTAGGTACAACCTGGCCTGCAGAAGCAGCAGCAGGCAGACTGTGGAACCCCCGGAGGGCTGCGGGTAGAGGCATGGGCTGGTCAGTGTCTTTGGCTTTAACCTTCTTGCAAAGAGTGCTGGCTGGAGAGCTACAGCTTTCTCATCCTTAGCCACTTTCAAAGCGCCTCCTTCCATGGTTTCCCCGAAGAGACCTGGGGAGTACTTTGCAGAGAATATAAAGACCATTCCAATCCAGAAGTCCTTTGATTCAACTTTTTTTTATTATTTTTTTTTTCTTTTTGAATGTCATGCAATAATTCACAGTCCCAAGCCCACAGTTTTCAAACAAGATAGGAAAAAGGAAAAAAGAAGCAAAGGAAATCGGTGGTATTTTTTTTTTCTTTTTTCTTTTGTTATTTCAAGCAGGACCAAATGTCAGAAAAAAATGCTTCTTTTCTCAATCATTAATTTTTTTGTCCTTTTAAAATTGTTTATTTTTTTTAAATTGATTTCTGCAGGCAGTTATAGTAGGGTTTGGTATAACCAGCAAGCACTCCTGTGTGTGTCTGAGAACGTGTGTGGGGTATGAGTGTGTCTGGTGGAGGTCTGTGTGGGACGCTGGGTTTCCTCTTCGCTTCCGGCTTCTCGCCACACACGGGCCACCAGCTCGCGTTCACCAGGGAAAGGAAAGATTCAGTTGAGATGATAAAACTCATCAATAGAAGCAATTTTTTTCTCCCCGTTTTTCTTTTAAAAATGTTTTTTTTTTTTTTTTTAATTTCCATTTTCCCCAAGGTTCTCCAAAAATGGCTGAGTTAATTAGAATCCCTTGGCTGTGTGGTTTGTCTGCCCCCGAGGGACCCCGTCGTGGGGGGTCGGGGCTGGGTGGGGGGCGCAGTAGCTGCCCAGGAGCGGCTTGTCCGGCTGAGGGTCTTTGCGGGACACCCTGGTGTGTCCTGGCCCTGGGGACTCCCTCCAGAGGCCGGGGCCGTCCAGCTGGTCCTCTCCTGGGCCCTCCCGGGCCTCCCCCCGTG
>NW_020175432.1:4995723-4997821 GCF_003031525.2 Neophocaena asiaeorientalis asiaeorientalis
GAAGTTGAAAAACAACACAACAAAGTGAAAAGAGAAATGAGAAATGGAGTTTTGTAAGTTTGGGGGTTAAAATAGCAGAAGTTTAAAAAATTACTCACAGGCGTCCAGAGGACAGAAATCATAATCGAAACAACAACAGAAAAAAAACGGAAGCCGGGTTAAAGGAAAGCAAGAGGCAGCGGGGCAGCCAGCGTGGTCATGAGTTGTAAAGACTACGCTGGCCGGAAACTCAAAACGTGATCCACAACCAAAGAGGAAGCAGCTGCGGGCAGGGAGCGGGTGGCAGGCGGGCAGGGAGGCTGGGGGTGCAGAGTGGGGATCCAGAGTGGCAGGGGGCAGTGTTCACCCCTGCCCGAGCCCAACCCCCTGGCTTTGGGAGCCCACTCCATGGTGGACAGGCTCAGAGGTCACAGCAGCAGTGGGGACCCTGCCCAGAGTGGCTGTGGGGTGTAGGCCCCCTCCTCTCCCGGGTCCCAGGGGCTCGGCTCAGGGGTACCTCCTGCCACACCCACCTGCCGGTGTGCCATGTGCTCTCGGCCCTCACTGGGTGAGCGGGACCAGCGCTGGTCCCGGGCCCGGGTCCGGCCGTGGTCAGGCCGCTCCTGGGCGTAGCGCTCCTTGTCTGGGGGCGGGGGGTGGTGGTGGTGGTGGTGGTGATGGTGCTGCCGATGCTTCCGGTCCTTGGGCCGGCCCCGCTCCTGGTCTCGTTCCTTTGATGGCAGGTCCCCAGACTGGGTGGTCATGCTCAGGTCTGTCCCCAAGCCTGGGCCAGATGGGGTCAGACAGATAAGACAGATGGCTTTGAGGGAGGGGTGGCATGGTCTGTGCACGTGGGAGGCTACCAAGGGGGTCTGTGGGCTCTAGAGAGGGGCACCTTCCCCTGGACCACCCTGGACCAAGGGTGGCCTGGTGGGTGTTGGGAGGGGGGTCGGTCCCCAGGTTCTGAGCAGCAGCTGTCAACACTTGGTCCCTTTGGTCTTGTCCAAGCCTTTCTGTCTTTTCTCCTTCAGTGTCTACCCCACTCTGCCTTCTGTCCTATCTGCCCTCCTCTGTCCCCTTATACAGCCTCCGGTCCCTGGGCCCTGCAGGGTGACCCACCTGTGTCCACGTCCGTGTAGCGGCCCAAGGAGCGCTCGGAGGCGCGGTGGCTGCGGTCTCTGCGCCGCTGGTGGTGCCGCTGGTTCTCTTCGGGTGGCACCCTCTCCAGGGAGTAGTCGTCCAGGCGCCGGGCCTTGGGGCCCAGCACGGAGGCCGAGCGCTTCATGGGGCTGGTGTCTGAGATGGTCTGGGGGGGGACAGGCCGGCAGACCGGGGTCAGCGGCTGGCACCAAGGAGTCCCGGTCTGTCCTGCCCCATCGGCCACCAGTGACTGCGGTGTGACCGTCCAGGGGCGGGGTCGGGGTGGGGGGCGGCCATGGGCCTCAGGTCCTGATCAACCAGAGCTCCAGGACTCCTCTGTCACCCCCCAGGCTCATCCTGGGTTCTGGCCAGGAGGCCCCATTCTATCCACCTCCTGCTAGGACAGGCAGGCCGACTGAAGGGCAGAGCTTCCCCCATTCCAAGTGCAAAGCTGGGCGCCCCGGGGCCCTGGGCAGCACGGGCCGGCACTCGCCCTGCCTGCTCTCCAGGGCGGGTGAGGAGCCTCTGCCTTTCCTCGCTGTCAGGCCTACACGCCCAGGGCCAGGCACCCAGCTCACCGTCCTCCTTGGCCAACTGGGCCTGGACTTCTCTGACCACCTGAGTCTGGCCTCCGTAAGGAGCCCTTGAGGGGCTGCCCTGGCATTTGAGGCCCCGAGGGACCTGCTCTCCTCATCCTTGGCCTGCAGCCTGGGGGCCTGCATGTGCTGCACCCACTGGGTCCAGCTGGGTTCTCTGTGGCTCGGAGAAGGGAGGAGGAAGACGGGGCAGATGTTGCCCAGGGCCCGGCCCAGCTAAGGGGGCAGTGGTACTGCCCGAGGAAAGAGTTTTAAGGAACACAGGGCTGCGGGACCAGAGGTTCAGGGGTGGTGTTAGGGGAAAGAGCCCCTGAGAAAGTGGGCCAGGCAGGGCTGCAGGTCAGACTCCTTGGAACGATGGACCCCCTGGGGTGGGGGCTCTG
>NW_020175432.1:4998191-4998598 GCF_003031525.2 Neophocaena asiaeorientalis asiaeorientalis
GATGGTGCACACAGAAAAAACAGAAAGAAGGAAATAAATATAAAAGCTGAGAGGGAGAGTGGAGAGGTGGTAGATGGAAGAGATGCCAGGGTCGGGGAGAGGAACCTGAGGGGGAGGAGAAGGGGGAAGGAGTGAGAGGTTAAAGTCCCCGGTGGTGTGTGGGCGACCCCAGGCCCAGCCGGCAGTCCTCCCATGAGCACAGAGGAGACAGACAGGAGACACCACAGACAGATGGCAAAGGCACGAGACCGACAGATGGGACGGCGTGGCTGCAGGCCCCTGGCCCTGAGCTTTGCCTCATGCAATGTGCCCCAGCCTTGGCTCTGCTGACACTCAAAGCTTTGGGGAGGGGTGGCCGTCGGCTGGCTTGTCCCACCCATCTTCTGGGGCCCAGCAGCTCAGTCCTG
>NW_020175432.1:4998689-5042095 GCF_003031525.2 Neophocaena asiaeorientalis asiaeorientalis
CTGCTCCTCCCCGGCGGCCCCCACAGAGACTAGACAGACAGACGAACCCCAGCTGCCCCCGGGCCCACCCCAGACTCCGCCACCAGGTCCTAGGACCTGCCAAGTTCCCCAGAGCGTGCGTGTATACGAGCACACACATCCGAGTATGTGCGAGCGCGTGTGCGTGTGCGTATGTGTGTGCGTGAGTGTATATTCTTGATTGCAGCTCTCACCTGGGCCAGACACATCACCTCCCGTACCCCCTCTGCAACCTCCACACCCTGCGGCCTCAAGTACCCCCAAACGGGGCAGAGACAAACCACCTGGCGGTGGCCACGGTACCCTGCCCCAGGGGAACCTCGCCCCCTCTCAGCCCTCCGTCAAGGAGGACCTAAGAGGACCAGGGCCTCCAGGGGCTCCAGGTGTGGCCTGTAGGGGCAGTGGGGCCTGCACACTGCTGCCGAGGGTGAAGGACGCCTGCCCAGCCCTGGGTCCCTGGGCTCCGTGGGGAAGCAGAGACTCCAGAGGCCAAGTGCAGCCCCCAGCGTGGTGGGTGAAAGCCCTCACCTGGTTCTCGGCGGGGAGGCGGGGCATGGAGGTGGCCCGGGCCTGGCCCTCCATGGGGAGGTAGTGCTCACTGTCGGAGTAGCCGTCTCTGCCCATCTCTCGCATCTCCACAGACTGCGGGGCAGATGGCGAGGCCGGGTGAGCCCCAGGGCCTGACACGTGGACCCCGGGGGTGGCCCAGTGTGTGCGGAGCTGCAGGTGGGGGGCCCAGACCCCTCCTTCTTGTCCTGCCCGGGCCTGGGAGCCATGGGGGCGTGGGGGGGTATGGAGGCACCTGAGAGTTGGGCTGGCTATTGGGCATGTCCGTGGGGGGTCCTCGCTCCGGGCTCCACGTGCCCGTCTTCTGGAACATCTCCTGGGCCCGCTGGGTCACCCAGGATGGGCTTTCCTTCATGCCGCTTTCGTGAGCCATCCTGTGTGGGGCACAGAGACCAGGGTGGTGGTGGGCACTCCGGGGGCTTTCACACCTGACAGGCACCCCCGTTCCCCTGCCTCCTGGCCAGAGGGACACTCACAGGCCTCCTCCTGGGTCCAGCTGGGTGGAGGGAAGGGCATTCTGGCCGGGTGCCCCCTCCTGCGTTGGAGATGGGGGCTCCATGCGCTGGAACATGAGAGGTGTCCGGTTCTGGGGAAGCAGAGAGCAGTGTGTGTGCACAGGGTGGGCGGGGACGGGGGACAGGTGGAGGAGGGCGCCCCAGGCTCAGGCTCTGGTCAGGGCTGCCGCGGTGAGGCTATGGAGGGTATGCTTAGCCCACCCCTGGGGTGAAATCCCAGGAGTCATTCTTGACATGCCCCCCCACCCCAAAACGCACACACACTCAGGTCTGATCCATCAGCTAGTCCTCAAGACTCTTCCAAATCCATCCATAACTGGATCACTTCTTACCACTCCACAGCCCACATCCTGGTCCGGCCTCATCAGTTCCGGCCTGGACCAGTGCAGTTGCCTCCTCTCAGGTCCCCCAGCTCCAGCCCTTACCCCCCACGGCCACTAGAGGGCACCTGTGAACACCTGCATGAAGTCACTTCCCTCCTCTACTGAGGAGCCCCCACGGCTCCCACATCACTCTGAGCAAAAGTCGAAGGCCCACTAGGCCCTGCATAATCTGTCCTGTCACCTCCCCACCCTTGTCTCCTCCCACTGCCTCTTGCACACTCTGTTCCACCATATCGACTTCCTTGCTGTTCCCTGAACTCAAACTCATGGTCCTGCCTCAGGGCCTTTGCACTGGCTGTGCCCTCTGCCTGAAACACTCTCCCCCTAGGTATCTGCTTGGCTCCCTCTCCTCTTCCTTCAAGTCTTTCCTCAGATGTCACTTCCTCAGCGAGGCCTCCCCTGACTACTCCTTTCAAATCACATTCCTTCCCCTGCCCCCGATTTTTCCCATGGCACTTAGCATTTTCTGCAATGCTATGTAATTTAATCGTCTGTCATTGTTGGCATTCCCCCAACTGGAAAGTCTGCTCCACAGGGATTCTGGTCTGCTTTGCTCACAGATGCACCCCCGGAGCTGAGAACCATGCCCGGCACACAGTAGGTGCCCAATAAGTGTTGATGGAGCAGATGAGTTAATCCAGGCTACGTCTCCTTGGCACTGTCCTACTTCTCAGTGACCTGCCTTGGAGCCTGGCCTCATCCCACTGTTCTGGTTGGTCCTCATGGTGACAAGGAAGCCACTGTCTCCCAGCCTGGATGTCCCCAGAGCGATGGACATAGCAGGGCAGGGCCATCAGGGCTGGGGCCATACCTGCTCCTCGCGCATGGCCTGCAACTTCTTGGCCTTGCTTTGCCGGTAGTACTCCATGATCATCATGGCTGCATAGATCTTCCCCACCGTCAGGTCCGTGGCTGGGGGCACAGGGTGAGCTCACTGTGGGTGGGGGCCCCTGTGTGCACCAGCCCTGCCGTCCCTGGACCTCCTCTTTCCCTCCCCCTCCATCCTGGTGGGACAGAGCCCGAGGCCAGGCCGGGCCTGGCTCTTACACTTGTGAGGGGTGACCAGCAGGTCCAGCGTCTTCTGGGACAGGTTGGGCCAGATGGCCATTATTTCCTTCCGCAGCTCAGCGTCCATCTGTTGTTTGTCGGCTCCGCCTGTGGGTGGGCACAGAGAGGCATCAGCCGGTCTCTGGGGCAGCCGCAAAGCCAGTGGCTCCTGTCGACCCAAGCTCTGGGGTCCTGGTTCCCAGTGGGTTGCCAGTGCCCTACGGGCCTGACCCAGAGGAGTCTAGTCCTCAGCAGCGCCAGGGCCTTCGAAAGACCACGCGGGGGACAGTCCAGCTTCCTGAGGGGCCGACCTGATTCCCACTTACCAGCTGCGTGACCTGGGTGTTAGTCTACCGTGCTGTGTCTCAGTTTCCCCATCTTCCAAATGGGGATGACGGCAATACTACCTGCCTCACTGCGTTGTTTGAAGATCAAAATAGTTAATGTACAGCATTAGGATGGTGTCTGCAGTAGGGAGCCTGGGGTAAGCCTCAGGGAGCAGTCCTGATAGAGGACGTTCTCCCTCAACCGAGTATCCCCTCCTGTGAATGCTGACCTTGGACAGAGCCAAGCCCTGGCCCCTCACTCCAGCCATGGTGGTCATTAAAGTTCTTTGGCAGCAATTCCTGGTCCCTCCTGCCCGAGTGCACGGGAGTGTGGTCCTTCCTGGCCCCTGGGGTTGACCAGGGCCATGGGACGAGTTCTTGCCCATAAGGTGTGAGCAGGGTGAGGCCCCGCTTTGGGCATTAAATGGGCAGTGCAGGCCCCTCCTGAGTTCTCATTCCCTCTGTCACGGCGGCTGGTAATGTTGGGGACAGTGGTTGCCCCCTCACGCCTGGTCCCTAAGTGACTGATTCACAGAAGCCCCTGCTGACCCCGGAAGTTCCCACATAATGGAAGTGGGAAGCGAATCTTTGTTGGTTCAGGGCCTTGGGGCTGTTTGTTACAGTAGCACATTCTCATCCATTCTAACTGATACATCAGCTTGGCCCTTGCTTCTACTCGCTGTTTCACAGCCCCAAACAGGGGCTATTCTAAACATTTACCAGCTGGTAGGAGAGGGACATTGATGACAGAGCTAGAGCAAGGGCCTGAAGGATCCCTGCTGGACCAAATATTAACCCTGTGGTTGCTGGATTATGGGAGGAGATCTAGGGGAAGGGCAGGAGCCGGCTGCCAGCCAGTAGAGAACTACTGCAGTGTTTAACAACCATCCACGGGGGCCTGTGGCTGAGTAGCTGGACCGCCCAGACAGCCTCAACATCCCCCTTTGCCTCCATTCCCTGTCCACCTCTTGTCGCCCAGCATCTGCCGTCTTTGTCCCTCCTTCTCCCACTCCTCCATTTCCCGGGCCCAGCCCGGAGCTCCCTCTGGAACCCCTGCCCAGCTTCTCCTTCTCAGCAGATGTGGGTCAAAGCACAGACATCTGCCAGGCACTCCGTGGAGCTTTCACTCATCTTCCCCCGTGTGACTCTGGAGATGGATGCCTTTATTTTGAGAAAAATCCTTCAGAAGGGCCTTTTTGCAAGTCAAGCTCAGATCCTGTTCCAGAGTGATGATATGGAGGCGGTGGGGAGCTGAACTTCCTGGACCAGTGTAATCGCTTCTGCCAGGTCGCCTTGCTCCTCCCACAGCCACCAGAGGGCGCCCAGGGACACCTGCATCAGTCACCTGCCCCCTTCAAGGCTCTCACCTCACCCAGGGTGATCCCCCGAGTCCACAAGGCCCTGCACGATCCGCCCTCATCTCCTCTACTTTCCCCCTTGCTCACCCTGTTCCAGCCACACCAGCCTCCTCGTTGCTCAGCAAACACGCCAAGCACCATCCTGCCTCAGGGTCTTTGCATGGGTTGTTTCCTCTGCCAGGATGGTTCTTTCTATCTATGTGGTTCCCTCCCTCACCTCCTTCAGGTCCCTGTCCAAACCCTTAATCAAAGAGGTCTTCTAGCTGTCTCCCAACCTAAAACAGCTGCCCCTCCTTCGATGCCTTTTTCCTGCTTTATTTCTCTGGTCTTTATCATCTCATGCTATTGTTCACCACATCACCACTAGGGGGCACGGTCCACAGTCTGGTCTCTTTTCGCTGCTGGTGGTTGCAGGGTCTAATGATACAAGGGACTGTGGTCACTGGAGCCGACCTGCATGGGTGTAGGGGTGATTGGCGGGCCTGGACACAGGTTGGGAAGTTGTGGGAGATCCTTGGGAAAATCATCCGTGTAGCTGGGTTCTCAACATACTTGACACCAACCTATGACAGTTTTTTTTTTTTTTTTCCTCTAGGGAAGCAGTTGGAATTAATAGCTAAGTCTCTTGTCCACTGTAGCTAAGTGAGGTGCTTGGGGTCTCTGTGGGTCCTTCTCAGAGACATGGGAAGGGAAACAAGAGAACATGACATTCTTGTGAAAAGTCACTTTCTCCTGACAGCTTACATGTTTCCTGTTTCTAGTGAAGAAAAGGAAGATACCTATTGTTATGGACTGAATTGTGTCCCCCGCTCCCCCGGATTCATGTTGAAGTCCTAACCCCCAGTGTAACGGCATTTGGAGATGGGGTCTTTAAGGAAGTAACTAAAGTTACATGAGGTCATGAGGGTGGTCCCTAATTCAATAGGACTGGTGTCCTTATAAGAAGAGAGAGATAGACAGCAGGGATGCACATTTCCCGGGCCCTGGGGAAGGCCATGTGAAGACATAGCAAGAAGGCGGCCATCCGCAAGCTGAGGAGAGAGGCCTCAGGAGAAACCAAACCCACTGGCATCAGAATCTTGGACATCCAGTCTCCAGAACTGTGAGGAAATACATTTCTGTTGTTTATGCACTCAGCCTCTGATATTTTGTTATGGTGGCCAGAGCTGATTAAGATACCCGCTCTTGGCATCTGAATTAGGTAAGGTCAAGGTTTCTCACCCTGTCAGCACTTGAGGCTCCATCATTCTTGGTTGTGGGGTCGTCCTGTGCATTGCAGGGTGTTGAGTAGCACTCACTTACCCCAGTCCTGACAACAAAGCCTGTCCCCAGACATTCCCAGGTGTTCCCTGGTGGATAAAACTGCCTCCAGTTGAGAACCACCTTAGACTCTTTCTGCTTTAATTCACTGGGAGATCTTGCATTCAGGACTGTCGTTCCCATTTAAATAAGGGGAAAGTCCTTAGGGGATTTCAAGGTGGCCCTCCCCTGGGGTCATGAGATCTGCTCAAGGCCACATCTCAGCTTTACTCCTCCTCCAGGTACAGAACTGTTAACACCGGGGTTCCCAGGGACAGAGGGCTCCCTGGTATTCAGGCATCAGTCCCCCACAAACCAGTTGTGTCCCAGAGTTTATCGCCCGAAGGGTCCTCCCCTCTCCCACATCACTCTGCACACCTCTGGTGAACGTTCTCTGTGGCAGGGTCTGTTCCGTGCACCCTGAGACATTCAAGCAGCATCCCTGGCCCCTACACACCAGTTACCGTGAACACCAGCCCTCTCCCAGTTGCGACAACCCAAACTGTCTCCAGACATTGCCAATGTCCTCTGGGGGCAGAATTATGCCTGGCTGAGAATCCCTGACTTAGGGTTTAACCCCTGACCTGGATCCACAACCTCTGACCCTGCTCTTTCTTTTCCATAACATGTCCCGCTTTTGAACATGTTACATATCTACTTATTGATCGTTGCCTGTTTATTTGTTGCCTCTTTCCCCACAGCCCCACAAGGGCCAGAGGTTCGTCTGTCTTTCACTGCCCCATCCCACGTGCCAAGGACAGAGCCAGGCACCCAGCAGGTGCCCAGTGGACGTTCTCATTCAATGAGCTGATAATGAAGGCAGGTCAAAGCCCTTCAGCTCCCACCAGGCCACCCCAGCACCTTCCAGGCCCTTGCAGAACTTGCCTCCAGACAGAGCCTGGTCTTTGAGGGTATTAAAGGACGAGACAGTGGCCTTTTGGCTGGTCAGCCACGTGGAGCCCTGAAGGAGAGTCCAGGCTGGCCCGGACTCAGGGAATGCTGGACTGCTGTAGAGATTCTGCTACTGGCTGGCTGAGGCCTCGTCTCTTCTCCACACAACCGTCCACTGCTGTCCACAGCTGTTAGCATGCAGGTGGCACAGTGTTTATAAAGCTCTCCCTGCAGGCTCTCAGCAGAAGCCAGAACGTTAGCTTGAGGCTGGGGAGTTTTAAAAAACTTTTATTTTATATTGTAGTATTTTTTTTTTTTTTTTTGTCCACGCCGAGTGGCTTGTGGGATCTTAGTTCCCCAACCAGGGATCAAACCCCAGGGCCCTGGCAGTGAGAGCACCAAGTCTTAACCACTGGAGCAACAGAGAATTCCCTGGAGTAGTTGATTAACAATGTCGTGTTAGTTTCGGGTGTACAGCAAAGTGATTCAGTTATACATATACATGTATCTATTCTTTTTCAAGTTCTTTTCCCATTTAGGTTATTACAGAATATTGAGCAGAGTTCCCTGTGCTATATTGTTGGTTATCAATTTTTAATATAGCAGTGTGTATATGTCAATGAGGCTGGGGATTTGGGATTTTGATATGTTAACTGGGTTTACGTTCGTTCAGGTAGGTGGCTGGCTCTGTCCTCATCACCTTCTGGTTGGGGTGGGGAACAGGAAGGCAGTGGGGGATGAAGGGACACAGCCCAAGCCCCTTGGGGGAGGTTTCAGGGATCCAGACACAACGTCTAGAAGAAAAAGAAACATGACGACAGAGGATTTTTTCCCCAGGCAAGAATGAGATTCTTTCGGGAGGAGAGAACAGAGGGGTGAGTGGGAAGGAGAAACAGACAGAGAAGAGGAAGGACAGACACAGAAGGGACACAGATAAGACAGATAAGGAGACACAGAAGGAGACACAGAAGGAGACAGATAAGCAGAGGGACTCGCTCTCTTTCTCTCCCAGCTAAGATGGGCCTCACAATTTTTGAAGAATCTGAAGAATCACTGAGGTTAATCCACTCCTCCATGTTAACCCCTGCCTGCTGGAAAGGAACTCAGTGTGTTTAGAAGCAAATTCAGTGTTGAAAAAAAGTGTGTTGTACTTTCAGCTGGCCTGAGACGTGATTCTGTTGAAATGGCTGTGATGGTCAGCACTGTTAGAACTGTTGTCCCCAAGCTCTCGGTTGAACTTCCTTGACTCCAGAGCTGTGCCCCATGGAACTTTGGGAGGTGACAGGACGGGGAGGGGTCCCTGGCTCACAGATGCTGGGGGCATGACCCTCTGGGAGCTGAGTAGGGTCTGGGGTATGAGTGACAATGCCAGCCAAGTGGCAGGCACATCCCCGGAGTCCTTGAAATCCTCACGTGGGGAATCTGGTGAGTGTCCTAAAGGCTGGACTTGCTAAAGTCCCACAGAAGGGGTTCTTTTTTTAAATATATATATATTTATTTTACTTTTGGCTGTGTTGGGTCTTCGTTGCTGCACGCAGGCTTTCTCTAGTTGTGGTGAGTGGGGGCTACTCTTCGTTGTGGTGCATGGGCTTCTTGTTGTGGTGGCTTCTCTTGTTGCGGAGCACGGGCTCTAGAGCACAGGCTCAGTAGTTGTGGCTCACGGGCTTAGTTGCTCTGCGGCATGTGGGATCTTCCCGGACCAGAGCTTGAACCCGTGTCCTTGCATTGGCAGGCGGATTCTTTTTTTTTTTTTTGCGGTACGTGGACCTCTCACTGTGGTGGCCTCTCCCGTTGCGGAGCACAGGCTCCGGACGCGCAGGCTCAGCGGCCATGGCTCACGGGCCCAGCCGCTCCGCGGCATGTGGGATCTTCCCGGACCGGGGCACGAACCCGCGTCCCCTGCATTGGCAGGTGGACTCTCAACCACTGCGCCACCAGGGAAGCCCCAGGAATGACTGGTTCTTGACCAGCTCCTGGAAGATAATGTCTAAGTCCTAGAGTGTCATGCCTGATAAGAGTGTTTTTGTTTACCTGGGGGCCTTGGGCCAGGCCAGATGGTTTATCCTAGCAATGTGATTTATGGTGGGGGCCTTGAGTCATGTGGTATCAGCATGACCAATAGAGGGGCTGGAGGCTGAGCAACTAAGGTCAGCCAGGCTTACAACGACCAACTCCCAATAAACACGCTAGACACCAAAGTCCAGGTGGGCTTGGATGGTTGGCAGTACCGCATACATGTTGTCACACATCATTGCTGGGAGAAGTAAGCAGTGTGCATGTGGCTCCACTGGAAGGGAGTGGAAGCTCCCTCTTGGTCTCTCCCGGACCCTGCTTCATGTGCCTGCTTCCTTTGCAGATTTTAATCTGTATCGTTTTGCTGTAATAAGCCATAACTGTTAGTAAAACAGTTCTGAGTCCTTCTAGCGAATCACTGAGCCCAGGTCTTGGGTTATCTTCAGACCCCTGAACACAGGTCCCCAGAGGGAAACAGCAGCTGGGATTCAAAGGCATTATGTACCAAGAGTAGGTGCACTGTTAGACCCATTTTACAGAGCTGTGGCAGGCAGAAATCTAAAGTTGCTCCTTCTTTCCCAGCAAAATTCTGGTTATTCAATCAAATGCTTGGGACTTCCCTGGTGGTGCAGTGGTTAAGAATCCGCCTGCCAATGCAGGGGACACTGGTTCAATCCCTGGTCCGGGAAGATCCCACATGCCACGGAGCAACTAAGCCACAACTACTGAGCCTGCGTGCTACGACTACTGAAGCTTGCATGCTCTAGAACCTGCGTGCCAAAACTACTGAGCCCACATGCTGCAACTACTGAAGCCTGTGTGCTGCAACTACTGAGCCCACGTGCTGCAACTACTGAAGCCTGTGTGCTGCAACTACTGAGCCCACGTGCTGTAACTACTGAAGCCCGTTTGCCTAGAGCCCATGCTCCGCCACAGGAGAAGCCGCCACAATGAGTAGCCCACGCACTGCAATGAAGAATAGCCCCCACTCGCCGCAACTAGAGAAAGCCCACAGGCAGCAACGAAGACCCAACGCAGCCAAAAAAAAAAAAAAATTAAATCAAATGCTAGTCTAGGGACTGCTATGAAAGGACTCTGCAAATGTAATTAAAGTCCCAAGTCAGCTGACTGTAAGCTGATCTGGGTGTGTCTGACCTAATCAGGTGATCCCTCTAAAAGCAGACCATTTTCTTTCTTTTTTTTTTGCGGTATGCGGGCCTCTCACTGTTGTGGCCTCACCCGTTGCAGAGCACAGGCTCCGGACGCGCAGGCTCAGTGGCCATGGCTCACAGGCCCAGCCGCTCCACAGCATGTGGGATCTTCCCGGATCGGGGCACGAACCCGTGTCCCCTGCATTGGCAGGCAGACTCTTAACCACTGCGCCACCAGGGAGCTCCAGACCATTTTCTTGGCAGCAGAAGAAGTTAGAGCGATTTGGAGCACATAAAGAATTAGATACATCCCTGGGAGCTAAGTGTAACCTCTGGCTAAAAGCCAGAAATGAAACAGGGACCTCGGTCCTACAGCCACAAGGAACTGAATTCTGCTAACATCTAAAGGAGCTTTGGAGTAAATTTTTCCTCGGAACTTCCAGAGAAGCTCTAGAGAAGGTGGCCTCGCCACCTTGATTTTGGCCTTGTGAGACCCTGAACGGAGAGCCCAGTTGAGTCCACCTGGACTTCTGACCTACATAACTGTGAGCTAATAAGTAGGTGTGTTTTAAGCTGTTAAATTTGTGGTCACTTGTTACATGGCATAGCTAGCTAATACATGCACTGAGGCTCAGAGAGGGTGAAGTCTTCTGCCAAGGTTTACAGTTGAGGACAGGGAAGGTAGGTGGGCAAGGTGAGTCCACTTTACCACGTGATTACAAGAAAGCTGCTGCTCACACTTCTGCTTCCTCACCTCCCTGGGTTGGAACCTCCACCAGCTTCAACCATGCTGATGAGCAAACAGTCTGGGGCAGGCAGTGCCACAACGCAGACAGAACCTGGGCCCCTGCTGGTCATGTGCACCGAGATGCTTGGCAAGTCTGGACCACTTGCCTCTGACTTGTTGCATGAGAAAGAAACTTACACTGTGTGCCAGACAAGTGGCACTTATGCTGTCCCCTGAGTCTCGGCCTCCTGATTCTTTCTCACTCCATTTGGGGCCACCTCCTGCTCTCTCTACCTTCATCTGCATGTTTCCTGGCTCTAATAATGTCGTCCTCAATGTGCCCCACCTCTTCACTGGGCACTGTCCCACTGGAAGCTGCTGGTCTCCTTCCCTGAATGTCCCCACTCCGAGCAACTTCCAGTCTTGTCTCCTTCTCCCCCTCTTCTCCCCAGGGCCCTGGAAAGAACATGTGTCCCTAAAGTGCAGCCTTCCTTCCTCATAGCCTCCCAGGGGCTTCAGCTGGGTGGAGTCCTGGCCTCTCTCTTCAGCCCCTGATTCCCAACCCTCTTCTGGACGATGGACACAGCCCTCCACCAGCTACTCTCTCAACTTCCTTCTCTCTGGTGACGCATGTGCTGCTCTCTCTGCCCTGCTGTCCCGTCAGCTGCCAAGTCACATCCGCTCTACCGCCAGGCCTCAGAAACCCACTCCAGGCAGGAGGGCCATGACCCCTCCACCAGAGCTGCCCTGGTCAAAGTGACCAGTGGCGACCTGGCACAAGATCTGCTAGTCACTCTTGGTCCTCATCTTTCTTGGCTGCCGGGCAGCACCTGACACACTGGTGACGCCTTTTAGGAGCCTGAGTTGCCTTGGTCTCCACCCACCTCCCTGGCCACCTTTAATGCTGGGGTGGCCCCAAGCTCAGTCTTCGGGGGTCTGTCGATCCACTCATCCCCTTGGAGAGCTCGTCCAGTCTCCTGGCTTAAAAGCTGCCAGCATCTGACGCCTCCTGACTCTACATCTTCAACACAGCCAGGAAGACTCATCCCCTCACTTCCTTCAGAACCTTCTCGGGGGGCCTCCACCAGACGTGTAAGTTGGAGAGCCTCCTGCCTAGCCACCATCTTCATGTGTCACCTCCAACACCAACCTCCTGCCCTCCCTTTGCCCCAAACCTGCCCCTGCCATCTCTTCTGTCTCAGGGCACGGCAGCTCCATACTTCACGCACCGGGGCTCCAACCCCCGGGAGTGGCCTCGTTGCCTCTTCCCCTCACCCCCCACATTCCACGCATCAGCATCTGGTCCTCTTGACTCCCAGGAAATATCCAGAATCTGAATGTTCCACATCCCCTCCCTCCGAGCCACCATCCTGTGTTCACGTGAGTTATATCAGGCCTCCTCCTAGCTTCTCTCCACTGTGGTTAGAGGGAGTAGGTGCCTCCTCTGCTCTCGAGGCTGCTTGGTGCCCCCATGAGCAGAGCGCAAGTCAGTTCAACATAGCCCCAGGTGGGGGGAGGGGCTCTGCACCCGCTGGTCCCTCTGTCTGGAGCGCTTTCCCCCCAGGTATCCACGTGACTCCTTCACAACCTCGTTGGGGAGGCCTCCCCCGCCACTGGATGTGCGACCTGCATCCTCCAGGCTTAGAGCGGTGTCCGGCACACAGGAGGGAAACTCTCAGTATTTGCTGAGCAGGTGAATGGCTGAGCCCTCCGAGGCCCTGCCTCCATCCACCCTGCCCCACCTCTCTGCTCCCGTTCCTGCCCTTACCCTTGGCGATCTTGATATCCAGGGCTGTGCGGATCAGAGCCATGAGGGTAGAATTGAAGTGGACGGTGTTGTCATCGGCAACAGGCAGATCCATCCGCAGGAGCCTCTACAGAAAACCAAAGGCAAGGGCAGTCATTCCCAGGCACCCCTCCCGGATCCCGTGAGCCAGACCCACCCTACCCAGGGAGCCCCAGGAAGAACTCTGAAGGCAGCGGCTAGGGTGCCCCCCACCCTCAGGTTACCTGTCCCGGTGTTCCATTTCCTGATTGCCCTCGGTGGCTCCCTCAGGGAGGGCACTGGGGGCTCTCCTATGCTGCGGAGCCCCTGCCCGTTCCTCGCCCGCCTGCTGGACCCTAGGGCTGGCATTTTCAGGGTTGGCCCACATCCTTGCCCTGCCCCAGAGTTCTTCTGGACAGCTCCGTTCCATTCTGACCCCAAAGAAGAAGAGTACAAGCCAGATCGCAGCAGGCATGCAGCAGCCAGGCAGAGGGGTCCATTGCCGCAGCCGCCGGGGGCGCCGCTGGCTCTCCACCCCCAACCCCTGGCTCGGCCCAGACCAGACCAGATGGCCACAGACCGCATCATTCCTCCGAGAAGCGGCAGGCAGGCGACTCCCCCTGCTGATGGGGCGGGCCCCTCGCGCAGCACATGCAGCGAGGCCATGACACACAGAACAGCGGACAGGGGCGCATGCAGACGGAATCTCGAGACTCATTCATAGCTCCGTGGAAAGTGTATCTCAGGGGCATTTCCGGATCTTGGCTCTCTGTGCAATGGCAGGGGGAAGGGGTGAGGGAGGTGTTCCCATGGCCCAGGGAAGAAAAGATTCCCTGTATCCCAGGCAGGGGCTCTGTCCCCCATGCTTGGTGGCGTGGGAGAGGATGCTGGGCTAGTGTGTACCAGCCCAGGCTGAGGTGGCACGGAGATGGAGACTGATGTTCACCAGAGGATTCAGACACGGGTCAGCAGGAAACACAGAGTTGGAGATGGCGAAGGGGATGGCAGACTCAGAGCCGAACACAAGAGATGGGTTGAGGCAGGGTGGGGAGGGAGATGGTAGACAGAGAAACACATACACACTGGGCCACTGTGCACAGCTGTGCAGGCTGTGCACTGCACAAAGGGCTCCCCATCTTAGAAATCATGGACTTGTGTATTTAAATGACAACTTCCCAGCCGATAGTGGAAAAGTGTCTTGCTCTCCCCACATTGGTGGATTCCAATTGTTTTCCCACAAAGTGTTCTGTGCAAAGGATGTTCGTTTCAAATTTGCACAAAGGTGCCTTATGGACCCGTGGCGGCCCTGCACAGAGACCAGGAAGGGAAGGGCACTCTCTCCCTCTCTCTTGCACACGCTCACACACACACCCACACTCAGCCAAGGAGAGACCAAGAGAAGGACAAAAGAAAATTAGAGAAGCGACAGGTACATGGTAGTAAGGCTGGTGGGGCCATCTCCTGGTCTCGCCTGGGAAGGAGGAGTTCATGGAGGGAAGAGGACGAGGAATGAGGTTGTGGGGAGGTGGTTACACGAGGCAGGAAGAAATGGGATGGACAGAGGGGAGGGAGGACTCTTGTAGACAGAGGAGGCCAAGGTGGATGGGTGAATGGAATGATGGGACCATTTTTTGTTTTTGGGAGGGGCTGACTGTAAAGGTCATCTCTGAACTTCTAGTGGATGAGTTAGGGGGAACAGAGCATCTGTCCTTGGGTGCCAAGGGAGATTCCGGGACGGGGTCTAGAGGGGTGGCCCGGCCCAGCCGCCTGGCGGCTCCTTCAGCCAGCATGCACCACCCCCCAGGTCGGCCATGGTGCCTGCCCGCCCCAGGCCCCCGCCAAGGCAGCGTGCATGGCCTGCATCAGGGTGCCACGGTCCAGGGGTCCAGCTGCGGCCCGCCTGCCCACTCTGGAACAATGGAGAGGCATGTTGGGGTGTCTTGGAGGGAGATGGGTGGCTTAAGGACAGGAAGACTGGGGAAGCAACTCCAGGGGGGAGGCAGGGGAGGAGAGGCTCTGGGTGCTCCCTGGGAAATCTTGGATCCCCCAAGGCCCTAGGTCAGAGATCAGCTTCAGGTGTGTGTGTGGGACCGTGAGACCTGGGGGCTCAAGATACAAAAGATGGGGTCCAAGCCCCTCCCTGCAAGGCACCTGCCCAGGTCTGGGCATGGGGGCCGCTCTGGGCTCATTGGCGACCCCCACCTCCCAAAGGGTGTCCAATTTGGTTCCTGGGGGACCAGGTGCGAGGGGACCTGGGGGCTCCCCTCACCCTCCCCCCGGCGTGTCGGCCATAATAGAGTCTCAAAACACCAAGACACACTGATCAGAAAGGACGGACACAGTATACTGCTTAGAATCAAGGGATGGTCATGATCCATTTACTCAAGGAGGAAAGGGGAAAAAAAGGAAAAAAGAAAAAGAAAAAAAAGAACAGTAATGCTGGAAAAAGAGACTCGGCTGGTTGTTCCTGGTCAGCACTGAAAAATCCCCAGTGCCCGGACATTGGTGGTCGGCAAGGGTTAGACTACCTTGTAAGCCACTCTGGCCGGACACTTCTTCCCCAGACCCAGGGGCGGAGACATGTGTCTCAGCATCTGATACATGTCCGGGTAAGGCATGCGGCCCCTGGCAGCACCGAAAACAAAAACGGGGGTGGGAACGGAGAACCAAAGGAAGGGTGGGTGGAGGGAGGGGAAGAAAAGGAAGGAAAAAAAAAAAACAACCAAAAAAAAAAAAAAAAAACAAAAAAAAAAAAAAAAACCAAAAAACCAAAACAAAAAAATCACACGAGCCGAAAAAATAGAGAGAGAAAGATGCAGAGAACGATAAAATAGGTATTTCAAATAAATGGAAAAGAGGAGGGAAAAAATGGAAGAGGTAATTAAAAAAAAGATTATTTCACTGCTTACGAGCAGGGAGAGAGAGAGAGAGAAGAGAAAAGTCAGATTCACTTTTGACTCTGGGCTATGGTTCTGGTGGAATGTGGAGGGAAGTGGGGGCTTCTCACTTGGAAGCAATGCTTTGGTTCAGTGTCATTTAAAAAACTGGGTCAAGTTCTCTGGTTTGGCTGAGGCTGGTCTCTGAGGGGGCCTAGATGGGGAAGAGGGGCCAGGGCAGTGGAAGGAGGGCTGGGGGCTTTGGGAGGCGAAGGGTGGAGGAGGGGAGAGTGGAGGAGATGGTGGGGGGGGTCAATGCAAAGTTACAGTCCCCCCGGATGTGTCTGATTTGGGGTGCCGTTGAGACCCCGGGATGGGCAGCTTCAGCTAAGAGCAAGCAGAAATGGCTGAAGGGAACGGAGAGATATATGTTCCATGCTTCATCAAGTCTATGTGACTGCATTCTGTTGGCTAAGTTTTCTAGTTTAGTGCAAAAGAGAGAGATGGCTCTGTTTTTTAGATTTTATATATATATATATATATATATATGAAATATATATATTGAAGAACCCCAAGCCACACTCATTCCATGGATGCTAGCAGGTTTTAGTGGAAATCAAACCTTGCAAGCAACCCTATGAGGACATTTCTTGCCTAAGCCGAGAGGGGGAGATATTACACGCAATAAACTGTACATATCCTTATAATGAATCCGACCGCTGAAAGGAGAAGAGAGGGGATTAGTGGAGGCACGGGGTTAAGCTGCGTTCACACTGGCTCCCCGTGCACACAGTGAGGTCATGATGCCAGGGGCTGGGGACCCCCTGGCTTAGAGTAGGGGAGATGTGGGATGAGTGAAGGTCCCTGAGATGTTCCCAGACACTCACAGACCCTGGGGCAGAGGGTTTCATTTGGAGTGGGCTGGGAGCTCTGGGCTGGGGGAACCTCCCCCAGGGCTCTCTGTGTCTCCCTCTTCCACAATCTGGATGGGCTACACTGGGGGCTGGGGGGGCTCGTGGAATAGAGGACAGGGGGACAGCATCCAACTGCTGTGACCTAAAATCAAAAGAGGAAGAGTTAGGAACCAGCTGAAAGTCAAGCCCCAGCCCCGCAGCTCACCCCAGCCTCTTGGTCTCATGGAGGGTTGTCCGGGGCTGAAAGAATGGCGAGGATCGACTCCACCCCACCTTCTTCGTGAGGCTCCCCTCTAGTGTTCAGGCTGCTGAGGGCCCCCATTTAATGCTTTCTCAGGCCCCAAGCTCAGCCTGAACTAGAATCCTCAGTTTGTGGTTGGTGGGCTCTGAGCATCCTGCAAGGGCTTGGTGTTGAGCAGGCACTCAATACACTTGAGCAGGGTGGAGACCACCCTTGGAAACCATCACCTGTCAACCAGGAGGGGGCGCTCTTGTGCCTACGGAGATGGGAGAGCTCACTCCCTTCATGACCATGAAGATGCAAGGACCACCAAGGTTCTGTGTCCTCTCCCCTGGCCTTGTGTGACCACCTGCTCCAGGGTCCTGGGATCGCAACGGGAGCTGGGTTCCACCACTCTGATCTGGCAGCCAATTCTGTCTGCCAAGGGTACTAAACCAGCCCTTCTCCCCATACTGCCAGGAGAAATGAGGCTGAGAGGCCTCTGGCTTCCTTCCTGGGGCCTGGATAACTTGTCCTCACCATCTGGAAGCCTCACAGTGGCGGGGGCAGGAGAGACTCATAGGAGGTGAACTCATGGTGGATCCCCTCCCTCGTCTCTCAGAAAACCTGGGGTTTGGGCAGCAGTGGTACCCAAATCATTTAATCCAGGATGTGTGAGGGTGTTGATTCTCATCTTTTTTTTTCTAGACTGATCCTCCTGAAATCCCTGCTGGCTCTCCAGGGAGCCAACACCCCAAGGTCTGGATCCTGACCTAGACTGTGCTCCAGTGCCAGAGAAAGGTGGGTGATGTGGCTGGAGGATTTGGGGTGACTGCTTACCACGCTGCGGGGTCGTACTCGGCCCAGACACGCACGTACTCATCCAGGTGGTGGGGACCCAGGATGGAGGAATCTCGGGTGAGGTACTCAAAGTTGTCCATGATGACAGCAACAAAAAGGTTCAGCATCTGTGGGGACCCCAGGGGCCAAGATGGGGTGGGGGAGAGGGAGACACATCCAAACACATATACACAGAGGCCCAGAGGGAGAGAGGGAGGGAGATAAAAATGAGAAAAGGTAGTCAGAGAAAGAGATGGGGGAGATAGAGGAAAGACACATGCCCACAGAGGGAGCCCAGAGACAGAGAGATGGAGAAATGGAGATGGGGGAGAGAGACAGAGACAGAGATAAAGATGGAGACAGAGAAAGATACAAAGAGATAAAGACCAACAGTGATGGACAGAGACAATCAGAGGGAGAGGTAGAGAGGCTGTGTTAAATAGAGGCCAACACCAAGGGGACCACCATGACCCCAAATCCTCCCACACCTGACCCCCAATGGGCCAGAACCCTGTCATGTTTCCATCCTCAGCATAAAGTAAGCACTCAGCAAATATTTCTTCGATGGATGGATGGATGAATTTTCCTGCATTTGTCTACATCTTGTAGCACCTTGTCATGTGCTCTTCTAGCCTTTAGCACATGGGGTGCTTGCATCAGTCTTGCCTTCAGGCCTTAGTAAATGCTGCTCCCTCAGTGGACATCATTTTTCTCCCTTTGGATAATGGCATCTGGGGAAACCCCTGCCCTTATACTTAGATGCTGTTGTTGGGTGTGGCTGGCTTCACAGGTGGTGGTCACATGACCTTGTGATTGGTTAGGGAGGGGTACATTACCCAAGGTGGCCAATGAGAGCCTTCCTTGGGATTTTTGCTGGCACTCTGGCAGCCATCTTCCCTTTATAGGGAGAAAGTTTGAGAATAAAGCCAGTGTGAAGGAGAACAGCAAAGAGGACAGGGTCTGCTATTGTCTGGATGCAGCCTCATTTGGACTTTTCAGTTATATAAGCTAGTGAACTGCATATTTCACTTGTCAGTTTCGGTTGAATTTCTGTTACTTGCAACCAATTTGATCAATACATGGTCTAAGCCCTGCCCACAGTCCCTGAGGGCCACTCTTGGAAATCTTCCTTCCTTCAGTCTGAGTCTCCCCTATCAAAGCACCTATCAGATTGTATTGCTACTGTCTCCTGACTTGTCTGCCCAACACCCCTGCAAACTGAGAGAAGTATGTTCTCTCCTTATATCCCCAGGGCCTAGTATAAGGCCCGGCACACAGCGGGTATTAAGCAAATGTGTAGAAGTAAGCAGAGTAGGTGCTTAATAAATGACCTGTAATTCTAGGTGTCCCTAACTTTCGTGACTCTATTTCTTTTATATACATCGTTATTGGAGTATAATTGCTTCACAGTGCTGTGCTAGGTTCTGCTGTACAACAAAGTCAATCAGCCATATGCATACATATATCCCCATATCCCCTCCCTCTTGAGCTTCCCTCCCACCCTCCCTATCTCACCCTTCTAGGTGGTCACAAAGCACCAAGCTGATCTCCCTGGCTATGCAGCTGCTTCCCACTAGCTATCTATTTTACATTTGGTAGTGTATATATGTCAATGCTACTCTCACTTCGCCCCAGCTTCCCCTCCCCGCCGTGTCCTCAAGCCCATTCTCTATGTCTGCTAGTGACTCTATTTTTAATTCATCATTTTGTGATATTGATCGAGCACCTGCTGTGGGCCAGTCACTGTCCTAGGTGTTGGGGATGCAGCAGTGAACTAAACAAAAATTCCTGCCTATGAAGGGCTGATGATCAAGTGTTGTAGATGTCTTCTAGGGTGCCTGCCCTTCCCAGATAGGATGTAGTATAAGACTGTGTCTCCATATGCACCCAAAGCTACTAGAACAAGGGTGGTCACTTGACCAGGAGCTAGGATGGCCCATTCGGACTCTCTTCTGGGAATTTGGAACTGGGCAAGGGACCGTCTAGGTCAATGGCTGTTGACATTAGACTTGGAGGGTGTGCTGCTGTGAGACTTAGGCTGCAAGTCTTTCAGTGTGAGACCGACTGCTGGTCTGAAGAGGGTGGATGTGTTGGGCTTTGGCTGACAGACGCTGGTCCTTGGGTTGAGTTCTGAAAATAACATCTTCCACACTCCCTGGGCAGCTTACATCCTGCCAGTAGGAGCCATGGTTAGGGGGCCAGCCTGGGGAGGGGAGAGAAGGAGGAGAGGAGCTTCCTTCTGCTTCCCATGTGGGTCTGTGTTGTGGGTTGAACTGTGTGCCCCAAAAAGATATGTTCAAATCCTGGCCCCCTGTGCCTGTGAATGTGACCTTATTTGAAAAAAGGGTCTTTGTGCACATCATCAAGTTAAGATGAGATCATACTGGATTAAGGTCGGCTAAATTCAACACGACTGCTGTCCTCATAAGAGGGAAATCTGGACACAGACACACACGGAGAAGACCATGTGATGACAGAGGCAGTGATTGGAGTGATGCTGCCACAAACCAAGGAACACCACCTGTGGCCACCAGAAGCTGGAAGAGGCCAGGAAGGATCCTATCCTAGAGGCTCTGGAGGGATCGTGACCCTGCCAACACTGTGGTCAGACTTCTAGCCTCCAGAACCGTGAGAGGATAAATTTTGGTTGTTTTAAGCCACCAAGTTTGTGGTTCTTTGTGACAGCAGCCACAGGAAACTGTCTTCAGTTGTCCAGGGGCAGCAGACAGCTAGGGTGCCAGCGCTCCCTCGGGGGTTCCAGGGGCAGCTGGGTTGGTTAGTAACACCTTCTTTTCCTTTTAATACCCCAGCCCTGGCCTTCTTGCAGTTGTTAATCCCTGGTGACTTCAGTGTTCTCTGTTTGCTCTTTCAAGCCTGTGTAGCCAGTCCCTATATTAAATCCCCTCTGCTTGAAATACCTAGATAGTTCTTCTGACTGTGCTCAAACTGCTCCAGGAAGAGCGGAGAACAAAAATAATTTGCCGAGATGAGGCCCCAGAGAGAGTGAGAGAGAAAGAGAGTGCAGGATGGAGGTTCCTGATAAATATATTCATTCCTCCTTGTTTCAATCTTGCAGTGCTTTATATTCTCTGGTCCTAGGAGAGTCCTCTTGACAAACTTATCTTTTACTAGTGAAAACCCATTCAATTTTTTTGCAAAGCCCCACAGCTCCCAGAGAATGTTTATGTGGCTGACTTTTTCCTGCCTCCTGATCGTACAGAGGAAGGCACCCACCTTTCAGAGGGCAGGTGGGAGTCTCCCACAGCTCAGCTAGATGGGTCCTGGGGCCAGCTCTGAGCTCCATTAGTTTTTCCCTCAGCATACCCAGTGGGTCTCAAATGGGGGAGATTCTGCTCCCTCCCCCAGGGGACACTTGATAATGGCTGGAGACATTTTTGGTTGTCACAACTGGGAGGGTAGTGGGGCATGTGCTACTGGCATCTAGTGGATCAAGGCCAGGGATACTGTCAAACATCCTAGCATGCACAGAACAACCTCCATCAGAGAATGATGCAGATCCCAACATCAACAGTGTCGAGGGTGAGGAACAGTGGTTAACCTAATCCTGGGCTGGCCCAGGCTTGGAGGGAGAAAGTGTGCGACACAGCCACATTATATAGCATCCACACCCCTGAGATGGAGCCAGGTCTAGGGAGCCCACCCACACATGTCCACAGACTCACCAGAAATGAGCAGAGGAAGATGAAGGAAACGAAGTAAAAATAGGCAAATTCATTGCCGCACTCATGAGTCAGGATGCCAGAGTTCTTATCACAGGGTTTACCGCTGAGGCAGGAAAGCATGATGTTGTGCCAAGCCTCTCCAGTGGCACTCCTGAGGACAGAGAGGGGGCGTCAGGGACCTGGGCACCCATCTCTGGGCACCAGCACCACCACCCCCCGCCCCCCAAGGGAGGCACAGCATTGAGGTTAAACACTTAAGCTCTGGAGCTGGACTGGTGTTGGTTCAAGTCCCAGGTAAATCACTTTTTTCCTCTTGGAGCTCAGAGAGGGGGGATTCTCATCCTTGGCTGCTGTGTATTAAAGCCCAAGGAGAATGTTTTTTAAAAATGCTGATGCCAATGCCCCACTCCCACAGACTTGGATTTAACTGGTTTGGGATGTGGCCTGGAGACATAGGTATGTTTCAAAAGCTTCCCTCTCTCTAGGTGATTGTCATTTCTTATTTCTTTCTCAGGTTACTCTGCTCCAGGCACACTGGTCTCCTTGCTGCCCTCCAACATGAGAGCTATGCTCCTGCCTCAGGGCCTTTGCACTTGCTGTACCCTCTACCCTTCCCCAGATATCCACATGGCTCCCTCTCTCAACTATTTCTCTCAAATATCACCCTCCTCAAGGGAGGTGTGACCTATCAGCCTTCCTTTTTTTTTTTTTCAGTTGTTACTTGAGAAAAAAATTTAGTTTGACAAAAATATACATAAATGTAATAATTTTAAGCATTTAAGTGTATAATTCAATGGCAATAAGCACATTTACAGTGCCATGAAACCATCACCACTATCCACCTCCAGAACATTTTTATCATCCCAAACTGAAAAATTGTACCCCATTAAACAATAACTCCCCCTATTCCCCTCTCCCAACCCCTGACAATATTGATTCTAGTTTTTTCCCCTAAGAATTTGCCCATTTTGGGTACCTCATGTAAGTGGAATCACACATTATTTGTTCTTTTGTGTCTCCATGTCCCTCTTAATCTTGAATTTTATCTCCTATCAGTATCCGCTATAATTTGATTATTGATTGTCTGCCTCCCCCATGGGAATATAAGCACCCAGAGGGCAGAGAATGTTGTCTCTGTTTTGTTCCCAGTACTTACAGCAGCGCCTGGCACACAATAGGTGCTCAATAAACCTCTGATGAATGAATGAAGGAACCCTAAGTGCAGCCAGGATTAAGAATCAAGCCTCAGAGTCTATTCAGAGTCTATAAGCCTTTTTCCTCACCTGTCAGGTGTGGTTGCCAAGAATCTCTAGACAGGATGCTCAGGAGGATTCAGTGAGCTAATGCCTGAAAACGCCTTCATGTTTACGTCCCAGGGCCTTCAGCTCCTGCCCTGCCAGGGTCCCTTGGTCCCCCACGCCCACTCCAAACCTCAGTGGAACAGAAGGTTGAGGGCATGCCCCCCCCCCCAGCCACCAGAAGAGAAGGATGAAAGTGTGCCCCCCTCTCACCGGAAGAGAAGCATGAGCGCCTGGAAGAAGGTCCGGAAGTTATTGTGCTCAGTGATTTGGAATTCATCCTCATCACTGTCCTCATCCTCTACGTCGATACCGATGTTGCCAAACACCTGGGGAATTAGATGGTGATGACTAGGGGTGGCCGCGCCCCCTAGTGGCTCCGGGAAAACTCCACTCAACCTTCAGGGCTGCCTCTCTGAACTGGGCTCCCTTAACCCACCCCCACCTAAAGGCGGTGGCCCTCCTTGGGAGTGCTGTGGGAACATTAGGGGGGCTGGCACTCACCTGCATCCCAATGATGGCGTAGATGAAGAAAAGCATGGCGATCAGCAGACAGACATAGGGCAGGGCCTGGTGGGAAGGAAGGCAATTAAGAATAGTGCTGGGGGCCCCTTATCCACACTGTTTCCTTCATTTGTCCCAGTTCTCCACCCCCATGGGGTGGCCGCATGCTGTGCCCGAGTGGTGCCAGGGCTGGTGGGTCTCTTTGGTGGCTCTGGGAGATTCCCCTTGGAGCTCTCATGACACATCAGGGCAGGAAGTTAGACAAGACCCCTGCATATAACACATTCTCAGCAAGGTGTATCATAGAGGCATTTCCCCCTGATTTCTAGATTCAGCCAGAGCAGGTTGGGGTGGGGGGATCCTGATTTTTCTTCTCAGCCCTCGGCTGGAGGCAGGGCCAGGGGCTCACCTTGAAGGACTGCACAAAGGTCCAGAGAAGAATTCGGATGGTGTAACCCTGACGGAGGAGTTTGATGAGCCGGGCCGCTCGGAAGAGGCGCAGGAAGCTCAGGTTGATGAAGTTATTCTGGGGAGACGGAGAAAGAGGGGTGACCATCCACCCACCCCCAGGGGCTCAGAGCTGTCACCACTCACAGAGGCCCCTACATGAAGCCAACCAACAGGAAAAAGCAAGCAAGACCCCAAATAAGGAGCGAGAGGAGAGAAAGCACTATTAATGCAATGGTGCGGAGGAAAAAACTCGAAAAAACGAAGTGGGGTGTGGGGAGGAGAAAGGGTGAGAAGGGAGGAAAAGGCATCAACTCAAAGGCATAAACCCTCCCTGCCAGCCCCACCCTCAATGGGGAAAGGAAAGAAAAAGGAAGGAAGAGAAAGGAGCGTGGGTGGGTCGGGTCACGGAAGAAATAACAAAAGAACAAGGAAAAGAAAATATATCCGAATCATCCAATCAGGAAAAAAATCCGAGATGGTTTTTGTTTCTCCCAACAACCAAATGCACTGAGACAATAGGACACAAGCGGGTCAAGTTGCCGAATCCATCACACGTGTACGATGCACAAACACCAGGGCGGGGTGGGGGCAGTCAGCACGCTCAGGCCTGGTGGACATGTGTGGGTTCCGAGGGCATGTTACGCTTCGGGCCAGAAATGCATCTGTCACGGGACTCACCGGGCACCCTGCCCTGCCCTGCTGAGCTGCCCACCCTCTCCTGCCCGCCCTGACCTCACCCCACGGCCAAGAGGAGCAGTGGCTCAAGCCAATTGGAGAAGCGGAAGAGCATCTTTTCTTACCCCCTTGGCGAGCGGGAATGGGGAGGACGGGAGGGAGCTGGGGCTGTTCGGCTGCAGGGCGAGTCCTCGCTGCCCGCTGAGTCGGAGAAGATGCATTTGGGGCCCTTTCCCCCCTTTCAGGGATGGCTTCTCAGCTTCTGGAGCTGGGTGGAGTAGCACGGGACCAGGCCTGCAGGAAGCAGGAAGTACGCAGCGCCCGTGGGTGGGTGAGCTGGCCATCAGCCCAGGCCCACCGAGGGGCCGGTGCTGGGGGCCGGGAGGTGGGGCTGTCCCTGCCCCCAGGACCTCCCTGGGTGGACCCTGCCTCTGCTCAAAGGCCCCCTGTCTAGTCACTGCCTCTACCTCCTCCCTCCCGAGCCAGAAGAACCCCAGGTAGGGGTAGGGGTGGGGAGACAGCTATGGAGATGGTGGATCTTACGTGACTGTCCAGGGGCTTGTCTGCTGGGGCCTCTGGTGGGGTACTGGAGGCTAGAAGTCACGAATGGACCAAATCTGGCCAACGAAACTATTTTGTTGGGCCTGAGCAGTTTTCCTTTAGAAATTAAAAATAGCTCCTAGTGTTTAAAAGTCAGATTTTGCCCCCAAATCTGGCTTTCAGGCAACCCTGAGGCTGCTTCCACTGGTAGCAGTTACTTGAGGCAGAGATGTGGCTGCCTGCCGTGAAGCAGGCCACGCTTCCTCCAGTTTGCCAAGGTTCCCGCATACCAGAAATGGAACTGGTTTCTTGGCTCACGGCATCTGCTTGGTCCCCAGAGGCATTTGAGTTTGAGACTCCTGCTTCAGGTAGGCATGGAGACCACCACTGATCAGTGGGTTGGAGGCAAAGGGGCCTTAAGGGGACTTGGAGGAGTGCTAGATACAGGCCATGTAGCAACGTTTAAAGTGGCCTAGCTCTCACCCTGCAAATGGCACAGGGGTGATCATACAGGTTGCCCCAACAGTCACAGCACTGCTTTCGGTCTCAAGAGTATGGACAGTGAATTATATGGGCACCCTGTTTGGTGGTTCCTGAGGGCTTCCCAGCCACTGGATCTAGCTAGCTCTGACCTGGGAGCTGAGAGACACAGAGAGGGGTTTCAAAGAATTTCTGAGGTTGGCAGGAGGCCTCTGGGTTTTCTGGAAAAGTCTAGGGTGCTCTCTGGGACACATCAGTTGACCCTTAGGCCTCTAGGATGGGGGAGGGGTGTGGGGATCCTACCCTGACCACATTTGGGCCTAACCACTGTGAGAATCTCTCAAGTGCCTCGAATCAACCCCCAAACTCAGCTTGGGTGACAGTCACCCTCCGTGCCCTGTTGACCTGACTTCCAGCCCTGCTTGGCCACCCAGCTCCATCTGGGGACAGGGCCGATGGCCCAGGTGTCCCCAGTCCCCTCCCGTTCATCCCCAGAGTACAAGCCATCCCTTCATGGGGCGGGGCATAACATGTGGACTCATGCAAAGTCAGGCGGGCCCTGGAAGCAGCCTCTGGGGGCTCGGGGCAGAGCGGGGCGGTAGGGACTGCTACCATGCAGGAGAAAGAAGGGGGGTTTGCAGGGAGACGCGTGCAGAGAGCATGCTGCCCTTCTTGGGGCCAGGGAGACAGGAGACACACGGGGGAAGTAGGGGTGGAAATGAAAGAGGTGACAGGGCAGGGGAAGGTTCTAGTCTGCCCTCATCCACCCCCCCCATCTCTTCCTGGGTTTGCATAGAGTCCTTCAAGTGCTCCTAGAACTTCTGACTTTCTTCCTAGCTTCCATCTTTTTGTCCACAGCCAGGAAGGAATAGCTGTCCTCTCCTCCAACCCTGCCCAGTGCTTCCTGGTTCTAGGCTGAAGGGGAGTGAGGTGGGCCCTGGAAGGCTTGCTGTGTTCAGGGGTGCGAGTACTCAGAAGGACATGGAGGCCACCCTCCTGAGGGCTCCAGAGAAGTCCTGCACTCGCAGACCCCACCTCCAGCCCAGATGTTGCCTCTGCACTCCAGACCCACTAACCCACTGCCTACCTGACTTCTTCTGGGGTGCCCTTCAGGGCACTTCAAGCCCACTGTGCCCACACTTGTGCTATTCCGCTAACCTGGCCCTCTCCTGGCATTCCCTAACTTCCATCTCCCAGTTCAAGCCAGACTCAAGTCCTCCAGGCACCTCTCTCCCCCCGAGCCCAGACCCAACCCTTTTCCAGGTCCTGGAGAGATCCCTGCTCAGAGGGCCAGTCCTCACACTGCTCCTGCTTCCTCTGCTGTCATCTCTCCTTGGGATTCCTGGTGCTCACCTCCAGCCCAGCCCGCCGCCTCCCCACTCCCTGCTCTGCAGCTGCAGGGTCTGGCCTAACCGCACTTCCGATCACGGCTCCCCTGCTCCAAATCCTCCCAGGCTCCCACAACAAGGTCCCAAGGTCCTGTCCCCTTCTGCCCTCTTCACTTTCTCTGGGTCAGCCTTCCTCTGCTCTTTGCTCCAGCCACACCCCCTCACTTGCAGACCCTGACCCCTGCGTGCTCCGACCTGCCACAGGACTTTTGCACATGCTATCCCGGGCCTCAAATGCCCTTTTCTCCCCCTCTCCACATTGTTAACGCTGCTCATCCTTCAGCTTGCAACACAGTTACAATTTCAAGTGGGTTTCAGGGGTTATTTGACCAATGCCTGCCTCCTCCCACCTGACTGTAGGTGACACAGGGGGTGGGGGCAGTGATGGTGTCCCCTTCTGCCCAACCCTCCATCTGTGGCACTGAATTGGGGCTCATTAAATGTTTGGTGGATGAATGTCTTGTGTATGGCTAGCAGGGGAGGGATCCCGGTGCAAAGATGCCATTGCGGGTCCTTCAAAGGGGCTCAGAGGATGGTGGGGGAGGGGCAGAGGCAGGTGGGATTTAACAGAGTAAGGAATGTGCAAGTGTGCAGAGAGCCGAATAAGTGAGGCGAGGGAGAGATGGACACGGTGCATCCAGGGCGTGGGTGTGGGTTTGCAGGGTGGATGGATATAACAGAAGGGAGGGATAGTGTGTGCACGTGTGTGTGTGTGTGTGTGTGTGTGTGTCAGGGGGTGGGGGAGGATCAAGAGAGGGAGATTGCAAGAGCAAAAAAAGAGAAAGGGAGAGAGAGAGACAGAGACAGAGACAGAGAAAAGAGGGAACGAGAGTCAGAGACTGAACAGGAAAGAGGAGAGAGCACATGTGTTTAGTGACTGTGTCTGGGTGAGGGGCGGGGAACAGGAGTACATGCAGATCAGGGCTCCAGGAGAGGGCGTCAGCCGGCCGGTCCATCTGGAAGCAGCCAGACCTGAGTCCCGGCAGTTCAGCCAGAACCGGTTCTGGCCATTCTGAGTCCCCCTCATTTGAGAGTCTTTCCCTGCACATTGCAAGGCCCTCAGACCTCCTCCATCAGACTTGGAGATTTACGTCGCTGCTGGTCAAGCCCGAAGAGCTCGTGGGCTTGGAATGGGGTGAGGACTGTTGGAGCTTTCCTGGGGCCCTGGGATCCATGGAGTTAACCAGGAACAGGAGTGGTGTGAGAGAGTGCCTGATGGCTCTGAGTACAGGGCTGTGTGTAAGGGATGGGGTGGGAGACTCAGCCAGCCAACCTGTCCTGTTGGAGGTGTTGCATGGGGCAAACCCATCCTTTTCTCTGCAGAAGACACAAGCCAACCCAAACAGAAAACCCTAATTCAGAACCCAATACCAACCAGAGGAAGAGAGGTTGCAGGAACAAGGACGGGGGGCAGGTCCGGAGGGTTTGGAGAGATGGACAGACATACGGGGGTGGGGATAGGGGGGTGCATCAGGCAATCCAAGTTTTGAAAGCCCAGGGCGTGACATGCAATGCTGATGCGAGAAGATGCGTTCACAGTTAATGTAAGGCATTTAGACTTCAGAAAGAAGTAAGACCAACCGGATTCTAGATGCAGATGTTGAAGATGGAGGGGGAGCAGGCGGGCAGGGGCAGTTGGGGAGGCGTGTTCAGCGTTTTTTAGGTTGATTTGTAACCAGTGCCAAAAAAACCAATGGGTTTCGGTTCCCGGGCGGGGAGTGGGGGTGGTGGTGGTGGGTTGGGAGATAGTCATTGGTGTATGAACACACAGACCACGTCATGGATGAACAAATGAATTTCATAGTGCATTTTGATTGGATGAGTTTTTCAGACGGCGTTGTGCCAATATACAGTTTAAAGAGCAGGCATGAAAAGAGACAAGACAAGAAACACAGTCATTATCCATCGCACGCAGGGCAAACCCACGTCACCCCAGCCACTTGTGGGTGGCAGCTGAGGCCCGGTGGGCCTCACACCCTCTCCCCCTCCCCCGAAACCCCGGGGCCTTGCCCTCCCTATGGTCTGGCTCCCCTCGCCTCAGCCTGGCTGAGCTCTGTCTGGCCTCAGACTTAGTGGGCTTACCTGGGAGGCAGAAGGGGGCTGCTGAAGGCTCCTTGCCTAGCAGGGCAAACCTTCCCCACCGCCAGGTCGGGTGTTTATCCTCCTAAAAGGGTCCAAATGCCCACCCTCTAGCTTTCCCGCCAAATGATTATAATTCAGGGCTGAGGGGCTGCCTAACAGACTGCAGTCCAAGTACATTCACAGTAATAACAGCAACAGCAATAATAATAACCACCATCCGTTAACTAATTCCTGGCAGGTTCTGTGCCAAGCCCTTTACGTCAATCGCTCTGATTTGCTCAAAGTTGCCATCTCTGGCCCTGGAACGTCAGCCTTCTGGGGGCAGGCGTTCTTGTCGTTTTGCTCTGTTCCCGGCACCTCTAACAATGCCTGGCACACAGCAGGTGCTTAACGTATGCTTCTATGAATGCATGAATGAATGTGAGGCTTGCAAGGGTCTGATGAGGTTGGTTATGAAGGTTAGTCCCAAATACAGGACGAGAAGATGTAATACAAGTTACCCAGGGTCAAACAGCTCATAGGGGAGGGCTGTTTGACTACTGCAATAGTCCTGATATCCCTGAAGTGGATTCCATGCCCCATTCTCCTGCCCTCCCATATCTTGCGGCCAGGAGAACAAGCCGTTGGGGTCCAGTCCTACAGATCTCTTACTGGCAACTAGAGCTTCAATCAACTTCCTCTACCTGCCCGACTGGGGTGGTGGGTCACCCCTTCTCACCTCTTGACCCAGAGGGATATTGGTTCAAAGCTGTCTTGTCTTCAGCTGTATGGCAAGATACTTTGACTGCCAGGAGAAGTTCCAGATCTCTTAGAAACTTAGGACAGAAGATGAGGTCTAAGCTCTGGCCCTCTGCCAGGGGACAGTGGCCAGGTGGGGGCAACCCCAATGGGGATAGCCCACAGCTGGGCATGACCTCTCTAGAGGAAGGTGTCAGGGGTGAGATGGGGGAAGGGGGAACTTCTGGTTCACTGAAGATGAAGGCAAAGAATTGTGGCCAAGATACCACTCGGGTGGGGGTATGGGGGATGCGTCAGAGAATGGCCCCTCTTCTGTGTAGCTTCCCAATCCTATCAGGCTTCCAGGATAGAAGAGTGGGCCAATTGATCCCTTTGCTGCTGAGGGCTCAGTTAGGGACACCCCAGGAAACACCAGTGTGCCCTCAGGAGTCACCAGGTCTGGCTGCATGACTTTAAGTAGGTCCCTCATTCTCCTCAGCACTGAGCGTCAGTTTCCTCATCTGTGAAATGGGGCAACACCCTCTTCTTCGGGCCCCACCCCACCCAGATCTATCCTCTGCTCTCCTCTGCCTGTTCTCAGCATCACCCTGGCTCTCTGGCCTTCTGGCTCCTTTCTGGCCGGGCTTGGCCAATGGAAGTGGCTGGCAGGAGATAGAGGGTGGGAGGAGAGAAAGGTAGGGGTATTTCTCCCCCGATGCTCCATGCCTGCTTTGGCCCTGTCTCTGGCAGGAGCTCTGTCCCTCCATGTTCACAGCTCCCACCAGGCAGCCCCTCTCTGAGTTCGGTACCTGGGCAGGTAACAGCTCCCCACGGTGGTTGGGTGCTGGGCCCCTTCCCCTCCACTCTGTGAATAGTCTCTGCTCTTGGATCCCTTCAGTGGAACCCTCTAAAGGAATTCTTTTATATGCTGAGCCCCCGACCTGTACCACGAGCTAATCCACGTAAAGCGCTTGGCACAGTGCCTGGCCGTCCCTGTCAGCTTTTATTATTGTTATTATGACAAGGTTGTTACCACCCCCGGCCCTTGGCTCTGACCCTCTGCCCTTTTGCTTCGCCTGTGAGGATCTCCTATCCTCCCCACAGCCTCCCAAGGACCCTCAAGCCTAGGCTCACTGGCAAATGGCCAGGGAGGGGGTGTGAGGCAGGAGCTCTGGGACCTGTGTCTTCCGGATGATGTGGCCCTGTGAGGGGCCACCACAGCGAGGTCCAGAGACCTCCCCCCCCACCACCCCCGCTCCATGTTGGGAACCTCCCAGGCCTGGGGATAGAGGAAGACACATGTCCCAGGGACCCTCCTAAGGTCCTGGGTATCGTGTCCCCCCGTTAACCCAAGGGCCATGGCTCCCTCCTCCCTGTGAGCCAGAACATGGTTAGTTCAAGCAGAGTGGACTTGAAGCTGGTTCCCTCTGGGCCCCCGACACTGTGTGGTGTTTGGGGGGTGGGGCTCAGCCTTGGGATCCTTTAAATGTCTCAGTTTTCTCAATGAGGTCATCCACATTATTTAATCATAAATCGGTAGCCAAGAGGCAGGGAAGTTCACGTTGCAGCACTAGCCCCACGGCGGTGGCTTCAGACCTCCCCATCTCCCCACGTCACCCTTTTGAGGGGCTGCCCTTGCTCCCAGGGGCCCCAATTCTCCCTCTTTGGTCATGGTCAAGCACTGGCTTGAGCCAGCTGTGGCCGTCGGGACCCACTGCTTCTTGATGACCTCTTCCTCGCCCCTCCCAGCCCGGCCAGGAACTGCCCAGAGAGAAGCCGGCGGGAAACTTACCCCAAACTCGGTCACCAGGATGTCGGTGATGCTGCCCAGAACAGTCACAAAGTCGAAGATGTTCCAGGCATCGCGGAAATAATTCTAGAATGGGGACCCACAAGATAGAGATGCCAACATAGGGCTCCATGGCTGGCCCCCAAGTCCAGCCCAGGGGGCCCGTTAGGGGCACAGCTGCAGACCAGTCAAGTGCCCGGGACAGTTACAGTCATTCAAACAGCAAAATGTTGCTTGGATGGGCTTCTCAGTATCATCTGTTCTGAGTCCCCCCTCCCTGGGACCCCCAAGCCTTCCCACGGCTTGCTTGGCCCCGGGTGCCGCTTCAGCTCTGTTGTGGGGGAGGGCTGCCTTTCTGGGCTGTGCCCTGTTTCTCCAACAGTTCCAAGGGCTCTCTGAGACCTCAGATGCTTCATAAATGACGTCACTGGGGTCCTCATGAAGACTCTCGGAAGGAAGGTTTATCACCCATTTTATATGAGGCGACTGGGGCTCAGAGAGCAAAGACGCTCACCTCAGGCAGCACAGAGGTGAAGAGTCAGGATTTGAACCCAGGTCTGGGCAAGTCCAGAGTCTATGGACAGGACCCTGCTGAATCAAGACCGTGCTTATAGCACACTTGCTAAGACAGCAGCCTCTGGGTTCACATGCCAGCTCTGCTACCATCCAGCTGTGTGGCTGTGGGTCAGTGACTTAACCTCTCTGTGCCTCCATTTCCTAATCTGGAGAAGGGGGATAGGAACAAGGGTGCAGAGGCCTTCTGGGCATACACGAGGCTACACTTCCTGGCCCCCTTGTGGTTAGATAAGGTTGTGTGTCTAGTTACAGCCGATGGGTTGTGAACAGAGGCAGCATGAGTCACTTTCTGGCCAGCGCAGGACCCGCCAGAACTCTCTTAACCCTGGACCTGGTGACCAGTAATGTTCCAGATGACGGCTGCTCAGTGAGCCCGGGTCTCCGAGTAAACCCTCTGTTGACTGGAGCAACAAAGCTGTGTTTGTTACCACAGCTTAACTTGAGCTATCCTGACTGGTATATCCCTGGGCTGGGTTCTGGCTCAAGTGGGACACACAGGTATAGTATGCTGTTGTTAATATACTGAAATATTGGGACTTCTTGGTGGCGCAGTGGTTAAGACTCCACGCTCCCAATGCAGGGGGCCTGGGTTCAATTCCTGGTCAGGGAATTAGATCCCACATGCATGCCGCAACTAAGAGTTTGCATGCCACAACTAAGGAGCCTGCCTGCCACAACTAAGACCCAGTGCAACCAAATAAATAAATAAATATTAAAAAAAAATATTTCACAGTTTGAGCCCACAATGAGTAGCACCCCTGCCTGGACCTAAGGGTCTGGTTCAAATAGACGGCCCTTCCCTCAAGGCTTGGTGGGACCCATGCTAAACACAGGCCTTCCCAGCAACCTCACAAAAGCAGAGGCCAGATCGGGGCTTGGGCCCCATTATGAGCAGTCAGTCATCTTCTCCCCTGAGTATCTGACCCGGCGGCAGCCCCTCTGCCTCACAGAGAAGGACACAGGCTTTGGATCTGTGCTTCCCAGGATCAAATTCTTTTAGCATGTACGAATCAAATGTCCTCAGAGTGGGACTGCTTGGGCCTCAGGGCCCTCTCCTGGAAGACAAAGGTATAACAACAATCTGATAATGAATGTGAGTCACTGTGGGGTTTGGTATATAGTAGGTGCTCAATAAATGGATGTTGTTTTATGGTTGTCTAAAAGGAGTTCAGGTTCCACTGGCACTTTTGGTATTTTAACAGGTGCGGCTGGGGCCCTACCCATATCCCCTCATATTTTGACTGTGTACCTTTGTTACTCTGCCCAGGGGCTTTCTCTAGCTGCATAGGGGAATTAACAGCTCCTCTGGGAGCAGCCCTTGACTGACTGATGGGCGCTGGAGGATAAATACTCCAGCTCCCCACCACGGGTGACATGACCTGAGTAAGTGCTCTCTGCTGCACCCCAGAGGTCCTCCATGGAACTGCATCCCAGTTATACCCATAGGGAAGCTGCTCACCAACACACCCTGTACTGGCTGGTTCCCTTCTCTGTCTCACACCCTCTTTCCCCTACGGGGCTTCCTGGAGTCACCTCCCAGACAAATTCCTTGCATTCAAGTTTGTCTCAGGCTCTATCTCTAGGGGAGCACAAACGAGGACAACTTTATAGGTGTTTGGCTACAGGCCTCAAGCCCCCGGATAGCCCCCCTCTCATTTAAACTCCACATGGGGAACTTGGGGCTTCATGTAAAACTGAAGGGGGAGGCATAGTGCAGAACCCTGCAGGATTGTCAGGGGTGGAGGAGATGGAGTCCCAGCCCCTGGCAGAACGCATCACTTCACCACCAGAACATTGACTGGGAATGAAAAAAAATTACAAGACAGCTGCATTGGGCAGGGCTTGTGCCTGAGCTCATGCTCACACCGCCCTCAGCCCTGGGAGGCTGGATGTGTCGTTCTCCCATCTTGTAGTTGTATACGTAGGAGCAAATAGGCCAAGTGCCTTGCTTGCGGTCACATAGCTAGAAAGGGTCTGAGGCAGGATTCACACCCAGGCATGGGTACTCGAGAGCCTGAGTTCTTCCCGGTACATGTTCTGTGACCTGTTCCGGGTCACACAGCCCATAGGTGGCATCCCCAGGACTGGAACTCTGAGTTGGTGCAATTGCTCTGACGGCAGGGTGCCTCTCCCTGCCTGGCTGGTCCTCAGTGCAGGGCCCAATGGCCCAGCCTGTATGTTGGGTTCCCCTGGGTGTCCTCATGAAAAATACAGATTCAGGGGCTTCCCTGGTGGTGCAGCGGTTGAGAGTCTGCCTGCCAGTGCAGGGAACATGGGTTGGAGCCCTGGTCTGGGAGGATCCCACATGCCGTGGAGCAACTGGGCCCGTGAGCCACAACTGCAGAGCCTGCGCGTCTGGAGCCTGTGCTCCGCAATGAGAGGCCGCAACAGTGAGAAGCCCGCGCACCGCGATGAAGAGTGGCCCCCGCTCGCTGCAACTGGAGAAAGCCCTTGCACGGAAACGAAGACCCAACACGCCAAAAATAATAAATAAATAAATTAATTAAAAAAAAAAGCTGATGCAGCCACCGATAAAATGAAAATAAGTTAAAAAAAATACAGATTCAGGGGCTCCCACCCCACCAAATGAATAAGGATCTCTTGAGGTGGGTCTGGGGCATCATTCAACTTTAAGTGCTTCTGTTGGGTTGCAGGCTTGGTAGCCACTGCTTTGGAGGAGAAAGGTCAGGTGATGAGCTTTATTGTAACACTTTCTGGTATTTATTGAGTGCTCGCAACATGTCAGGCTTGGACCTTCAGTCTCCAGACACACATTATTTGCATTTGGGGTTTGCAAGAGCTCTTTTGAGGGAGAGGCAGAGGATGGGCCTTTCTTGCAAAGGAGGAGAGAGAGGTGAGGTGACATAGCCTGGATATGATTGGACTCGAGATCTCTCTGGTGCCAAAGCCGACAGCTTTCACCACCTTGGGAAGCCGAGGTATGACCCCAGTCTCGGTCTGACACCACGGGCTGTAGGTCATTCTCTTCAGAGATGTGGGCTAAGCATATCCTCAAGTCCTTTACAGTCAGGCCTCTGTATCCGCGGGTCCCACATCTGTGGATTCAACCAATTGCCAATCGCATTGGTTGACTCTGTGGATGCAGAACCTGTGGATATGGAGGCCTGACTTACCTGCAACCTCTGGGATGCGATATGAGAACATCTGATTTTTATCAGTGACACAGATCATATTGGTAATCCTGTGGGCGTTTGCTGTCTACTTTCAGGATGGAAGGAATAGCAAAAGTCCAGTTAGCAGCTGGTAAAAAATAAAGATGGAAATTTTTTCACCTCTTATTTCCTGGGCTCCCTCACCCCACCCTACATCCATAGATCCCTTAGGGGGTCAATGGGCCTCGGGTTAAGACCACTTGCATTAGTGGGAGACGAAATCAAGTTAGTAGGTCATGAACTGCATTAAAAAAGGAGGGGCGTGACTTCCCTGGTGGTCCAGTGGTTAAGACTCTGCGTTTCCACTGCAGGGGGCGTGGGTTTGATCCCTAGTCGGGGAACTAAGATCCCAAGTGCCATGCCGTGTGGCCGGTGTGGGGGGAAAAAAGCGGGAGAGGGGGGACATGGAATCAAGGAGATAGACAACTTCAGAGTATAGGGCATGTGCTAAGGGGAGATACAGATTCTGTGAATATTTCATTTTGGTTGTCTGTTTGTACATCTGAGTGCTGGGCTCCACTGCAAAATGTATTTCTTACTGCGATTGTGGCTAGAACAGTTTGAATGCTATGGGCTTGCCTGTCTGGATCTCAGTTTCCTTACCTGCAAAATGAATCATTACCCGTCTCATCGCATCATTTAATAATCGATATGTGCCTGACACAGAGTTTGGAATCTGTGCACATTGGAGGGATGCTCAAGTCACCAGTGGGGTTGGGGGCAGAGGGGCCAGGTGGGGAGACCACCACCCAGCACCCAGTGCCCCTCTGGGCTTTCCCTTAACCCACAGCTCTAGCTCCAAGGCTGGACTTACCAGAATCCCAAAAGCCATGACTTTGAGAACACATTCCAGAGAGAAGAGGGAAGTGAAGACAATGTTGAATACTCTCAGGGCATTTTCATAAGCAACAGAGGCCCCGTAGAACTAGAGAAGAAAGGAAGTAGAGCAGTGGGGTCAGTGGGCACAGTGTCGAGGACCAGGGCTGGGGTGGCTTCGTGGCTGCCCTTTTCCCAGGGCAGGCAGGACTTGGACACTTGGTTTCCCTATTGATGTCCTGTGGAGCCAGCCCGGGCGCCAGGCAAGCTCTTTACTGGCTGCGCTACTCTTTTCAGGTCAAAACAAAAATTCCTTTCTTGAGTCCTATCTTAGCAGCCGAGATCGCGGGAGAGCCTGGCCCTATCGATGGGCTTCCTGATGGGATGCAGGATGTCTACAGCATCCTCTTTGCAGTCATTTCTTTTTTTCTTTCCAGATGTCTTTTTAAATTCTTACCTGTACACTCCTATGAGACCACTTCCCAGACCAAGATGGAGAACCTTTCCAGCAACCCTCCCAAAAGTTTTCTTGAACCCCTTCCCAGTTGATAACCCCCGCCCCCCGTCAGAGGTAACCGCTCTTCTGACTCCTTATGACTCTTGCCCAAACTAATCAGATTTGAACCGATAACCTTTAAATCTAACTACCAGGTTACAGGAAATCCAGCAGATGGAGGAAACCAATGCACCCAGAGGTGGGACAGTTTTCATTCAGCTCATCTGGTTTCCTCAAAAAGTTAACAGCGCCGGGTGGTGGGGGGGGGGCGGGGGGGGGGGAGAGGACAGAGATTTAAAAACAAAAAACTGGAGACCACGTGTAGCCATTTAGATCTTGGCTCAAAAAACAACTTACTGTAAAAGACGTTTTGGGGACAATTCAATATGGATCTTACGGTGTTAACCCTAAGCTTGTCAGACGTGAGGACATGTAGGAGAATGTTCTGATTACTTTGGAAAGCACACTGGAGAATTTAAGTGCGAAATAGCGTGGTGTCTATCATTTAAAACACTTTAAAAAATAGATGAGATGTCCAGAATAGGTAGATCCATAGAACACAGATTAGTGGTTGCCAGGGGCTGGGGGAAGGGGGATAGGGAGTCACTGGTAATGGGGATGGGTTTCCTTTTGGGGTGATGGAAATGTTCCGGAAACAGATAGAGGTGGTGTTTGCACAACATCGTGAATGTACCAAATGCCACTGAATTGTACACTTTAAAATGGTTAACCGTAGGTTATGTGGATTTCATCTCAATTTTTAAAAAAATGAGAAAAAAAAAAAAAACAGATGAAGCAAACATAGCAGAATGGTCCAAATGGGTAACTCTGGGTGATGGAGACTGGGTATTCACAAGCGCCTGGATACTCAGGATGTGGTCCAGGGACCTGCAGCAACCGCATCACCGGGATGCTGGTTAGAACTGTGGAGTCCCAGACCCACCCAGACCCGCTGAACCAGAATCTGCATTTTCACAAGATGCCCAGCTGACCTGTGAGCAGTTTGAGAAGGGCTGTGCTGTCCTATCTTTCTCTCTTCTGTTTGTTTGACACTGTTATGTTCCTAACAATGAAAAGACAAAGCACTTGCTTATGGAGATGAATTTTCAGGTGAATACAGGCACTGCTTTTCTACCAGTTCAAAAAATCAACAGCTAAATTTGTTGAGTGTTTTTAAGGATTGAGAAATGTGCTAACGTCTTTGCAGGAACTTTCTTATTCAATCCTAATCCCCACAGGGGGCAGGGAACGTGCTATTAGTATCCTTCCCATTTTATTGACAGGGAAACTGAGGCCCTGAGATGCCACTCGTCACTAGTGCAAGGTTAAATGGTGAATTAAATGGCAGAGATGGGCTCAAATTCAGGCTTTTGGTCTCCAAAGCACAGGGTGAGAGGTTTTGACTTTTCACCCTGAAGAGGCTCCACGGCCCCGAGGCTCGCAGGGTCTTTACCTGCCCTTCCCTCCTCATTTCTTTCATCAAACATTTATCAAGGGGCTCTTGTTCCCTCTGAGTTAGGCCCTCTCTGAGCCCCTGAAATTCAGGGGTGATCAGTACTTGTCTGGCCCCTCGGAGCTCACAGGCAGGTGGTAGACTATCAGACAACCCAACACTGATATCGTGGCACGTGAGATAACAGACAGGATGCTTGCAAACACCTCATGCGGTCCTGGGAGGTCAGGGAAGGCTTCCTAGAGGAGGGGCTCTGCAGGGGCAGCTGGAAGGGGCTGGCCAGACAAAGTGGTGGGAGCCGTGTGTCAGGCAGAGGGCACAGCAGGAACAGGGGCTTGGTGGTGACACAGAGTGCGGTCTGCCTGGGAAACTCGTAGCCGGTTCTGTTTTGCGTGGGGCAGGGGCGCGGTGGGGATTAAGCAGTGCCTGGGGGGAGGGGGGACTCACCTTCATCATAAGCACGATGGTGTTGAGGGCGATCATGGCCATGATGGTGTACTCGAAAGGCGGGGACACCACGAACTGCCACATACGGTACTGGAAACTCTGCTTGTTCTGGGGCATATGTCGGGTCAGGGGTTTAGCGCTGATGGCGAAGTCAATGCAGGCCCTCTGCGGGACAGAGCGCAGCGGTGTGAGGGCCTGGGGCAGGAGAGAGGCGGCTGGACACCCAGCACCCCCCGTCTCATTCGATGCAGCTCTTCTGCACGTCTGCCTGGATGTCTGCCTCTCCTGCCCACCCCACACCCCCCATAAGCTCCTCGCCATGAATGTTTTCTTGTGCTGACACTCCCCCGTGATCTCATTGAATCCCCTTAGCAAACATGACCAATGGGTACTATCAGTAGCTCCCACTCTGCAGGTGAGGAAAATAAAGGCTCAGAGAGGTTAAGCCTGACGTGGCACAGCTGCCTAGTGGGCGAAACTTGAATTTCAACCAGAGTCTGACATTGAAGCCTAACCATTCTTTTTTAAAATTTTACTGAAGTATAGTTGATTTAAAATGCTGTGTTCATTTCTGCTATCCAGCAAAGCAATTCAGTTGCTTTTTTCATATTTTTTTCTATGATGGTTTATCACAGGATATTCAGTATAGTTCTCTGTGCTATAACAGTAGGACCTTGTTGTTTATCCATCCTATATATAATAGGATTCCTCTGCTAATCCCAAACTCCCAATCCTTCCCTCCCCCCAACCCCCCACGCCCTTGGCAGCTACAAGTCTGTTCTCTATGTCAATGAGTCTGTTTCTGTTTCATAGATACGTTCATTTGTGTCATATTTTAGATTCCACATAAAGTGATACCATATGGTATTTGTCTTTCTCTTTCTGACTTGCTTCGCTTAGTATGGTAATCTCTAGGTCCATCCATGTTGTGAACCCTAACCATTCTTTCTTACCGACTATTTTGCTTCTCCTTCTCTTTGAGGGAAGGAGACAGGGAGGAATAATAATTGTTTAGTCTTAGAGGCCAACAAAGCAGAGGAAGAATGCATTCTAGGTCCCCCACCTAGCTTGGATGATTCTAGAGAAGCAAAAGGTCATGCGTATACTCTCTGGTGGACTGGATTTTCATTCGTAAATATTCACCACCCCTCCCTGGGGGAGATTATACTTCCCTGCCCCACTGACATCAGACATGTGACTAGCTCTGGCTAATGAAATGTGAGAAGTGACACACATCACTTCTGGGCACAAGCCACAAGAGTTGGACCATGGTTTGCCATTCTCTCTTTTTTATCTGAAGCATCTTAGAGGGGAACCAGAATAAAGATGACATGGAGCACAGCCACCTGGACATGCAGTCCAATTCCTTTGTGGATATCTGGCATCGAGATGCGAGGGCTGCTTGTTACCGCATCATAACCTAGTCCAAACTGACTGATACATACACAACTTCTCTCTGATGTGTTTTCCTCTGGAAACCCCATGAAGGGCTGCCCTTCATGCAGACTGGATTCTGCTTGAAGAATGCTGCTGTTCCCTCCCCAGACGCCCGCAGAAGCTGGTTCCTCTGTATGTGTGTGTGTGTGCATGTGTGATGGGGGGGTGTCAGTTTTTAAGTGGGGATGTAAGTGGGAAGTTGTACCTCATTTTTCTCCAGGCTGTATTCCTCCATCATTTTGTCCCCCTGCTCCTGGAAGGTGATGATGATCAAGGCCACAAAGATATTGACAAAGAAGAAGGGGAACACCACAAAGTAGACAACGTAGAAGATGGACATCTCCATGCGGTACCCAGGGCTGGGACCCTGGTTCTCAAAGGTGGCATCCACGGAGTGCTTGAGGACCCTGTGAGGACCGGGGTGGGGAGAGGGGGAAAGTGAGACAGGGGAACAGAAATGGAGGAAAATATTAAGAGGAAACAGAAAAGAAATGAAGAGTCGTCACTGATTTCTGACTGCAGTCACTGTGGTTACTTTATGAAGCTGTAATCTTCCCACCTCTTTTGCCTGTGGGGAGTGTTGACAGCAATGTCAGTTGCTTCTACTGCCCTGTATGGAGGGCCTGTTACGTGCCAGGAATGATGTTCAACATTTTATTCATTTTCTCAGCAACCCTCTCAGGGAGGTTATTACTGGCTCCGTTTTGCACACGAGGAAACTGAGGTTCGGCTGTAGATCACCCACTCAGATGCGGCCAAGGTGGGATTTGAAACCAGGCTTGTGGTGATGAATGGGAGTGAGTAGGGGTCATGGAGGCGGGCGTATGTGTGTGTGTGTGTGTGTGTGTGTGAATATTTAAGCACAGGTGGTCGTGGGAGCCAAGGAGGGGTAATGAGGATGCGCACGGAAGTGCGTGTATGCACGGCTGCTCTGTACGTTTGCACAGATCACTCACTGCTCAAGTGCTCTGCATCTAAGGGGCACCGTTCATACTGTAGACCTGATAGATTTGTGTATTAATGGTGACAGCTTTTTGGCAGGTGGCCATAAAGTGCCTTTTTGGAGCAAGACCATTAAGTATATTGCAACGCTCTTCTGACAGATGGAAGTAAAGTCTGTTGAGGAACGGGTGTCTTTAAAAATTCGCTCAGAGGTGCCTGAAGGGCTAGCGCTGGCCCCGTGCGTGTGGATACTGAGTGTGTGTATGGGTGATTAGACAGGCATGTGTTGGTTGGGGTGTTTGCTGAGCGAGGGAGGGAGGTGAGGATGCTGAAGGTAGCCACCGGAAACTACCAAACCTTCAACCTGCATTCAGCCGAGACCTCTGGAGGCGCTTGCCATGGGCACAAATTCAGCGGGTGTCAAACCCCTCGGTAATCGAGATAAATAACATTTCACTGTAATATTTAGTATTTCCTGCAACATGTTAAAAAGTCAAAAGAAATGCCCCAAAGCCCCTGATGAACAAAACCTCAAAAATTAAAATTTTGAGGCCTTCCCTAGCAATCCAGTGGTTGAGACTCGTACCTCCAATTCCAGGGGTGCAGGTTTGATCCCTGGTTGGGGAACTAAAATCCCACATGCCACGCACCGTGGCCAAAATAATAATAATAATAAAGCTTTATTTTACAGATTTAAGTTAGTGCCTTCTCCATTGATAAGAGTTGATAAGAGTCCTCCTCCTGGTACAGGAGAGGACAAAAAAAACCCACCCCCCCAAACAAAAAAAAACTTAAAAAAGAATTAAAGTTTGGACTCGCACAAGTCAGTCTCCCCCATGTCACCCCAGCCTTAGCCCTGTCTGGGACAGATTGGTCCTGTGGTCAAACCGACTTGGAAAATGCCAGGTTCACATCCCCCTGGCTTGGAGGTTTTTGTTCACCAGCACCGGAAGGGTTAAGAGGATGCGACCGCATGTGTACGTACATGCGGCCTTTCTGTAAATTAGAAACGGTGCCTGTGCTGGGAGCATACAGCCCCATACACTCAAGGGGTTGGCAAGCCAAGCGACCGCTGGATTTCTGCCCCGAGAAGCCCAACCACATATGGCCGATACTGTTCTGCTGACGTCTTGCATCTTGCATTGTCCCCACTTCTGGAAGCCAGGAGCAAACCCCTCCCTCCCTCAGACCTTTCTCAGCACTGGGCTCTTGGACCCTTTCCTCTCCTGCTCGCTGGAGGCCCCCTGAGCTCCTCCTGTGGGGCTTTCTGACTGGACCACTTACTGTGGCCAGCCTTCTCCCGTGGACACGGTGAAGAGGGTCAGCAGAGCCCATAGCACGTTGTCATAATGGAACTCATACTTCTTCCACTCTCGGTCCCGCGCCTTCACCTCGTTCTTCTCATAGAGGAGGTACTTGCCACTGCCACAGAAAGTGGTGACCATTAGTAAATGGAGGGACGCCCGTATTTGGCCACCAGACAGAAGGGAGAGGGGGAGGAAGAGGGGCTCACCAGCCCACGCTGCTTCCCACAGCCCAGGAAGCCCGTTTCTCCCTGGAGCTTGTGTGCATCCATTTGGAGATAAATCCACAGATGATGCCACAGCCCTGTGTCCAGTGGGAGAGCCAACTCAGAATCTTGTATCCTTTTCCAACTCGAACACTTCTAGACCCAAGGGTGGGAGCCTCAGGCTTGGGGGGAAGCTGAGAGCAGGAATTGAGACAGGCACATTTCTGGGTTCATCAGGCCAAGGGGGGCAGCCGCTCGCTGTTCCTTCTCAGGGTAGGAAACAGAGGTTAGCCCCAGACTCCTAGCCCAATGCCTGGGATCCTTCCAAATCCAGGAACCAGCCACCAGAATAACCACCGGCTGCCCTTTGGTGCATAGTAATTGTTTATATTAGTGACAAAAGCAATATTGACTGAGCGCTTGGTCAGTGAGAGGCGCAGTACTTTCCTGGACTGAGTCCAGAACTTTCCATCACGAGGATGACCCAAAGATGGGGGGATTTCAGGTCCACAGTCCCTTAGCCACGATTCCAAAATCCAGACAGCTCTGAAAACCAAACATTTTTTCCTAATCCGGCAGTTGGCAAGTTCCAGCCTGCAGACCAAATCTGGATCTGGCCCACAAGCTAAGCAATGGTTGTTTACAGTTTTAAATGGTTGAAACTAAAATAATTCATTCATGACAGATAAAAATGATAAGAAATTCGAGTTTTAGTTTCCAGAAAGAAAGTCTGATTGGAACACAGCCATGCCTATTGTCCGCGGCTGCTTTGGAGTTGTATGTTCCCAGGCAGAAATATTGCATTTGATCACAGGGCTGCATTAATTTAACTGTGTTTTGCGCTGTGTGGGACATGCACCCCAGAATATTTCTAAAAATCTCCAAGTATTTTGGAACACATCTGCCTATAAAGGTTTCATACAAGGGAACCGAGATGTGTATTAATATCCCCTACTTGACAAAGGTGGCAACTCAAAAGTTAAGCAACCAGCTTATGGCTCATCCTAAAGCCATGGATCAGAGGCTCCTATTCCAAAACTGTCTTTCTTTCTACTTATAGATCCAAGCTGGTTGTAATCGGGTCACCCCCAACGCCCAACACCTCAGTTTCCAAGCCCAGGATGAAATGGAGAGGACCCTGTGGTCCTTCCCCCTCCATGTCCTTAGGCTGCCTTTTGTCTATGCAAAAACTTTAGCCAAAATATGAGTTTAATCATAAAAGTGAGAAAATGCAGAAGCAAAGGAAAACAGTCAAAGGAGACCAAATAATAAGAGTTTAGTCACTAAGCATAGTCAAGGACCTTTAGTTCCTTCTCAAGGGCTATAGATAATATTCTGAGCCTGATCCTTTGATCTGCCTCATAGATACTGAAACCCCACCAGGTAGAAGAAGTCAACTACATGATGACCAGACTGTAGCCATGACAAAAGCTGCCACAATTCTGAGAATTGGCCTCAAGGAAATGGGAAGAATCTGACCCTGGAACTGAAGATTGATTGTACTTAAAACAATCAAGATGACGCTGATCAGACAACCGCGTGACCAGTTTCCAGATGACTGTCAGGGCTTCCCCGGTGGCGCAGTGGTTAAGGATCCGCCTGCCAATGCAGGGGACACGGGTTCAAGCCCTGTCCGGGAAGATCCCACATGCTGTGGAGCAACTAAGCCCGTGAGCCACAACTACTGAGCCTGCGCTCTAGAGCCCACGTGCCAAAACCACTGAAGTCCACGCGCCTAGAGCCCGTGCTCCGCAACAAGAGAAGCCACGGCAATGAGAAGCCTGCGCACCGCAACGAAGAGTAGCCCCCGTTCGCCGCAACTAGGAAAAGCCATGCACAGCAACGAAGACCCAAGGCAGCCAAAGATAAATGAATACAATAAATAAATTAAAAAAAAAAAACAGTTGACTGTCACAGCTGACCGTGCTGTTTCTACATGTAGCTCCCTCTCTCCATCTATAAAAACTTTTGTCCACTGGTTGTCAGTGCGGGGGGAAGTTGGCCTTTGGACAAGAGTCTGGCCTCCCTGCACCAACCCCC
>NW_020175432.1:5043909-5065111 GCF_003031525.2 Neophocaena asiaeorientalis asiaeorientalis
TAACGTTCCTTGCTACCAACTTTGCCTCTCTATTGGCTTTTGAGCGGTGAGCAGCCGGACCCCACTTTCGGTTACAAAGAGTCTGGTGCATCTGGCCGCCCCCTACCTGCCACCGATGGGGATGCCTAGGAGAGTCATGACTCACCGGCAATCTTTCTCAAACTCCTTGGACTCATCAGTGCAGTGGAAGAACTTGCCCTTGAAGAGCTGCACGGCCACAACGGCAAAGATGAACATGAAGAGCATGTAGACGATAAGGATGTTGAAGACGTTCTTGAGTGAGTTCACAACGCAGTCAAACACGGCCTGGTGGGTGGGGTGGGAGAGACAGCGTGAGGGGCTGGGAACAAGCACGGCCTCCACCTCCAGCCGCTCCTCATACCCAAGTATTGTCATTATTCCTATTTTACGGGCAAGGACGTGATCCAAGTTACTCGGTTAAGGCCACGCAGTTCTGAGAAATGTTGGGGCTCGACCCGATTCTGAGTTTTTATGCATCGAAAACCCCCAATTTTAACCCCTGGGAAATGGGGCCGCTTCTCCGAGCTTCTCCAAGGTAAGCTCATGGCTCTTCAGGGCAAGAGGAAAGGTCCTCGATGAAGATGTCATTTCCTGTTCATTCTGTGTCCCTGCTTCATGTCACTCCCCTCCCCATAATCTGGAGTTGTGGTCCCCTCCCTTTTGCCCACTGATCACTTGGGGGCACTCTGGATTTGCGAGCTGACTTCACGTGCCCTGCGTAAGATGGAATCCTTCCATCCTCCTCTAGAGAAGGCAGGGGTCCCAGCCTGGAATGTTCCCCACCACATCCTGCTATTAAATCACAGCGGGTCCTAACTACAAGTAGGCATCAAGGATTGTCAGCCTACTGGAATCACACGTTAGCTCTGCCGGCTTCCCCCGGGGGGAGAGAGTGCATGGCTTTCATGGGGCTTTCAAAGGGGGCTGTGACCCAGAAAAAGGCAAAGAGCCACTGAACCGGCTACTTCTGGGTTCCACATATCTCAATGCAAGCAAGCTTTCCCGTCCAGAGGGCGGCCACATTTCCTCTTTGAATATTTATCAACAAAAAGGGGGCATTCGGATCATTATTTTCCAAATCATGGGGGAGGGGCACACCACCGGTGATATCAGACGTACTTTCAGGTCCTATAGGAGCCCAAGACCAAGTAACACTGAATCACATGGTCGCAAAGTTATTCTCTCTCTAATACTTTCAATCCTTTTGAGTGAAGGAGAAAGTCTTCCTTAGTTGTTACTGTGTTAACACCTAACATTTACACTTTTCCTTTTTTTTTTTTGGCCGCGCCATGCGGCATGCAGGATCTTAGGTCCCTGGCCAGGGATCGACCCTGTGCCCCCTGCATTGGGAACACAGAGTCTTAACCACTGGACCGCCAGGGAAGTCCCTGTACTTTTCCTTTCTAACCAAGAAAGAGCAAGTATCCATGCTCAAAGTCTTTGTCAGGCAATTATTTTGGGCTAGATTTTAATAACAGTTCTATTTTGAACAGATATTTAGTTTTACCTTCTATTAACAGTGGGTTTTGGTTTTCCAACTTAAGAAACTTGACAAGCATTTCCTTTTAAAATAAATCCACTCAGGTAAAAAATAAAGTGTCTTAAAGCAAGATATTAAGAAAGACTCTGGTGGTTCATGCTATTTTGGAACAGGAGATATTGGACCCTAGAATAGGCAGGTGAAAAGTTAAAGGCTATGTGGGACCAGAAACCTAGTTTCCTGCTTCCCAGATTAGGGTTATGCCCTGTATCCACATGATGCCTTCATGGGAATTAAGAAAAGGGATCTCAACTTTGCAAGAGACATTTCATCTATTGGAAAATTACCATGATATACAGATTTTGTTCCATGAACTCACTTTACTGCCATCTACTGGAGAGTTGTAGTAATAAGTATATCCACATATAATGGCTGTGCTGTTAGCAGCATCCCTTTCAACGTACTGTCCTTGAGCAGTGTGCAACCTGCTCAACTGTACGTGGCAACCCTGATAGATCTTCCACATACCCCAATCTCACCTTGAGCTTTGGCAACCGCTTGATGGTTTTAAGAGGTCGTAGCACCCGAAGGACTCGGAGGGATTTAATCGTGTTGATGTCCTTTCCTTTGCTATTGCCACTGTGGAGGGATGTTAGAATGGGGAGAAGGGAAAAGAGGGAGCCAAGGTCAGGCTGGGTGGTGGGTGGTCCACAGCCCCAAGTGGCCCCACCCTCCCAGGCTTAGGAGTCTGGGGTGGGCCTGGCATAGCCATGTCCTTCCCGGAGAAGAGTAGTCAGCTCCCCAGCTACATCTGGGCTCAAGAGCTAGTGAGTAGATGGCCCTTTGTGGTTTTGGTCTCAGGGTTTGTTGAGGGCCCTGGCTGAGCCTGTACAGCTGCATGGGGTGGCTCTTGGATCCAGCACAAGGAAGTTGGCTGCCCCCTGTGTGCTCTCTTTGGAGGTGGTCTTAGTGAGCTTTTAGAAAATGGGATTCCTCTCTCTTCCAACAGGATCCAGGAAATGCTTAAAGTGGCCTTTAAACCAGAGCTCCCTTCCCCCACCCGCTGCCCCACTATTCCCTGAGCCCACAGGAGCGGAAGGAACCAGAACATCAGATGTCGAATCTCTGCCTCATTCTTTCAGGGTATCTGAGCTCAGACTGCTGCATAGGGGTTCAGCCCAGGGTCTACTGGGCCCGAGTCTTAGCACTGCAGATATCATGACACCCTTAGCCAACCATGATTCAAGCGCCCCCAAAAGGAAGGCATTGGGTGTGGCCATCAAAGGCTTGTGATTAATGGAACTCACCACCCACCCAGCTGCCCAAGCCAGAAACCCAACACTCGTGTTCAGCTTCCTGTCCTCCATCCTCATCCCCAACGGGTCACCCTCCTACACATGGCACCATCATAGGTCAGACCCCCATTATCCACCTCCCAAATTTCCCCCCCCCACTCCCTGTCTCTCTCTTCTTTCATCTTTTCTGCACACAGTGGCCCAAACCAATGACCATGTCACTCTCCTACTCCAACTCCTTCTGGAGCAGCTGAATTCCTAGAAGTGCAAACCCCTAGCTCGGCATTCAAGGCTCTTAGGAATCTAGTCCAACTTACCTTTCTGTTTGCGTTCCCATTGATTACTACACAACCCAAGCCCCAGCCACATTCTTTTGCTTCTGTTCCCTCTGCTAGAAATGCCCTTCCTCCACTTCTTCATTCACAGAACGATGCAGCCCTCAAAGGCCAAGGTAAATGTCCCTTCATCTGACAGCCTCCACTGACTGCCTCTGGGCTCTGCCAGACCCCAGTGCTGTTTCAGAATCACCTTGTTCCTGTCATTGGCTTCTGGCTTTAGACAGAAAACTCTTCAAAGGTGAAACTGTGATTTCTTCTCCTATGTGTTCATTTTCCCTTTAACCTTGGTTCTTGTCTCTGCCCCCAGCATGTGCCTGGTGTGTAGTTTCAGGACACATGTGAATGGATCCAGATCAGAGGTCTTTGGGGGCCAGTTAGCAAACATCTCCCTACAGTTCTCTTGGGTCATGAGTAGATCTGCCCCAGAGACACCCACCGTGGTGTGCCCAGGTATCCAGGTGCAAAAATATTCTTCGTGACATTTGCTTTTTTTAGGGTTCCTTTTTCTCATCTTTCAGAGAAAAGAGAATTGGACTTTAACCTGCCAGCCACAACCGTGCTCCAGGATTCAGCAGTCTGAACATGGGATTTTCTTTTCTAAACCAAAGTCATCAATCATTATTATCTCAAGGCTGTGCACCCAAAGTATGAGACACATGTCAGGAGAGTCACTGAGATATCTTCAGGCAGATCATGAACACAATTAAGGAACGGGATCACACAGGGAAACAGTTATGTTTTCTTCAAGTTATCTTTCAGGCCTCCTGTTGTGGTCAGAGAGGAAGTTTCTGCTATGTGTTCATAGGTCTTTAATGCCTCCCTAACACGAATTTCCCTTTTAACAAAGAACCCAGCTTGAATGTAACAACTTGTCACGCAACTGTTTCATTCTTGTTGGATTCACTTTGGCAGTTGCCTGTTCTATCTGAGGTTAACAATACTGGTTGTAAGGGGATGGCATAAAGTGTTCTAGCAAAACTAAAATGAAGTTTAGACTATGTGTTGGTGGAAAAAACGTCAAGCAAGTGGACATCTAGGTTGTATGTGGAACGGGCTAAAATCTTGATGGGCCAAACTGCTAACATTTGGGAACACACCTCCTGGGGCACATCTACTCATCTAAAAATGACTCCATGGGCATTCTGGGGGTCTCTCTCCTAGGAGGCACTTCTCCCTGGGGAGAGGCTGAGAACAATCCTCAAGAGTGTTCCTGGCAGTTTGGCCCCTGAGCATGCAGGAATGGCTTGACCAAGGTGTTCTTACAGAAAACAACCAGATTTTCAAATCACTTAGTTGAGAGTGTAGATGCTCCTGTTGTGGGGTGGGAGGGTTACTTACTCCTCTTAAAGCCCAAGCCCTGGTTGTTTGGACTGTCCACGCTTCTCCCATTTGGGAAGCTGGACATTCACTCCCCTGATAACTACCCATCCGGCTCGTCTGCCCTACTGAAATAAGACCATGGGGAGACCCCCTTCCACGCCCTTTATGTTCTCTTCCAAGAACTGGGCTAAATGGTGGGTCCTGATGAGAGGCAGTGGCCAAGACCCCTCCAGGCTCCTGCCCCTTGGGGAGCAGGCTGAGGGGACTCTGGTCACTGCAGGCGACAGGACGGTGGCAATGACACAAGGCTACAGAAACCGGCCCAGAACCAGTGTGGCTGCATCAGAGCACAGAGAACGAGACAGAACAAGAGAGAGAGAGAGAGAGAGAGAGAGAGAGAGAGAGAGAGAGAGAGAGAGAGAGAGAGGCACTTTACCGTGTACTGCTCCTGGTGACGTGGCGTCGGAGGGAGAGACAGATCGTAAGCGGCCTCAGAAGAAAGAACACAGAACACACACATACATGCACACACACCTGGGCACTCCCCTGCCCTGCCTGGGCACCAGGAGGGGCCGCCTTAGGCTCGTGGCCCTGGATGGTATCCATCCTTCCATCTGCAAGACGCTTGTTCCGTCCCCTGCCTTTGGCTGGCCCCCGGCACTGCCCAACAGCACCAAGAAAGCCGAATTTCCAAGTAGCAGGACAGCCCAAAATTATCAACTACCAAAGGCAAATTCGCCACTGAAGGTCCCTGCCAAGAGCTGGAGAAAAACCCCTTTTCTCCAGAGGTTCTGGGACTGGAAATTTTTAGAATGTCTTTTTTTTGGCCACGCCTCGCAGTATGCGGGATCTTAGTTCCCCGACCGCGGCCCCTGCATCAGAAGCATGGAGTCTTAACCACTGGACTGCCAGGGAAGTCGTTTAGAATGTCTTGAAGGGGGTGAGCTTTGGAGTTAGGGGGACCTGGGTTTGACTCGCAGCACTGCCCTTAATTATTGTTCTCATCTGTAAAACAGACCTTTGGGGGGCTGATGCTTGATACACAGTAACTATGGCTTTGGCTTTACCCCCTAAGTTATGAAGGAGAAGGGGGGCAGCTAAGAGTTCCAATTTGGGATGAAATTAAGGGGCAACTCTCAAGAGCCTTCTGGGAAAATGTGGGCCTGGGGGAAGCTCTCTGCATCTGGCAGTGGCCCCTTGTACAACTCATCTTTGGAATCAAGGTTCAGTCTCATTATGACCCTCCAACCATGACTGGAGATCAAGGTGCAAGAAACTTGATTGCCATTAGAACAGTGGAAGCCCTACTGCCAAGCAGGTTCTCTACAGAATATCCCACCTGCCACCCCCTTTTGAAGTTAGTGACATTTCTAAAAACATAATGGGTCTTACAAATATTCCCACTGGATTTTTCTTCCCCCTGCTACCTTTCGTTTTACCTCAGTGGCTTTCAAAGCTTAACATATCTAGGAATTATTGCATAGATAGAATTGTATAGATTCTGCTTTTTGGATTATTGAGGAATTTTTCAGTGACAGTGATTTCTGCCCAGCCTGATGGATGATGTTAGGTGTAATATGTGAGTCTTCTGAATGTCACTGCAACTGTCTGTGGCAAGGTGGTACCATTATACCCATTTTCCGGATGAGGAAGCTGAGGCTCAGAGAGGGAAAGTGACTTGTCCGAGGTCACACAGCCGGGGAAGTGGCAGACTGAGATTCAAACCCAGGTTTGTGTGTCTTGCATGCTAATCTTCTTTCCATTTCATTACACACACACAAAAGAATGCCTTCAGGGGTAGGGGCTGTTTTGAGGATGGGGATAAAAAAAAAAAAAAAAAAGGCAGCCTGGGGGCTCCTTCTTTGGCTTCCTGGCAGTTGGGCTCCTGAGCACGCAGGAGTGGCTTGATCAGGGTGCTCTGCCGGCCGTGCTGGCCCGCTTTGAGGGAGGAGTGGCAGCCCCAGATGGACTCTTGGCAGTGAGGGCAGGGTCATGATTTGCCAGCTGCTGAGAAATGTCAGTTGGCTACCCCGTTGCATGGGCACAGAGCATGATGTCAAGTGCGGTGACTCATGAAATGGTGTGTTAATGGTGGTCGCATGGACACAGCACACAGTCAGTAGATGGAGCAGGACACACTCACACAGATATTTGGGGGAGGTGCAGGAGGGGTGGAAGCCGTCGGGAGAGCTTCGACACATCCCTTGGAGGACCGCGGGGATCATTTCCCCATGTCCGAGACGGGGCCACAGTCACAGCACTGCAGAATCCTTGCCTCCTCATCCTGCTGACTTGTGAAAGTCTCCATGTTCAGTGCTGGGAGATGGGCAGCAACCCTCAATCTGACAGCTGACTGCCCTCCACAATCTCTCTGGTCGTCAGTTTCCTCATGTACAAAAAAAGGAATACTAAGAGAACTTCCTGCGTGGGGTTGTAAAGATTAAGTAAATGGAGGCTGTCACTATCATTATTACCCAGTCAGGTTTGTCAAAGTTACGGGGAAACTGAGGCACAGAGAGGTTCAGGGACTTGCACATCTAGAGAGAAACCGGACAGCCTTGCTGGAAGCTTTTCCTAACACCATCAGGTTCATTTAACACTTGTTGGGGTTCTCAGCCTTGTCTATGAGGAGACAGGCACATAGGACAGATAATGTGAGTTAAAAGAACAGAAAGAAAAGAAGCAAAGGACTCTGGGATTGGACACTCAAGTGGAGACTCTCAGAGCAACACCTACTCCTGCCGATGTGACCTCCGTCTGGTAACAAGGAAAGACAATAAGGAAAGTCCTTGTAGGGCGAGAGACCTTTTCAGGTAAGAGAGGCCAGAAACCTGAAGGCAGAGGGAGGATTCTGAAACTTTTCTGGGGAAAAATGTAGCAGCCTGGGTGGGGGGCCCCTTCTCTGGCTTTCTGGCAGATTGGCCTAAGGCATGCAGGAGCAGCTTGATCAAGGTGCATGCCAGTTGTGCCCGGCCTGTGGCCCTGCCCTGGAGGAGGAGTGGCAGTGACAGATTCTTGGCAGTGAGGTGGAGAGGGTGTGGCAGGGGTGGGGTCTCAGAGTCTACCTCTTCCATCCCTGTGACCATCACATAAAGGCGCTCCCCAGGTTGTCAGCTCTTCTAAAACCCCAAGAGAGTCCCCAACACTTGTCAGGACCCCACTGGCAAAATCTCACACACCCCAGTTCCTGCAAGATCCACGAGCTCACTGGGACTCATAGGGATGATCTTAAATCCCTGTCCAGCCCCTTTCCTCACATAGGAATTAAAAAAAACAATTGGAAACAGGGATTTTCAATGGCATTAACTGGCTGGCTTCATGCCTGTAGCAACTTCATAAAACCAGCTTCACAGGTTGACTCTACAAAGACGCTGCTAAATTTCTCTGAGCTGGAGGCTCATTTTGAATGCCCTTGTATAACTTTATATTTAAGACAAAAGCTCAAAAATTAAAAAACAGAATCAGCTCCCTGTGACAGATTCTTTTGCAGACGCAAAGAACCATTTTGCTTGATTCTGGGTGGAAAAACAATTTTGTTTTCGCAGATCAGGTTTGCTTAAAGTTGAGCCTAATTGTAGCTCCAGGGGAACGGTGGCCCATCATGGTAAAGCTCTACGGTTTGAAAGGCTTGTTCCCAGGTCTTTCGAAGGCCACACTTTTCCCAAATTGGGAGGCCAAATGAGGGATGGAGAGGGGACAGGGCAATAGTGGGGGCCCCCTCTTCAGCACTGAAGCTTGTTGGCTCCCACAGAGGTCTGGAAGGAAAGTGTCAAGGATGAACTGATGGGCAGCAGACGCTACCTCTATTGTACTACACCCAGTGGTGGCCACGGAGGGCAAAACCCACCACCCAGGGCACAGCTGGCAAAGGGGGGTGTTGTGTGTGGAGAGATGGATGTGATATCTTTCTGAGCTCTGGGGGACCTGGGGGCTGCTGGGCAGACGTCATCCTGGAGGGCTGGAGGAAATGTGGGACGGGTGCTTGCCTACACTTGCCTTCCCTGGACATGAAGACTACCCCAGGTCAGAACATGGTGGGGACTGGGTTTTTGATGCCAGAGCAAATGGCAGAGTGTCTGCCTTCTCCAGGCCATGGGGCCCAGGTTAGGCAGAAGGTCAAGGCGAAGGACAGGATGGAAGGGAGAGAGAGAGAAAAGAGTCTGGAGGAGAGGGAGAGGAAGAAGGAGAGGGGAAGAGGGAGGGGAGATGGGAGGAGGGAGGGGAAGGGGAGGTGGAGAGAGAGAGAGAGACAGAAAGGGAGTCAGAGAGAGGGAAGGAGAGGGGAAGAGGGAGGGGAGATGGGAGGAGGGAGGGGAAGGGGAGGTGGAGAGAGAGAGAGAGACAGAAAGGGAGTCAGAGAGAGGGAAGGAGAGAGAAAAGGGGAAAGATAAAGAAGAAGAAAGACAGAAACAGGAGCAAGGGAGGGAAGGGGATTTGAGATGGATTCACTCCAGGATGAGGGCTGTCAAATGTTTTGGCTTTTCAGAATTGAAACTTTCTCAGGACCTAGCATGGTGCCTGACTGACACCTCGTAGAAGTTGCTCACATAACTGATGGACAGAGGGAGGAGCATAGTTCATTACATTCTCATACACACAGTGTATTACCTTTTAGAATCTTTTTTGGGGAAAGAAATTTGTGCTAACTTGATAAGAAACAAATTGTATCTTGTTTGTATTTTATACATCTTCTAATTCCAATGAGGTAGGTTTTTTTTTTTTTCATTTTTATTAGTCAGCATTCTGTGAAATTTCTGTGTTAAATCCTGTGCTCACTTACCTATTAAGGTTCAGTGTTTCTTATTGATTTGTAATTGCTTTTTATATCTGAAGGCCATGGATACCTTATTTGTGGTAATCTTTCTCCTCTAATTTCCTGTGCACTTTGATTATTATTAGTATTAAACCTACAGGACATCTTAATGAAAATGTAGCCAAACTTCTTCAATTTTTGAGATGATCTCTTCCATCGTTCTAATGATCAAATACTCAATTACTTAAAAAAGTGGGAGAGAGAGGAGGAAGAGTGGAAGAGGGACAGAGGAAGAAAGAGAGAAAAGGAGAGGGGGTGGAAAAGAGCAGACACAGAAAGGAGGAGAAAGTAGAAGACAAAGAGAAAGGGGGTGGGAAGTCTGGCCAGAGTCAGAAATACATTCAGCTTCCTGACCTTCATGGTACATCTCCACCAGCTCAGAGGCATCCAGAAACTCTGGAGATTTCTTGCTCTTTTGACACAACTTGATCTCATTGTGTTCCCAGGGGAGGATCTGAGAATGGCCCAGTTTAGCCCTTAAATTGGAAACGGGCCACCACACTGGCCTCCTGAAAAACCAAGTCCTCATTGTTTGGTCAGGTGGGCCATTCAAGGACTCTTCCAGGTCTGCTGAGAAGGGGCCCAGGAGGCAGAGGCAAAGGGGAAGCCCCTGATTTCTCATTATTATAGGTGAGGTGGGTCCGAATCCCTTTGAGGCTTTTCTTTCTGGGAATGGTCCACTGTGATGGGCACAGACAGGGTCCCTAAGAAGATTTGTTTCTGGATTAGGGGCAGATTAGGTTTTTCCATCCTGCCCCAAGCGTCTACAAGTTGAGGAATGTACTGCTAAGTTTGCTACCAGGGCCCTAAGAGCTAATGGCTACTCAGCCCCCGGATGCCATCTTGGAATCGCACGTTGGAACGGCTACTAAGCCTTTGGGCGCCATCTTGGAATGCTTACTGAGCCCTCAGGTGCCATCTTAAAATGGCTGCCCAGAATTTGGGTGCCATCTTGGAATGGCTGCTCAGAACCCAGCTACGATTTTGACATGGCTGCCCAGAATTCGGGCACCATCTTGGAGCTGCATGATGAGGCATGACCTTTCAGAGCGTCCTCGGACTGCCAGGAGAAGTTCAGGACACACAAGGGGAGTCATCAGGTCTATAACTACAGGGCCTTCGGGCACAGGGTGGGGAATCCAAATTCTCATGCACATTCGTCTCCTGATTGTCTTTTGAGGGGCTCCCCAAAGAGACAGTGGCTTGGGCAGAGCTTGTAGAGCAGAAGGAAGATGAGATGTCCCGGTGGGGCTAGTCTACGGAAAGCAGCAGAGCAAGGGGTCGGTGGCATGGCTGTGTGAGGAGGTAGAAGGTGGGAGGGCTTCTCCTTCTTCCTCCGTGGTGGGCATCATGCAGAAGCCAATCGAAGCTCTTCCCAGTGGCATGCGGATGCCTCCCACCACCCTGGAGCCCACTCTCCCCTTCTCTACACCCCGAGAACACGTCCCCTGATTCAATGGGCTGGGGACGGAGGGACGAAGAGGCAGGAGGAGTCCTCGAGAGGACACTTACGTGAAGGCAAAGGCCACCAGGGCCCCACTGACCACTATGAAGTCAAGAATGTTCCAGAGGTCACGGAAGTAGGCACCCTGGTGCAGGACGAGCCCCAGGTCGATCATCTACGGGAGGAGAAGAGACAGCGCTCTGATCCCTCATCCCCACCCTGGGCAGCAGCATCCACCCTTCAGCCTCAGGAGGAGGCGCAACAGGAGGGGGCATGGTAGTCAATGGGACCACCTCATCCTGAAGGGCTGGGACGGTGGCCAGAGGACCTGGGGGAGGAGCGAGAGCCCCTGCCCAAGGTGCCTTCCCACCTTGTGAAAGGTAGTTCTGACTTGCTGGTTCTTAGGTCAAAACCTTGGGATCCCCCTGGGTTCCTCACCCCACATCAGATACATTAGCAAACCCTGTTGGTTCTGTCTTCCAAACCTTCCAAGAATCTGCCGACTTTTCACCACCTTCTCTGCCACCACCCTGGGCTGGTCCCCATTATCTCCTGCCTGGACCAGTGCAATCGCCTGCTCCCAGTTCTCTTGGGTCCCACCCACCCTGCTCCCCCTCTCAAGCCTGCCCTCCCAGAGAGGCTAGAGGGTGGCTGTGAACACCTGAGTCCAATCATGTCCCTCTGCTCAGAACCTTCCATGGCTCCCACCTCACTTGGGATAAAAGCCTAAGTCCTCCCTGTGGCCCCCAAGTTTCTGCATGATTCGTCCCTCCCTGCTCATCTCCCTGACCTGGTTTCCGCACCCTCCTCTCTCACTCCTTCTGGATGCACCGGCTTCCTTGATGTTCCTCAAACACACCAAGCATTTCTAATCTCTGGGGAGAGCCTCCTGCACCAGGGTGGCATTCTTGAGGGTGCAGAATACTGTGGAGCCCTGGCACTCACCTTGATCACCATCTCAAAGGTAAAGACGCCTGTAAAAACGTAGTCAAAATATCGCAGTACCTGCAGGGGATAAAAGCAAGGGAGCAGCCGATCACTGGCTTGCTCCAGCAGAGCCCCCGTGCACCTATCCTTGGTCCACTGGGGTGTGTGGCCTCCAACAAAGTCCCCAGGGAGCAGAATCTCCATCCACATGAGGAAATGCTGCATCCATGTACGGTTGGGCAGGTCGTGCACTACCCAAGGGCCTCCTCCCACTGTCTCAGGGCAGATTTGTATGTTGTGACTGAAACAGTCCAGCAGATGGCAGCAAAGTCCTAGCAAAAAAAAAATCACTCTACCAGGCTGGTCTGCTTACTAAAGGCAAGGGTGCCTTTTTTATTTGCCCAAAGCACTATATGGACTAGAGGTGGCCCCAGGGAAGTTCAGGGAGGCCTGCATCTCTGTGGGTGACAGGTCTGATCCCCCAGTGCCTCTGACCTGCTGGGTCTCCTGGGTGAGTAACTGTTCCCACACAGGGTTTCCTAAACATGATTAGCCGTCCAGGACAGACACTGGGGACAAACCTCACTGTGGTGCCCATCTCCCTCCCCACTCCGGGGCCACACACTCAGCAGGGTGGGTTGATTCTCCCTCACCCCACCACTTTACACAAGACCAGGCATTAGTGGTTTCTGTCTGGACGGGCAACATCCTGCACTCTGGCCCCTTTCCTGGCCATGCCATAGCACATCCATGGTGTGACCCTGGCATGAGGATGTTGAGTGTGCTGGCACAGTGCCCAGCACGTTGGTAAGCGCAGGGGACTGACTTCATCAGATTTGCCTTGGAGAAGTAAGGGCTGGTAATTACTAAGGATGGCCACCAGAGGGCGCCTGCGAGCACTCAAGTCCGGTCACCCACCACCCTCTTCTCTGCTCAAGAACCCTCTGTGGCTCACACCTCACTCAGGTAAAAGCCAAAGTCCTCCTCGTGGCCTCCGAGGCCCTGCACAATCTGCCTGTCCACCTCCTTGCCCTCATCTTGTCCTACTCTCCCCCTTGCTCCCTCTGATTCTGCCACCCTGGATGTTCTCACCTCAGGGCCTTTGCACAGGCTGTTCTCTCTGCCTGGAATGCTCTTCCCCATGTCCCAACTGATTCCCTCTCTCTCCTCCTTTACGACTTGGCTCAAATATCACTTTCTCAGTGAGGCCTTCCCCGATTGCCTGTTTAAAATTCCACCAAGTCTACCCCTTCCCCCATATCCCTCATCCCTAGCACTTGTCACATCCTGACACACTGTTATAGTTATTAATAATCTCACTGTCTACCTCCCCAACCTGAAAGTCAACCTCACAAGGGCGGGGATGTTTATCTGTCCCTGTGGCATCTCCAGCTTATAGTACAGGGCCAGGCATACTCAAGAAATGTTTGCTGAACGAATGCATGAATAGCTGTGGCTGCACTGGGTCCTGCAGGAGCTGGGATCTGCGATCTGTGTGGTCACCACTCACATTCTCATTATGTGTGGTGCTTGAAGGGCCAGTGGAGGCCAGAGCGGCCAGGATGGCTAACTTCCTGGGATGTGCAGCCAGGGGCTGGAAGGTTCTGGGAAGGCTGAGGGGATGGTGGTGGGAGAGCATTTCAGGTGCACCAGGCAGAGGGCACAGCATGGATAAAGGCCCAGTGCTCTGTGAGCTCTGAGATGGCAGGGACTGTCTCATACCCTGTCAATCCTTGATGTTTAGCTCAGCACGTGGCACACAGCAGTTGCTCATTAAATAATTACTAAATAAAGCAATGAATGGAAGGAAAGGAGGAAAGAAGGAAGGAAAGGAGGTGGGGGGAAAGGCAGGCCAGGTGGTCAGCTGAATCCAATTCTGGAGAGCTTAATAAGTGGAGCAAGAGGAAATCAAAAGACCAAGAAATTAGGTTCAACCGTATCTAACGTGTAGGTCTTTTTGACCTCTACAAAAGGCAATTTTCTGTAGCTCACTGGAATCCAAAAAGGTTCTCAGTCTCATTTATCCCGGGGAAATGCAAATCAAAGTCCCAATGAGATTCCACACCCACCAGGTTGGCTAAACGAGAGAGCTGACAGCACCAAGTGTGGGCAAGACCATGGAGCAGCGGGAGCCCTGTACATTGCTGGTGCGAGTAAACATTCTGGCTGCACCTTTGGGGCCAACCACATGTAAATTCTATGTATGATCCAGAAGCTCCATTTCTGGTTTTAGACCCTGGAGAAAGTCAAGCCCAGGGGCCCCATGTTGGGGGTAGGGGATGCCGTGACAGCATTCTAAACCGCAGACAATCCAAATGTGCGTCAAATGGAAGATGCGTAAACAAATGATGGCATGGAGCGGAACGTTCAACAGCAACGGAAAAGAATGACTGTCACTACCAGCATCAATACATGCTCATCTCATGGTGGACACGATTCTGGGTGACAGAGAGATGCATAGAATTTATCCCATCTGTTCCGTGTTAGAAACAGGCAAAAAAATTCTAGTGTTTAAGGATGCACGTACAGGTGGGAAAATCAGAGCAGCTAAGAAATGCTCCTTCCAGAAGTGGGGATTTGGATACCTCTAAGGTAGGGTTTTTCAAGTACTGTTGACAATAGGCGTCAGGTCATTCTCTGTGGTGAGGCTGCCCTGTGCGCTGCAGGGTGATGAACGGTGTCCCTGGTCCCCACCCTCTCGAGGCCAGTAGCGGCCCTCCACCTGTCCCAACTCACAACACCCAAACATGTCTGAAGACCTTGTTCCCACTTGTGAACCGAGCTCCAGAGGGAAGGGATGGGGGCGATCCAAGAGGTGCCTGTGGTCACGCTCAGTTTTGTTCTACTTCTTGGCTTGGGTGGTGCTTACGTGGGGGAGTGCACTTGATAAATGAATGGATCATACGTGTTCTGTGCACTTTTCTGAGGCCTGTTCTAGATCAGCTAATAAAAAGAACTCGGGAGGGGGCCCGGGGTATCAGCTGCTTTACCATGCTCTCGAAGAGAGAGGGCTTTTAGAAAGAAAATTATTATTATCTTTTTGGCCGCACGGCATGTGGGATCTCAGTTCCCCAACCAGGGATCAAACCCGTGCCCCCTGCAGTGGAAGTGTGGAGTCTTAACCACTGGACAGCCAGGGAAGCCCAGAAGAGGGAGGGCTTCGAGGAGAGATGTTTCAACTGTGAGATGGAGCAATGGGGATGGGGCAGGGGAACCAGAGCTCTGCAAACGCTCCATGGGGGCTGGTCTGAGCCCTGCCAGGGTTCTCTACAGTCCCAGGAGCTGCAGTGGTCCCCCTGGACCCTCCATGCCCATCCCCTCCCTGCCAGAGACAAAGCCTGCTCCAGTCTCCTAGAGCCAGCAGGGGGTTTGCGGATCCCTCTTGGGACGCCCCTTCCCCAAGCCTGGCTCCCTGGGTCCCTAGTTGAAACCAGGCAGCAGGAGATAACAGAGTGCAGCCTCAGCCCTGCCCTGGTACCAGTTTCCTTCAGGAGGCTTGTTCTAATTATTTCCTTCCATCTCCCCCATCGGGTCCCCAGGGGGCCTGGCAGGCCTGTGAAGGAAGGGAAAGTGCAAAGTAAGCTAAGGACGGGCTTGATTTATGGGACGTGCCAGCCTCGCCAAGGCTCCTAACCTACTTAGCGAGGGCAGCAGGGCCTGACTCCCAGAGGAAGATGGCTCGTGTGGGGGCTGATGGGGGTAGAGGAAGGAGCTGGGGAAGGAGACGCTGACACCAGTCCGGCCTCTGTGATGCCCTGGCCTGCTGGTGCCTTGGTTTCCCCTCTCAACCAAGGCACACATTCATTCCTGCATGGCAGGACTTAAGGGGGGACATGAGCACAGAAGGTGTTTGATAAATGGTGACAGTTGAGGGAAGCAGCGGGAGATCTAGTGGGGGCAGAATTGGAATTCTGCCGTGTGACCCTGGACAGGTCACTAAACCTCCCTGAGCCTCAGTTTCCTCATCTGTCCAATGGGGATACCCCAAGCACCTGGGGCTGTGCCTGGGACACAGCAAGTGCTCAACTGACAGGGGCTGTTAGCAGACCTTGGGACCCCAAACGGAGAGCTTTTTAGCTCTCCCCAAAGCTCAAAGTTTAGGAGGTGCCTCTGAGTCAAAATAATCCTTTCTTTCAAAGCTTCGCCTTAAAATGAAAAGGTCCACGTGGTGAGACCTGACTGCAGAGGAGATGCCTCTGGGGCACCCTCTGTCTCAGTACCCTCCACGTTCCATGCAGAGCTTGTACATCTCCACATCCTGCCAGACTCACTCCCCCCACCAGGAATTCCAGCACTTTTCAGCCCCTCTCGGCCACCTCTTCCCCACCAGGCACACAGAACCACAGTCGCAAGGAACATCCTTCCTCAAGAAGAGAATCAGAGCTTCCCCTCCCAACCAGTGGCCGCAAAAGCTGTGCCCAGGGGTGCACCCAACATTTATTCCACCCTAGCTATCAGCTTTTATGATGCAGGAGAAAGTGGCCCGTGACGGAGTAGCTGGGCTGGAAGGAACCTGCCGGGTGGGACTCACATTGTTTCGCGGTGCGTTGGGCTGCACGGGGTCCTCAGCCGCCAGGGCGATGCTGCTCATGGCAATGACCATAAGGATGCACATCTCAAAGTAGCGCAGGTTCAGGATGTAATGGCACAGGCGGCGAAGGCTGTTGGGGACAGGTAGGCGTGCAGAGGTCCACTCAGACCACGGGCTATTGAGCCCCTTCCTCTGTAATCTCCTTATGTCACCTACCACTATCTGAGATCTCTAACTCCCAAGGTCCCACACCCAACAGAGTAACAAGCTCCTTCATCTGGGGACCCTCCTGGGGCAGGGGAGCCCTCAGCGAGGGAAGATATCCACATCTCTGTTTAGGCGAGTTATCGTACCTCAGTGCCCTCATCGGTGAAATGACCATAACAACAGGGCCTAACTCACAAGAATGTGAGGATCAAAAGAGTTAATATAGGCCTGGTACATGGTAGGGGCTCCAAAAAAGTTAGTTACTTAAATTATGAATTGCAGGCCTTATCAGAGTCTTTAATATGCTAATGAGAGAATAATGAAATAATTAACCTCAAGTGGAGCTAATAATGATAAATATGTCATGAGATTGTATGAATGGCTGCAGGGCTGAGTGGCTAAGAACAAGGATGCTGGAGTCAGTCTGTCTGGGTTCTCCCACTTGCTTGCTGTTTGACTTCGGGCGGGTGACTTCATCTCTCTGGACCTCAGTTTCTTCATCTGTCCAATGGGGATAAGCAAAGTACCAACCCCTACAGGGTTATTATGAGAAAATTTTTTTATTTGTAAAGTATTCAGAAGAGTGCCTGGTGCTAAGTGCCACATAAGAATCTCTTTATTAAAATAGATAATGTCCACCACATAAAAAAGTAAATGCACAGGGTGAGCTCCAAGAGGCAGGTTAGAGAAAGCAGTTTCCCCTGCAGCTTATTTGACATGATTCTCCTTTGCCAAGAAGCATTTTGAGGGACCAGGGTTTCAAAAAATACCCTTTGGAAAAATGCAATTCTAAAACAACCTCTGAGCCACCAAGACATACATGCGATAAACTTCTCCCCTAAATAATCCAGCCTCCTCAAGGATGCCCAAGACAGAGGGCCGTGAACTCAGAGATCATCTACCCAAAATCCAAATCCTTGTAGAGCAGAGCTCAGGGACCAGGGCTGCCATGTACAATTGTACAGGTTGTGCACTGCCCAAGGCAGCCATTTCTAAGGGACACCTCTCACATCACAGACAGTGTAGATGGGGATATTTATGACAGTGTTTTTTAGTTGGTGGCAGGAGGGGGTCTTTTCCAACAAAATCAGTACTTTATGATAAGTTTCTATCTTATATGACTTAAGAAAGGGACATCATTTTTTTAATTTGCTCAAAGGTCTCCTAGGGACTAATGGTCTTAGAGGCAACTCTCCCCCACTACCCTTTGTCTGGGTCTGCCCTCTGTCCTGACTTCCACTGCCCCAGTGGGAGCCCTGGGCCCCCTGCCCTGGCCATGGGCCATACTCACGGGTTGGTCGTAGAGAGGATAAACATGGAGCTGTAGGGGGGCATGGGCTTGGGGCCGTCTTCCCCGGGGTCGTCTTCCTCCTCCTCTTTCTTCTCTTCCTCCTTTTTTGGCAGTGGGTCTGGGTTGGCGTTTTTGTTCACTGTTGGGACAAGAACCAACACAGGGCTCCCTCCACGATTTCCCACAAACCTCTGGGCTCCTGCCTACTCTCCAGAGCAGGCAATAAGCAGCTGACGCAAAGTGCCTACTATGTGCCAGGCACCCTGTTATGCCATTTAATCCTCACCTGACCCTATGAGGTTGGTACTTTATGATCCCCACTTTACAGATGAGGAAACTGAGGCACAGAGAGGTGAAGTGGCTTGCCTGAGGTCACATGGTTGGGATGTGGCAAAGCTGGGATTTGAACCCGGGTAGCCTGGCCCCAGAGTGCTTGCTCTCAACCACTCTACAGCCTTGAGTCTGCTGGGACCCTCACGGGAAACTAACATAGACCTACCCCCCAGCCTTTGATGACCTTTATATTGTCAGTTGGAGGCAGGCGGAGGCAAGAGCCCCACTTTACAGACGGGAATACTGAGCCCCTCCCACAGTCAAACTGCAGGGTTTCCCCCCATTAACACCCCTCTCCTGAGTGGGGTGAGGCACCAGCCCCCTGAGCATTGATCCTGCAGCCTAGCCACTCTATGGGTCCGTGGACAGGCTGAGCCTTGCTGAGCCTCAGTTTTTTCATCTGTGAAACGGGCACAATGACAAGATCCGCCTTGTAGGACTGTGGCAAGCATTTATAGAGCAAACTCACGGACAGCTTTTGCATAGAACTGGGCTACCATTATCATCTTAAAAATAATAAGCTCAGGGTAATTTCCGAATTCCTGGTGTTTCTCAGATCGTAATCTTACAAGGGGGAGTTTTTGGGGGGGTGCAAAAACAGCCAATCCCTCAAGGTCCTAGACCTGCACTGTCCAGCATCTGAAACGTGGCTAGTCCAAACTGTGGCATGCAGTGTAAAAACGCGTCAGATTTCCAGGACCGAGTACGAGAAAAAGAATGTAAGGCAGCTCGTTAATAATTCAGAAGGTATTGATGACACGTTGACATGTTAACACTTTGGATACAAATCAATCGTATTTTGGGTTAAATACGATTTAACTATTAAAGTTCAATTCACCTATTTCTTCTTTATTTTTAAAATCACTCCTTCCTTCCTCCCTCTTCCCTCCCTCCTTTTCTCCTTTCGTCCCTTCTTTCTTTCTTTTAACCTGGCTACTACAAAGTTTAATAAATAAATTAATTAATTATTTTGGCTGCACCACTCGGCTTGCGGGATCTTAGTTCCCCAACCAGGGATCGAATCCGTGCCCCCTGCAGTGGAAGCATGGAGTCCTAACCGCTGGACCGCCAGGGGACTCCCCTAGAAAGTTTAAAATTACATAGGCGGCCTGTGTCACATTTCTTTTGGACAGCGCCGGCCTCAAGAATCATCTGACTCCCCCAGATTTCCATCAGAGGAATCCGTTGGCTCCTCAAATATGGTGGCCCCCTGGCTCCCCTGTGGGAATTTGGGATGCAGGAAATGTTGCTAACCTATTGTATACTTGCCAGGCATCGTATGCATATTATCTCATTTAATTCTCCCAGCAGCCCTGTGGGGGCAGGAACTATGTCTCTACCCATTTTCCAGATGAAGCAACTGAGGCCAGAGAGGTGGAGTCACTGTCCAGAGTCACCCAACTGAGCCTCTGGGGACTGAGCCCAGGGGGCCGGCTCACGTGTGAGATTGGAGCTCATACCTTGGACGACGGTGTGATTGAGGGGGCGCGGGCAGGCCGGGGGGATGTCCACCGTGGTGTGGTCGGGTTTCCTGGCAGTCTTAGCTGAGGTGGTCTGGGTGCTGCTGGGGTTGGTGACGATAAGGCTGTTCTCGGGGGTCTTGGGGGGGCCGGGGTTGGACGGGTTCCCCGGGTTGTTGGGTGTCCGGCGGCTGGAAGCGTTCTGGGGGTTGGCGGCCGTGGCAGGTGGGGCAGGCGTGGGGCTGGGGTCAGTGCTGTTCGCCATCTTGGCCGGGCTCTGGGGCAGGCCGGCGTGGCCGAGGCTGTCGTGGGGACTGGCTGACTCCGCGGTGGCCAGCTTGTTGTTCTTCATGTTGTCAATATCCTCGGCCAGGGGTGGGTCTTGGCGGCCCAGGTCCTGCTGGATCGGCCGGGTGGTTGACAGGTTGGGGCCCGACACGGGGACCCCGGAGCCCTGGTTCTCTCTGTGGCAGGCAGGCCAATGAAAAAGAACCCATAAGTGAGTTAGAACATAGAGGGAATGTCTCCAGATCCTGCCTAAGATTCCACCATTCGAGGTACAAGTTGGCGGTCGAGGGGCCGTGTCCTGAAAACTCTCCGGTGCCTGGTCTGTTCTTGTTAGGGCTCAAGACCCCGTGGGAGTGTAAGTGCCCACCCTCCCAGGTTTCAGTGTGGTGCTTCTCCTGCCAGGAGGGCTGCTTCCTAAGAGATGAGGCTACTCCTTCATGGAGAAATCAGAAGGGAAAAGAACTTTCTGCCAGAGCCCGCATGTCTCCAACCCAAACCTCCCTGACCCTGCCTATGTGTCTCCCATTAGCTCTGAGGCAGGACAGGGACACACAATGTTTCCAGGAGTGGCTAAAGCAGACACAGGGACACCACCTCTTTAGGGGTGGAATTGCCTCATGGATTTATCTTTTTGTTTTGTTTTTTGGCCACGCCATGTAGCTTGTGGGATCTTAGTTCCCTGACCAGGGATTGAACCCCGGTCCTCGGCAGTGGAAGCGTGGAGTCCTAACCACTGGACTGCCAGGGAACTCCCTGCCTCATGGCTTTAAATTCTTGTAGTAAGTATGCCCCTTCCCAATATTCCAGTTAGGGAAAGCAGGTCACATAGTACATTAACATAATAAAAAATAACAATAGAAATAATAACAGCAGACATTTCAGTAACACACTTGCCTTGTAATAACCCCTTCGTCCTTAGCCCTAAGAGGGATAATTACTAGCACCATTTTACAGATGAGAAAACTGAAGCTCAGAGAGGTTAAGTCTCTTGCCAAGGCTACACAGCCAGTAAATGAACAAGGTAATTTCTCACAGGGATACAAGTGTGGTGGGCAAAGCATTCCAGGCAGGGGGAACAGCCAGTGCAAAGGCCATGAGGTGGGGATAAGCTCGTTGAGTTTCAGGAGGCTGGTATGGCTGAAGGTGGAGAGTGGGAAAGATGAGTTGGGTAGGGGTTGGGTGCCTCAGTGACTCAAATAATTAACACCATGCAGATGGACATGAGGAGAAAAGAGTCTGAGCGCTCAGTGCATTTGGAGAAGGAGAGGAAAAAGTTAAAGGTCCTTGCTTAGCTTTTCCGACCTCAATGCCCACTGAGACATCAGCTCCGCAAGGCAAGGGGTTTATTTTTGTCTGTCTTGTTCACAGCTGTGATTTCAGTGCCCAGAACAGGGACTGGCACATGGTAAATGCCTGGTCACTTCTTTTTTTTTTTTTTTTTTTTTTTTTTTTGT
>NW_020175432.1:5065515-5124430 GCF_003031525.2 Neophocaena asiaeorientalis asiaeorientalis
CACTGCTGCGGCCTCTCCCTTTGTGGAGCACAGGCTCCGGATGCGCAGGCTCAGCGGCCATGGCTCACGGGCCCAGCCGCTCCGTGGCACGTGGGATCCTCCCGGACCGGGGTATGAACCCGCGTCCCCTGCATCGGCAGGCGGACTCTCAACCACTGCGCCACCAGGGAAGCCCACCTGGTCACTTCTTGTCAAATGATAAATGAGTGTCCCCATTTTTCAGATAAGGACACTGAGGCCCAGGAGAAGTCCCACAGGCCTAGACTTGCCATCGACCCCTGCCTTCTCCCATCTGCACACTCACGGCCAGCTTGTCAGAGACCCCCAGGAGCCCTGGCTCTGGTGAGGGTGGCTACAGGCCCTGCTCACTCTATGTCTTCGGCTGGTCCCAGCTCTGCCTGCCTGGGCATGGATCTGTGTGGACCTGACGCCCAGTTTGTTCTGTTTGCCTTCAGACACCCCTTCTGGACCCTCGATCTTCAGATAAGAGGCTCCATTCTTCCCCCATGCCTGGGCACTGGCCCTGGCAAAGTCTGTTTCCCGGAAACACCAGGACATCTGTAGTTTATAATCTCAACGACTCCTCTCTCCAGAGGGTTCTGCAGTCCAAGACTTACCCCTCTGGTTCTTCTTAAAGGCACCCCCCAATTCTGTATCCCATACCCTCCACACCTCCTCATAAGAGCTCACAGATACTGAGTACTTGCTGTGTGCCAGCCTTGACACGTCAGCTCATCTAATCCTTAGAATAACCACAGGGAGTGGGTAGTACCGTTATTCCCTTTTTATAGATGAGGAAACCAAGGCCCAGAAACATGAAGGGCCTTGCCCAAGGCCACACAGTCAGTTGCTGGCAGAGGCAGCTTGGACCCAGACCACATGGCTCCAGCACCCATACTACCCCCCACCTGACGCTGCAGCTCTCTTACTAAGCAGTTGGAGATCTCCCAGGAGGCTCAGCCCACAGCTGCTGGGTGCAGGGAACCCTTGGCACTCACTGAAACCTCCAATAGTGTGAGCCAGCCTCTCTTCTATTTTGACTCATTAACTTCTGGGACAATCTTATGAGGCCTGAATTGTTACTGCTCCCATTACACAGATGAGGAAACTGAGGCCCGGAGAGGGTGAGTTAGGCATACTAGAAAATGGTTTAGTGGGACCTTCCTGGGGGTGCAGTGGATGAGACTCCACACTCCCAACGCAGGGGGCCTGGGTTCAATTCCTGGTCGGGGAACTAGATCCCACACGCATGCCGCAACTAAGAGTTTGCATGCCATAAATAAGGAACCCGTGAGCCACAACTAAGGAGCCCACCCGCCGCAACTAAGGAGCCCATGTGCCACAACTAAGGAGCCTCCCTGCTGCAACCAAATAAATAAATAAAAATTAAAAAAAGAAAATGGCTTTGTCAGGCTGTTGCCATCACACACTCACTCAAGAGACCAGAAGTAAGCAAAAGACAGCCCTCAGCTTGTATCCATTCATCGAACACCCAGGAGATTAGGTACAATCGCAGGAACCAAAGCCTCTGGACAGCACAGACTTGCTTCCTGAGGCCCAATCTGTAACCCTAAATCTACCTAACACTTAAAAATTTAAAATAAGCTGGCCTCTGTAAATCAACTGTACTTCAAATAAAAAATAATAATAATTTAAAAAAAAGAGAAAAAGCTGGCCTCCCCTGGAGGCCCTTCCACTGGCTAAGTCACCAGTACTCTCTTTCCTGTTTTATTTTTGCATTTTAACTTGCAAAAGTCCATGGTGTTTTTAGCAAGCAGAAGAGAGATGAGGTAATTTATTTTCAGGCTTGTGTCCCTGAGGCCGCAGAGGGAGAAGGGCAGGTCCAGGCAAATGCCTCACTTCTCAGTCGTGTGAGCAGGTCCTAGATTGACAGACTGACCTGGGTTTGAGTCTCACCAATGCCACTTACTAGCTGTGGGATCCTCTGTAGCTTGATTAACCTCCCCGAGCCTCAGTTTCCTCATCTTTATTTATTTATTTTTTAAATCTTAGTAGAGTTTGTTCAATTTTTAAAAAAATATTTATTTATTTATTTGGTTGCACCAGGTCTTAGTTGTAGCAGGCAGGCTCCTTAGTTGCAGCTTGCAGGCTCCTTAGTTGTGGCATGTGAACTCTTAGTTGTAGCATGCATGTGGGCATCTAGCTCCCTGACCAGGGATTGAACCCAGGCCCCCTGCATTGGGAATGTGGAGTCTTATCCACTGCGCCACCAGGGAGTCCCAGTTTCCTCATCTTTAAATTGGGGATAATAGTAGTAGAACCTTCTCTATAACATAGAGACTAAAGTGAAGATCCTGGAACTTATTTGCTATGTGACCACCGGTGATTTACTCAGCCATAACATGGGGATGATAACCTCGCTGAGTTCCTGTGAAGAATAGATGTGTGAATGAGCTGAGAGCTAGAGCATTGCTCGCAGGCCTGGAAACCTAATGGAATTTGCTCTGCTGGATTTAGAACTTGCTGGGGACCAGAGACGTTTTATTCCTTCCAATTTCCCCCTTTTGGAATAGGAATGTCTATTTTTGTGCTTGTCCCACCTTTGTGTTTTGGAAGCAGATAATTTGTTTTCCAGCTTTCAGGTCCACAGATGGAAGAAAATTTTGCCCCCAAATGGATCATACCTAGAGTCTTACCGGTACTGGAGTTAGATGATGAGATTTGGAATTTTTGAGCTGATGATGGGGTAAGACTTTTGGGGATGCTGAGATGGGGTGAATGTATTTTGCACGTGTACATCAGATGAAAACCTGGCTGGGAATATTTTCGCATCATTTTGTATATTCTTTTAAGTAGAGCTCTACCAAAAAGCAGGCTCAGTGAGGTTATCATTTCAAAGAGAATCTGAATCTTTTGTTCACCATCTAGAGAGACTGTACTAAATAACACAGCAGTTGAGATCACGGCGTACGTTTTGTTAGAGGGACAGCCTCACACGTGGACCAAGAGCCCCTTGTTCGGATGGAAAGGGGATCTGAGGGTCTCTGCTTTGTCTTGCTTTTGTTTCTTCTGCTGGCTCTGTTTGCAGCGGAGTTTTAACAAGCTCAGCCTGCAGAGGCCTAGCGTCAATCTCCAGGAAGTTTTATTTCCAAGTGTCTCCAAGGAGAACTCAAAAGCGGCAGAAAACTTTGAAGTCAGGCCCCCTTCCCCCTTCCCTCTTGGGGATCTGCCATCATCGGCCCGGAATAGGCAGCTGATTGCATAATGCCTGTCCTGCACTGCATCCCTTTGCCAGCTAATCACTTCAGCATCCCTCTGCCAAGGGCTATGGACATCTTGCCTGGGGCATGCTCAGGTCCCTAAATTCAGAGGATGCCGCTTGTGTCCCCACTATCCTTAGGACCTGCACATATTAACTCATTTAATCCCCACAACAATCACCATCTGAGGTGCTATTAGGATCAGGCCCATTTTACAGATGAGGAAGGTGATGCCCAGAGAGGCAAAGGCACTTGCCCGTTGTTATCCAGCTGGGAAAGGGCTGAGTTGGACTCTGGCCCTAGAGATCTTAAGCTACAGCACCACTCAGTGAAGAAAATGGGGCAATGGATGAGTTGGTGTGCATGGAATGGAGGTGCTGAGACTGGCTAAGGCAAATTGGGGGTGCTGTAAGAATCAGGGTATTAAAGGATGAAGCCTCTCCTCTCCACCCCTTGCTGGATAAACTGTGAGGCTCAGAAGTCCAGTATCTCTCTTATTGATCCTTTTGGGGAGTAGGTTGTCTTGGTGATGGGAGCAGGTGGAACTAGTATGCAAATAGCTGAGATATTAATTCTAGGGTGGTGCAGGCCCGGCAGGTCTCCTCAGTCAAACCTAGCAGGAGGCACTGCCCAGCTATCAGGGAGTGGTGGATGCCCTGCAATCCACAGATTTTTACTGGGAGTCAGAGAAAGCTCCATCCTCACTTTGGTGCCCCTGGGGTGACACTGGGCTCAGCCGCCTGGTGTGGGAGATCAGGGGTTAGCGACTGTTTAAAGATACAAAACAGAGTGTGCTCCACCCCCTTTTTCCTGGGGTGAGCCAGTGAAAGCTTCGGGGGTGGGGGACATGTAAACCTAGGAAAACTGAAGCGGAAGAGATTAAGGCAGAAACGGTGGGGGAAGACAGGGGAAATAGAAAGAAAACAATTATATTTAGTATCAATGGTCTGGAGAATCAAAGCACAAGAGTGTGTCTAGGGAGAGGCCTAAGGAAGGACAAGAGGAGAAATGTGCGAGGCAGGCCTGTTAAGGGCCACTGGCTTTGTCATAATACAGAACTGAAATGTCTTTTTAGTATGTTATGTTCTTTTCTTTTTTTTTTTTTTTTTTGCGTTACGCGGGCCTCTCACTGTTGTGGCCTCTCCCGTGGCGGAGCACAGGCTCCGGATGCGCAGGTTCAGCGGCCATGGCTCACGGGCCCAGCCGCTCCGCGGCACGTGGGATCTTCCCGGACCGGGGCACGAACCCGTGTCCCCTGCATTGGCAGGCGGACTCTCAACCACTGCGCCACCGGGGAAGCCCTGACACATCTATTAATAAAGGAGTGAGCAATACCCTCCTTGTGCAGATTTGGGGGTGGAAGTGGGGTAGGTCCTTTGTTCCTCTAGAGAGGAGGGGGAGCAGGGGCCACCTGTGGAATCCAGGAAAGCTGGGTTCTTATCACACTACTGCTATCAGCTGGCTGCCCTTGGGGAAATCCCTTTCCCTCTCTGGGCCTCAGTTTCCCCATCTGTAAAAAGAAGGAGTTTGAATGGATAATCCAAAGGCTATGGATCTGAAGTTTTGTTTTCTAGTCTACGATGAAAGTGTCTTAATAGTAATAGTGAAAATAGTAATAGTAATAGCTAAAACTTATCGAATGCTTATTACTACTGCTACCGTGAAAAATAGTTAACATTTACTGAGTACTGAAAAATAATAATATTCATACTAATTATAGCTAATACTGCGTACTTATTACAAGCCAGGCACCATTTAAAGCATTTTGCATGTATTAACTCATTTGAACCTTATACCTACCCTAGGAGGTAGGTAGCATTCTTTTTTTTTTTTTTTTGCGGTATACGGGCCTCTCACTGTTGTGGCCTCTCCTGTTGCGGAGCACAGGCTCCAGACGCGCAGGCTCAGCGGCCATGGCTCACGGGCCTAGCTGCTCCGCGGCATGTGGGATCTTCCCGGACCGGGGCACGAACCCGTGTCCCCTGCATCGGCAGGCAGACTCTCAACCACTGCGCCACCAGGGAAGCCCTAGGTAGCATTCTTATTCCCACTTTACAGATGGAGAAACGGAGGTCCAGAGAGAGGAAGTGACAGGCTGCAAGTCACACAGCTGGGAAGTGATGGGGCAGCAGTGTGACCTCTGGCTCCAGAATCCTTGCCCTTCACTACCAGGCTGAGCTGCCTTTCTGCCCCTGTCATCCTTCCTCCTTCAATGATAGGAGTAGATATGCTACAAGGATGATAACAACAGTAATAGTAGTAGTATTAAAATAATAGCACCAGGAGACTTGCCTGGCGGCCCAGTGGTTAGGATTCCTCACTTCCACTGAGAGGGGTTGGATCCCTGGTCGGGGAACTAAGATCCAGCATGCCACGTGGCATGGCCCCCCGCCCCCCCAAAAAAATAGCACCAGTGATCCACTGGTTCTTAATTATGGGAGTCCTGTGCTAAACACTTTATTCCACGTAAAATCCCTTCAGTGGCCTCCCATTTCCCTGGGAGGACTCAAGGCTCTGCTGACCTATTACACATAATAGCACCAGGAGACTTGCCTGGCGGCTCAGTGGTTAGGATTCCTCACTTCCACTGAGAGGGGTTGGATCCCTGGTCGGGGAACTAAGATCCAGCATGCCACGTGGCATGGCCCCCCCCCAAAAAAAAAATAGCACCAGTGATCCACTGGTTCTTAATTATGGGAGTCCTGTGCTAAACACTTTATTCCACGTAAAATCCCTTCAGTGGCCTCCCATTTCCCTGGGAGGACTCAAGGCTCTGCTGACCTATTACACACTCCCTTCAGTTTCTTTGTCTGCTCCTCTCTCCTCACCCTCCAAATGGCAAACTGGCCTCCTTCTGTTCTACCTTAGGGCCTTTACACATGCTGTTCTTAGCCTAGAACACTATTCCCTTCTCAGAAACAATAGTTTTCAGGGGGCTGTTGTGGAGCTACGTGGAGACCTAATGCCATAATAATTGGGGGCATTGTGGGCATTTAGGAAACGGGAGGCAGGTATATAAGTATCTTACCATGTGCAGGGCAGTCCCACCGAGGAAGAATTATCCTTTCTCCTTCATGACTCTCTAATGTCCCTCACACAGGTGAAAAGTCTGCTTGTAATGATCTGAGTCTTTTGTTTCAACCTAACTCTGCTTCATGTATCAGCATAAAGTATTTTTTGCACGTTTTAAATATACATCACATCTTCCCAGAATGCAAGTACTGGACAAATTAAAGGAAGAGCAGACTCTATTTTGTACGGAACTTCACCATTTTGGAACATCTCACCACTGATGGTAACTCCCTCGTGTTATTCGAGTAGCTTGTATCCTGAGTCAGCTGGCATCTGTACCTGTCTCATTCGTTGTGATTTTGTGTATAGGTGTCTGCATCAGAATTGCTTCACTCTGTCTTCTAGGGTCTCATTACTCAAAGTGTGGTCCCTGGACCATCACTGGCTCCTTAGAAATGCAGAACCTCGGGCTGCACCTGAGACCTACTGAATTAGAATCTGTATTTTCACAAGATCCCTGGGGATTCGTGCACCCATTCAATTTTGAGAAGTGCTAGCTTAGTGCATATGGCATGTAACAGAAGCATTTAAACACATCATTAAAAATTAATATGGTGCTGATGTATGTAAATGAAATCATTATGTTGTACACCTTACACTTATACCGTGCTGCCCGTCAATTATACCTCAATAAAAGTGGAAGAAAAAGAAAGAATACCTAATGCCGAAAAAAGAAAACACAAAAAACTTACAAGAGGGTTTTTTTAAAAAAGAAAAAAGAATCAAAAGGATGCCCTAGTGGTGGGTGATACATAATAAAAGAAGAATAAGAGATCAACTATACTCCAATAAAAATTAAAAAAAAAAAGAAGACTAAGAGGACGTTAATTAATGAAAGAACGCATGTAAGTTGTTTGGGCTCCTAAATGTACAATCACCGTAGGATTTTCTAAGGAGTGTTACAAAATATTGTTATGAAGAACAGGGCGTCACTTCTGACTGGGTGAGGTGCTGGCCTGGAAGATGCGGCCCAAAGCCTTGAACCCTGCTCTTCATTCAATTCTGAGGGCCCAGAGTGGCTTTTCAGGTGAAAAATGATTGACTCAATGACAGCTAAAAAGGGTCTAAATTTCCCAAGCACTTACTATGTGTCAGCTGCTCTTTCAGGCCCTTTGCATATATGACATCATTTAATTCGAGCAATGACCAAATTAGACCCCACTATCTCCATTTTACAGATTGTGAAAACTGAGGCCCAGAGACATGAGGTCCCTGCCGAAGGCCACACAGCAAGCACATGGAAGAGCTGTATAATTCTGGGGGAAAGTTCTTGTGGAGTTTCCCTGAGGCGTACAAGGGCTTGATAGTTTGCAGCTTCTGGTGACAGATGACCTGGGTTCAGGGCCACTTATTAGATGTGTTACCTTGGGCAAGTCAGCTCCAACTCTTAGCTTCCCCATCTGTGAAACGGGGCCATGACAATGAGGGGGCTGTCAAGAAGCTGAAATAAGTGGCTCAGGAGGGTACCAGGTATCCAGCAGGTACCACTTTGCCTCATCTTATCATTTCTACTATTGTCATCGCTTCCACTTACTTCCTCCTCCGGTGCCTGCGTTCCTTGTCCTCTCTGCGTGCGTCCCCGTCGTAGGCGGGCGGAGGGCCAAGCCGGTGCCGCCTCCTCCGCTCGCCGCCGTCTGGGCCCTCGCCTTCGCCGCCCCGGGCCGGCCGGCTGCCCTCACGGTGCCGGGACCTCCGATCGGCCTTGTCCTCTGGGCCCTCGTCGCCCGGCCTGCGGTGCGCCCGGTGCCTGCGGGGCTCCCCGTCGGCCCCCGTGCGCGGGGACCCGCTGCGGCTTTCCCGGCTGCACCCCTGCCGGTGGGCGTGCCTCCGGTGCGGGTCGCAGACTTTGCCCCGCTCCGCCTCACCCTCCCAGAACCCCGGCTGCTCCAGGCCGCCCTCCCGGGCGTGGTGGTCCGACTCACGGCCGTAAGGCCCCTCCCGGCTCAGCTCGGCCTCCTGGCTGCCCGCCCAGGGCCTCCGGGTGTCCAGGCCCACGGAGCCGCAGGGGTCCCGGGCCCGGTCGTGGTAGCGGGCCTGTTTTCTCAGGAAGTCCTCGGCTCGCTGCTGCCCGAGGCGCTGGTCCACTGCGGGCTCGGCCGCCCGGCTCTTATTGGTGTTGTTGTTGCGGTTCTCCTGGGGATCGACCACCAGCGGCCGGTCCAGGTGGGTCTTCATGTCGGGCCGCAGGTGACGGGCGTAGGAGGCCTTCCAGCGCTCGTCCGGGTCCATCTCGTTGTACAGCGCCTCCCGGCTGGCCAGCAGGTTCTGCTTCCGCATCTCGCTTGTCCGCTGCTCCCACACGGACTTGGCGGGCTTCTGGTTCTTCTGTTGTTCCTTCCTGCAACGGAAGGGTGCAGGGGTTAGGGCACTGCTGGGCATTGTGGCCTGCATGGACCTCTCGGGCTAACAGGCATCTCAGCCCAGGTGGGCATCTCGGTCCAGTGGGTATCTCCACCCTGGTGGGGGTCTTGCCCCAGGTGGGCATTTCTGCCCAGGTGGGTACCTTGGCCCAGATGGGCATCTTGACCAAAGCGGGCATCTCTATCAAGGTGGGTATCATGGCCTGGCTGGGTATCCCTGCCTAACTAGGTGTTTCAACCTGTGTGGAAAACTCAACCTGGCCGGATGTCTCGTCCTTACAGGCATCTTGGCCCAGATGGGCGTCTTGTTCCAGTAAGGTATCCTGGCCTGGCTGGGCATTTCGGTCTAATGGGGGTCTCAGCCCAGGTGTATGTCCCCACTGACCTCTCTCTATTCCTCTTCAAATTTTAGCACATGGCCTCTGGGGGCTGTCCTGATGTTCAAAATATTTTAACCTCTGAGACAGCCAATCATAATGGATACTGACCTGGAGCGGGTTCTGGAAGCCCTGACATGGGCGTTTGGGAGCTTGGGACAGTGCCTGTCTATCCACTGGTGCAAAACACCAGCGGGGTCATGGCTGGGAGTGCTGGCTGGGCTGAAGCCCTGCCTGGAGCACACAGATATTTCCAGGGGTTCTATGTGTATTGATAGTTTTATACAGACCATCAACTTTTATAGGCTTGCCTGTCTGAGCATGGACCTTCCTGGGCTCCCCTTCCACAGCCATCTCCTTGCACTTTGAGAAAGAAAGGCCCCTCCCCATTGTCCCATTATGCACCGCCCCACAGTATACAAAATCCCAGGACTACCCAACAAAGGTGCAGTTCAGAATATCTGTGTTAACGAATCTTTAATCAAGACACCTTAACTCTTACCACCTTAACACCTCTGATCCACCAGCAAATTCTGTCCACTCTGCCTTCACGATCTGTCTAGAATTCAGCTACATCCATGACTTGTTCAGTCACCACCCTGATCCAGCCCCCACTATCTCTTTTGCAGGGAACAATGCAGTCTTCTCCCCTGATAGCATCCAAAGGGTACCTGTGACCACCTGAGTCCCTATCCCTTCTCAGCTCAAGAACCCTCCATGTCTCCCACCTGGCTCAGAGCAAAATTCTAAGTCCTGCCTACAGCCCACAAGGCCCTGCATGATCTGCTCATCACCTCTCTGCCCACACCTCCCCCCACTCGCCCCCCTCACTCACTCTACTTCAGTCACACTGGCCTCCTTCATGTTCCCTAAACACACCAGGCATGTTCCTGCCTTAGGGCCTTTGTACATGCTGATCCCATTGCCAGCGATGCTCTTCACTCAGACCCCCACAGAGCTCCTCCCTCACCTTCTTCGGGCTTTGTCACCTTCTCAGTGAGACCTTCCCTGACAACTTTACTTAAAATCGTAACTCTCACCACCCCTAGCCCTTCCTATAAACCTCAACCTCTTGTTAACGCTGTATTCCCATCAGCTAGAACAGTGCCTGGCACATAGTACCTGCTTAATTAATTATTTCTTGAGTGAAAGTGGGTGGGAGGGCAGAAGCACCTCTTCCTAAAGCTCAACCCAGTCAGGGACTGCTCCCTGCCCCCAAATTCTTGACTGGGAGGGTGCAGAGGTTGAGGACCCCAGAGAGCATACCAGTGTTGGGGGCACTTACACAGCTATGGACATGTTGGCCGCAGACAGAGGACTCACTTCTGCCACCTCCTTGGCTTTCTGGAGGGCGAGTTTCTGGTTGGCTGCCTCTTCTTCTTCTTGTTCATCCTAAAAGTCACATGTGATCCCTGTTCACAAAACATGAACTGGGCCTTGGGGCCTCACCTCTGACCCCATTGTTAACCAGGGGCAACATTTCAGATATTTACAAACAGGTGTGGTGGCCTGGGTGTCAACCGAACAGAGCCGAGGCCCAGTGACTGGAAAGGATGCCCGTCAGTTAAGTATACTGCTATCCCCTTTATGTACAGGCTCAATATCTAGCTCATTATTAACCCTATTTTAACACACAGTCAGAAGAAAAGGAGAAAGACTCCCTTCCCTTCCCACAATGGAAATTTTTCTGTACCCTGTCTCAATGAGCTGGAAATTAATGCAAAGATTTTCCTCTCACTCTACTTCCTGGGCCATTTAAGCTCTCTGAACCAAGACTTTTAAAGAACACTGACAAGCCCCCACGTGCAGAAAAATCTGGCATCCCACAGCCCATCCCATGCACTGCCAACAGCCTCCAGAAGGGGAATCAGGAGAGGAACTTATATTCTCAGCCAGTTAGGTTCAGAGAGGAGGAGGATGGGGGAAGATGTTTTAAAAATACACACAGAAAAAGACGTTTTGGGGCTTTAAATCCTTCTTCAGCCTTCATGCAGGGCCTCATTCGTAAAACAGAAAAGCCAACAAAGAAAAAGCAAAGAAAAAGCAACAAGAAAGAAATGGCCAGAGATGAACCCGCCAATAAAAAAGGTCATGCGGTGGCAGGGCACCTCTCCCACCGTGCTGAGATGTCTGGGGCAAGAAGCAACCTTACCACCTCAGTAATGGTCAGATCAGGACACTGTCTGTCAGCGACAACACAGGGGTAGGACCCCGCTGGCCACCCTGCTCTCCCAAGGCCTCCCCTCCTCCTGGCATCACACCCAGCATTTCTCAGAGATGAGTCCCTGGACCACCTGCCTAAGAAACACTACAAGTGCAGATTCCCAGGTCTCCTGAAGAACCTGGGCTGGGCCCTGGAATCTGCATTTTCAATAAGCTCCCAGTTGAGTCTGAAACACGCTCAAGTTTAACCAACGTTGCATGTGGTTAGAAGCACAAGTTCTGGACCCATCTGGATTCAAATCTCAGCTCTTTCACTTTCTGCTTACCTTGGATGAGTCTCTTAACTTCTCTGTGCCTCTCAGTCTTCATCTAAAATTTCAACTCTCCTCGACTTTCCCCACTTCGTTTTTCTCTTTAGTACTTATCACCATCTGACAAGTTTCTTTCTCATCTATCTCTCCCCCTATAATATCAACGAGGGCAGGGATTTGTCTATTTTGCTCCCTGCCATGTCCCTGCCTCCTAGACCCCGTTCACAGTAGATTTTCAGTAAAGGCTTTTCCTTTTTAATTTCAATTTTAATTGATTAGTTTATTTTTGGCCACACTGTGGCTTGTGGGATCTTAGTTCCGTGACCAGGGGCGGAACCCAGGGCCCTGGCAGTGGGAGTGCCGAGTCCTAACCACTGGACCACCAGGGAATTCCCAAATGCTTTTCAATGAATGACAAAATCTGTAATATGGGGATCATAGAATTTGCCTCCTAGGTTTTCTGTGAGGGTTAAATGAGATAAAAACCTACTACTACTATATATAAAATAGATCAACAATAAGGTCCTACTGTATAGCACAGGGAACTATAGTCAATATCTTGTAATAAATTATAATGGAAAAAATATGAAAAAGAATTATATATATGTATAACTGAATCACTTTGCTGTACACCGGAAACTAATACAAGATTATAAATCAACTATACGTCAATAAAAAAATTAAAAAAAACCCCAACCACATCAGGGCCTTAGTGGGGTCCCTGCCACATATTAAATGCCTGAGAAATGCTTGTGGAATAAATGAAGGAAAGAATGAGGGTCTGGAAGACACGTCACAGGAGATGAGCTTTCTCCTTCCCCTTCTCCCACCTTCCTGAGGTATCTCCTCTCCCATGATGGCCCCTGAGGATGGGGTCTTGGAACCTGGATGAAATCATGGCTGGAACAGCCCCTGAAGCACTGACGCCAGCCAGCTCCGTGGTGGTCAGGACTGTGGCTGTATGCTTGGGGTGGTGGAGACTTCCATTTCCCCCAGTCGGAACTGGGCCCAGGAAAGTCTCTCTCCCTCCTGCCAAGGCTGGCAGATGGAGGGTTGGCAAAGTCTGCTCGGTTCAGTTCAGTTCCCTGAACATGGCCTGAACACCTCATGGCACTGGGGATGGGGCTGTGAAGCTGAGGCAGGTCCCAGGCCTGGACCTCTTAGGCTGAATGATTCTGCACACATTCTTTTAATGTGATGAGGCTGCTGGCGAAAGGCTTAGGTCAGACGACCGCTAGCTCCTAAGATGCCTTTGTTAAATTGCAAAAAGGTGCCCAGCTTCCTTCGTGCAGTGCACAACCTGTACAACCGTTCCCAGCTGCTCTGCTTGTGGGCTATCCCAGGGGTGTGAGCTGTGTTACCGAAAGCAATATTGCCCCCTCTGTGACTGGCTGAGGTGGACCTGAGTCCCAGGGAGTCGAAGGCTGCCCTACGGGGCATCTGGCACCAGGTTTTGTCCAGATAATCCAACATCACTGACCATGAATAAAAACTGTACTTCTCCTCACATGGATGGGTCTCACCACCCATCCCCTCAATTCCCTTCTGATCTCATTTCCTGTACTCTTCTCTCTTTTCTGTTCTTTGAGGGGTCACACCTCTGCTCTTTCAGTTCCTACACATGTGGTAAGGTCACAACCTTCCGGGCCCCAGTTTTCCCATCTGTGAAATGAGCGTGACAGTAACTCCCTATCGCTTATGCTTTCTGGTGTCTGGCACACAAGAGGGGCAATCACATTTTCCTTGGTTGCTGTTCTTTTTATTTTTATCATTACCTGCTCAGCTGGGGCTCAAATGAAAGCTGGCAGGGAGTGTGGGTAGACAACTTAGGTTCTGGAACTTGCCAAGTCTGCATTCGAATCCTAGCCTTCCCCTTACCAGCTCTGTAAAATGTGGGCTCTAGGTCCAGGTGCCTGCTCGTGCCAAGTGACTTACAAAGGCTCCCTTTATTGAGCTGAGCACCTGACATGTATAGTATGATGCTCTAAACAGCAGCAGATATTATCATCCCATCTGAGGCCGGAGATTTTGCCTTTCTGAGCCTCAGTTCCCCCATCCGCAAAAGGGAGATAACAGTAATGCCTGGAACCATGAGCACATATAATTCTTTACTGCTACTACCACTCAGCAATGAAGTCCAGCCAACTCCCAAGCTCACAGGGACACACACTGAACCTCAGGACCTTGTCTGGGTTATTCTCCATCTGTCCCCTCCTTTCGGGTTTAGGGCGGTGACAGTGCCTGCTATCCTAGAGGCTGCCGCATTCCTTGGAGGTCCCTTGACACTGCCCACTCTTTATAAATGGGCACTCTGGTGGAGTTTGCCATCTGTTTCCTGTAGAAACCCTGCTGCCTTAGCCCCCCTCCTTTGCTGTAGAATCCACTTTATTATGGACAGTCTATTTTGGGGGTGGGGGAGGAGGTACTTTCTCCCTGGTACAGTGCATCCAGGGCATAAGCTCTGACCCTAGCCCCTACCCCCACCTGGCACGGTCCTGATCTGCCATGAGCAGGTGGTAACTTTGCCACAGCAACATTCTCCCACCAACTCCACCTTGGTGAGCTCCTGGGCGTTGGCCAAATTATCCACTGCGATGGCCAAGAACACGTTCAGGAGGGTGTCTGCAAACGTCGGAGTCAGGGAAAGCATCGCCACTTGGACCTTGATATCTGGGACTCCTGAATCCCCCCCCCTTGTGCCCCCCAATCTGCTCTCCCTGAGGCCCGGGCATGTCCCCATTTCCCCACACAGAGGATACAGTTCCCAAAGAGCGTCAGCACGATGAAGTAGATGGAGAACACCATGCCGCCCTGCACACCCCCCTGAGACTTGATGCCGTCGTACATGACCTCATTCCAGTCTTCGCCCGTCAGGATCTGAAAGGGGAGGGAGAAACACACAGCCAACCCCCTCTCAACCTTGGGCCCCTCGGAGATGCAGCTGTGGAGCCGGAACCTGCCGTGTGGGCCCCTCCTTGGCCCTTGTCTCTGGGTGGGGAGGGTCTCATCGGTTTGCAAGAGGAAAGGGCTGTCCCTGCATTGAGGGGCTCTCAGCCTGTTCTAGGAAAAAATGACCCTGCAGGAGTCACAATCTTTCTGTAACTCCATCTTCCCTGATGTGATAAGGGGATTTTGCTATAGGCTGAGTTGTACTCCCTAAATTCATATGTTGAAGCTCTAAACCCTTGTGTGATGGTATTTGGAGATGGGAGGGAATTAGGATTAGATGAAGACATGACAGTGGGGCCCTCATGAGGGGATTAGTGCCTTTATAAGAAAAGACACCAGAGAACTTGGTCGCTCTCTCTCTCCCTGCCATGTGAGAGAGAAGTGAGAAGGCGGCCGTCTGCAAGCCAGGAAGAGAGTCCTCACCAGGAACCAACCCTGCATGCACCCTGATTGTAGACCTCCAGCCTCCAGAACTGTGAGAAATAAATTTCTCTTGCCATATATTCACTGGTACTTCTGGACTGCTGTGTCTGGGGGTGGTGATGGTGGTGGTACTGGTGACCAGAGGAAGCCTCAGGTAAAGGGACACAGGTGCTGGCAAACAGAAGTTGTGCAGATGCATATGGGAAGGGCTATGTATGTAGCATCCACACAGTTGTTAAAAAATATCCAACGTCCCTCCTTTGTATTATTTCCATGAGGATAAAGTAAATGTGAAAGAACTCCCCAAACATTAAACTGTTAATGCAGGGTTTTTTAGCCTTGGTACTACTGACGTTTGGGACTTCCTCCCGTCCTGTGCTCTGTAGGGCGTTGACCGGCATCCTTGGCCTCTACCCATTAGATGCCAGTAACATCCCCCCACACCCCCAGTTGTGACAACCCAAAATGTTTTCAGATACTACTAGGTGACCTTGGGGGACAGACTCCCTCTTGGGCAAGAACCCTTGTGCTGAAGACATATGGATGATGATCACTACTATTAATAATCATTTATGTGAGGGCTCAGAACTTCATGGATGGTTTCCCTTTCCAAGCCCCTGTCTAGGGGCCTCATTTAGAAATTACCTCTCCCCCAGGAGAAGAGAGGAATGAAGTCACATTTTCCATAAACTCTCTGTCCCCTAAAGAGACAGAACCCACATGGAAAGGCTCTGGAAGTCCCAGCTAGGCCAGTTCCAAACCTCCAGGCATGTGCCTACATGGGTACAGAAGTTGGTTTGGGGAGACCACCCAGGGTCAATCTGTTTGCCTTGGAATATGGGATCGGGGTGTCTTCCAATCTGGGGGAGGATGGTGTATTATCCATGTCTATCACTTTCTATATTCTGATGCTTTGACATATGTGGGAGGCCTTGTTGACCCTGGAGGGAGTCAGCACTAGCTAATTCTTAGAGATAGTAACCACCTTGCCTGTGAACGTGCTTTTCAAATGCAAACCAACCAATTCAGAGCCCACACTCCCAACCACCTCCACTACTGGGCTCTTGCAATCAGGGCCAACCTTCTCCTGTCAGAATCAGCCCAGGGTCAGGTACCAGACAACTCAGGACAGCTCCAGGGCCTGATGAAATTATTTAAACTAGCCAATCCTAAGCCTGCTTAACGTGCCTTGCCCATTTCTTCCTGTGGAAACCACAATTAAGCCTCCTGCCCACGTTTCCCGCTCCCTCTGCCTCCTGACGAACTCTGGTGCTTCCCTGTATGTCCCTGCATTCACGGGGCTGGCTGAAGGTTGTACCTGAAATACCGTCATTATTGCTGCTGGAAAGGTGTCGAAGTTGGTAGGAGGAGTCCCTTCATCAAAATTAAACCTGCAGAGAGGACACAGACATTTCATGTTGGTCCCACCTCAGGTGTCCTGAGGGCTTGGCTCAGTACCTTGTATCCAGGGCAGTATCTCTGTCCCCTAAAAGGACACCCTGCGTGGTACCCCAGGCCCCACCCATCTGGGTGAGTGCACTGGGCATCCAGGCCACGAGGAGGGCAGACTGTGTGATGCAGGTGGGCCTGGGTCTCTGGAGGCACTGAGCAAGGTGCCTGGGGGTGGGAGGCCCTGGGCTGGACGCCAGGGAAGCAGACGTCAGAGAATCCGCTGAGCACTCACTGTCCACCAAAGAGCTGCATTCCCAGAAGGGCAAAGACAACGATGAACAGGAAAAGGAGGAACAACAGGCTGATGATGGATTTCATGGAGTTGAGAAGAGAGACGACCAGGTTCCTGAGAGATGCCCAGTACCTGCCAACAGAGGCCAGGGTTTGGGGGGGGGGGGTCAGGCTGCGCCAGGGCGGCAGCAGCTAAGCCCACCTTCCCAACATGGTGGAGGTGGCCCCACCCTGGCCCCCACCCCCGTTCCCATCGGGATGCCAGGGAACCCCAAAGACTTACTTTGTGACTTTGAAAATACGCAATAACCTGAGGGCTCGTAACACACTGATTCCAAAGGATGTGCCGGGTTTTATGACGGCCCAGATGACCTCAAAGATGCTCCCGATGATGACCTAGAACAGAGGACCCGGTCTTATGTCCAGGCTCCTTGCAAACGCGCCCTGAGTCTGAATCTTGCAGGAACCCAATCCAACTCCCACCCTCAAATAGAATCAGGGTGAGGGTCTCAGACCCCTCTCATCCCTTCTCTTTTTTAACTTATTAAGAGCTGATGAGCACAAAGAATTCATGAAACACATAATTACAAAGCGAATGCCCACGGAACCACCACCTACGTCGAGAAATAAGACATGTCAGCAGCCTGAAAGCCTCCAGGGACCCCTAGACATTAGCCACCACCTTGCATTTTATGCTAACCGTTTCCTTTAACCATTTGCATTTAAAAAATGGAGGCGGAATTCACATAACATAAAATTAACCAGAAAGGTTCACTCAAAATAGTGCACAATGCAGTGGCCTTTAGTACATTCACCAGGTTGTAGAACCATCACCCCGCCCGCTCTAGTTCCGAAACATTTCCATCACCCCTCAAGAAGACCCCGGACCCATTAGCAGCCACTTCCCATCCCCCTCTTCCCAGCCCCTGGCAACCACTGATCTACTTTCTGTCACTGGAGATTTGCCTGTTCCGGACATTTCATATAAATGGAATTATGTAATATGTGACCTTCTATTTTATGTCTGGCTTCTTTCGCTTATCATAATGTTTTCGAGGTCTCTGCCTTTTGAAAGCGTTCAAGGATCCTCCGTAATCCGTATGGCTTAGTTTTACCCATCTGAACTTTCACGAGCAGAACCGTGCTGTATGGACTGGTTTTGTCAGTGCCTTGCTCCCTTCTGTGCAGTATTACGTAGCTGATGGGTGTGGCTGTTTTTGCTTGCCTCTCATTGGTGCAGAGAATTGCGTGTTGTGGCTAGGCCACAACTTTATCCACTCTATTGCAAAGGAATATTTGGGTCGTTTGGTCTGGGACTAGCGAGGCTGCTCAGGACATTCTTGTATGTGTCTCCTGGGCATCTGTGTGAGTTTCTCTAGGGTGAATTCCTAGCAGTGGAATCGCCAGGTCAATCCTACTTTCCAAAAAGGGTCCATAAATTTCCCCTCCCACTAGCGGTGGTTGAGGAGGGCTCTAGGGGCTCTGTATCCTTGCTGAAGTTGGGATTGTCCTTTCATTCCTTTTGCATTCAGCAGAGTCTCTCATATCCAGGGGTGATCCTACTTCTCTCTTTTGGATGTCCCCAGGTGTCAGCCATTCTAAGCTAGAGCTGGAGAACTGAAATCCTTAGAAACCAGACCACTTACCCCACAATCAAAACAGTTGAAGGAAGAGTGGAAGTAAGGCCGCGTCCCAAGCCCGTACATTTTTATAAACATTTCGGACATAAAGAGTCCTAAGAAAATGAATTCTGCATAGTCTAGAAGGGAGAGGGGGGAAAACAGAGGAGGTTAGATCTGTTGGGGGGAGGTTCCAGATGGCTCTGACATTCCCTGTTAATTGCAACCCTGGCTGGTGGGTTCCTGGGTGCTTACTATATATTTTTTTAAAAAGTTAATTAATTAATTTAAAAAAATTTAAATGGAAGTATAGTTGATTTATAATGTTTCAGGTATACAGCAAAGTGATTTAGTTATATATACATATATATATTCTTTTTCATATTCTTTTCCATTATGGGTTATTATAAGATATTGAATATAGTCCCCTGTGTTATACAGTAGGTCCTTGTTTATTTTATGCATCTTACTATGTTTTTAAAACGAACAAATGAGTGAATTAACTAACTGACTAACGGCTTACTGACTAATTGGATAATTAAAAAAGTGGTTCCATAATGCCAGCATGTCATAAACTAAGAATCATGACTAAACCACTTTTATATGTCTGACTTCCAAAGGAATAAGAGAAACAGAAATCATGACAGTGTCCTATTTGTAATCCTTGTGTTGGCGACTTAGTTGGAGGCCACAGGCAACTAATCTAAGGCATGGCTTTTCTCCGAACCTTGAAAACTCATTTACGTCCCTTGGAAATCCTGTCTTGCTGATGTCTGAAAGTCGTGATGCAAGATAAAGCCTTTTGTTTTTTGGTGAGAAAGCATAATGGTGCAAATACCTTGGGGAGAGGTAACTCATGGTTATTTGTTTGCTCCAGCAAAGAAATGTTTAATAGCAGTCCCTTTTCTAAGACGGCTTTCTTGGTGGGGTAGGAAGTTGAGGGGTCAGGAAGGGCATGAGTGGTCACCTACTGGAGGGGAAGGAGAGGTAAGGAGGAATTCTGAGGGGAAGAAAGCATACAGAAAGGGAAGACAGAGGACCCAAACCTCCAAGAATTCCATTTTGGTCACATAGCTAACTCTGTTTGAAGGTCAAGGGTATTTGTTATATCATTCTTTTTTTTTAGTGGTGTAAGATTTTTTTCTAGTTCTTTGTGATTTTACTTTCTTTTTCTTTTTTTTTTGGCTGTACCGCGCAGCTTGTGGGATCTTAGCTCCCCAATCAGGGGTTGAACCCGGGCCCTCGGCAGTGAAAGCGCAGAGTCCTAACCACTGGACCACCAGGGAATTCCCTGTTATATCATTCTTTTAAGAGGTGGTTTGAACTGACTGTTAAGGTCTTTCCCACTCATTTCTGATGGAAACTTTCCCTTAGTTTTAGGACTCCAGGGAGCTCCTAGTGTCTGAGGGAAACTCTAGGGTCTCCAGGGCCCCTGAGACCAAAATGTCAGCAAGGGAAATCTGTCCATAACATCTGGTGTATTCCAAAAACCACCAGAAGAAACTCTGGGACAACTTAAGAGTTTCCAAGATACTTGTTCCCCAGTTACCATGGGAATATGATAGCTGGTGATGCACAAGACCTGAGAGAATTACTTATCTGTAGCACTAGGGGGTCTGGAAGAACTTTCAGGGTCATCAAATCCAATTTCCACCAAGTACAGAAGAGGAATTTGAGACCCAGAGAAACGACTACACTTCATTGATTCCAAGACACATATTTTTGTTCACATTTTGACATCTCCGAAACTGGGGTGTATCTTAAAATTGGCATGTCCCAGTTTAGATGGCAGCATTGTTTTACTTCTTAGTGGCACATAAAATAAAAATAAAAGAGTGCCTTGTAATTGAAGATGTGTTTGATTGACGGACAATGGTAAGAGCTTGTCCAAGGTCACACGGAGAGTTAGGGGCAGGGCAGGCATCAAGAACCCAGGTTACCTGGTAATCAGGGCAGGGATGTACCATCAGATACAGCTTGGACTCTGGGTTCAAATCCTGGCTACATCACTAACTAGCTGTGTGACTCTGGGCAAGTTGCTTAACCTCTCTGTGTTGCAGTTTTCTCAACTGGAAATTGATAATTAAAGGACGTTTACAGACACAGAGGCCCCAGGCAGGAAGTCCCAACCCCCTGTTCCTGAACCAGGACAGACAGAGCAAGGTGATTAGTGGGGAGAATATGGGAGATTAAAAATAGGCTATCAGAGGAGGTTAAGACAAAAAGTAAATAGTCCTCATTTATAAGTGACTCCAGGGGGACTAAATGCAATTACTAAGGTTGGAACTAGGTCAGGGCTCTCGGAAGGAGAACTGGCCCCTGGGGAATGTCCTGTGTGTGGGGGGGGGTTCAGCCAACGTGACTGGGAACAATGAGGGTTACAAGGAGACGATGACATGGACCAGGCTCCCAGGCCTCTCTAGGCTGAAGACTCAACTTCTCCAATGGTTGTCTGGGTTAATCTGAACCAGGTCAGAAGGGTAGAGAATCTACAGACCTAAGTCAGACAAGCCAGTAGATGTAGGAGGAGGGCAGCCAGCAGGGAAAAAGGTTTTGGGGAGTCCTCATTCGGGGCCCATAAGCCAGAGCCAAGGTATCCACTTGCCTTCCTTACTGTCCAGCCATTACTCTTGTTGATTCCTAAGAGCTCTTTACTTTTTAAATCCTGCTCAGAGGTCTCCCCACCTTTCACTGCTTCTTTTCCCCCAACCTGGTCATCAATTTTGATACTATCTCATATTAATTCCTGAAATCTGGGAATAGGCCCAGAAGGGCAAAGCCTTGGAAATCCTGGTACTCACTGAGGGAGCAAGATGTTTTCACACTTGTTAGAGAGTATCTTCTAGGAATGAATCCCAGACATAAGGAAGTCAAAAAGGACAGGAGATGAAAGGGGAAAGAAGCAGAAGGTTTGAAAGAAAAGGGAAGAAGCAGAGAGTCAGAAATGAGAACAGAAAATGGGTACAACATACAGGTCACTTTTTTTTTTATCTCTAATGTGCCCCCATCTCTCAACCATAAATTATTTGATTCCCAGAGATGCACCTAGAAATCACATGTATGTTTCTGTCTCTATCTGGCTGTCTTGCAGTCTCTGACTCTCTCTGTCTCTCTTCCAATGCACCCCTATGCGCCTTTCTTCGAAAGTGATCATGGAAGTCTCTGGTGGCCTAAAGTCCAGCTTCCAGCTCAGGCCCAAAGAAATAGGGTTCTGTCATTGTTGCAGCAACATCAACCCCAAGTTGAGTGGTAGACACGGCCAAATGAAAGGACAAAGTCAATGAGGACCAAAGAAGGAACACATACCGTCAGAGAAAGAGAACTGGAAAAAAGGTGTGAGGAAGGGATCGGGGAGCCAGTGGGGGCGGGGCCAGGAGGTACTCACAGAGGAAGTCGGAGAGCCACTCGGGCTGGTTGTAATGAACGATAGCGACACACAGCGTGTTGAGGGCTACCAGACTGAGCACAGTCCAGTAGAAGGCCTGAGTTTTGACCATGCGGCGGATGTAGAAACGCATCCTCCTCTCCTTTTTGTGAAAAAAGGTTGAGTTCTCCAGCTTGGCACTTTTAATGCTGGCTCGGGCGAAGGGAGACCCTGCCAGGGAAAGGATGGAGAATGTCAAGGTGTTCCTGCAGAGGAAATCAACCCATGCATGGCCCAGGCACGGATTGTGGCCAGGGAATCCATTAGCCTCCCAAGCAAGGAAGCCCCTGGGAACCATCATGACCTATGGGCTTAGCTTTCCAGAGATGGAGCTTATGAGAAGGGGATGCCCCTGAAAATAATAGTATTGGAAATAACCAATGAGTGATCAGGATGTCAACGGGGAGGCAGATGGCTCTTCATCGCTGGAGCCAACTTTCTGTATCTTCCTCTCCTGGCCATGTCTGATGACTCGGGGGGGTCATGCCACAGGGTGGGATAAGGTAGGAGCCTCTGCTCAGGACTCCCAGTGCAGAGGCAGGTAGCAGAACTGCATGGACCATACTTGGAAAGCCTCCAGGAGGAGGTGTGGATAGGATCCTAGTTTTCCATGGACATTTCACTTTAGAAATAATCACCAAAGAATGAGCCAGCTGTGCCCACTGCCTACGTATATTTTTGCTCCTAAGCATTTACAAGGTACCTACTGTGCCAGGCTCTGTCCCAGGTGTTCCAGATACATGTTAACAGAGTCCTGCACTCTTGGGACTGATACTCCAGTGGGGGAGACGGAGAGCAAGCATAATATAATAAATAGTAAATTAATAGTGTGATGGGGGACTTCCCTGGTGGTCCAGTGGCTAAGGCTCCACACTCCCAATGCAGGGGGCCTGGCTATGTTCCCTGATCAGGGAACCAGATCCCACATGCTGCAACTAAGAGTTCACATGCCACAACTAAAGATCCTGCGTGCTGCAAATAAGACCTGGCACAGCCAAATAAATAAATAAATATTAAAAAAAATAGTGTGATGGAAGGTAAAAAGTGTTTTGGAAAAATGAGAAAGTAGAGCAAAATAAGGGAACTGGGACGCCCAGGAGGGACCACTGGGCAGGCGGCAGTACTAAATCAAGTGGTTAAGTTGAAGGGGTTGGCCTGAGTTACCTTAGTATCTTAGGTACCTTACGCAGAGGAAATAGCAAGTGCAAAGGCCCTGAGGCAGGAATGTGCCTGCCTGACATACTGTGGGAGCAGCATAAAGAGAAGAGTGTGGCTGGAGTGGAGTGTTTCAGGTGGGAAAAGGGAAGAGGTGAGGGCAGGGAGGAGACTGGGCAGGCTGTGAAGGGCCTTGGGGGCTGTGGGGAGAACTTGGGCTTTTGTTTTGAGTGAGGTGGGAGCCATGGAGGGTTTGAGCAGAGGAGGGATGTGAGCTGACTGGGGTTCACAGGTGCCCCCTGGCTGCTGTGGGGGGCAAAGACTGTGGAAGGCAAGGGCAGGAGCAGGGAGGAGGTGACTGCTCTAGTCCAGGCAAATGATAATGGGGCTACCACTCCATAGTGGCTGAGAAGGAAGAAGAGTGGGCAGATTTGGGATGTATTGTTTAAGGTAGATTTCGACATTTGCTGATGGACCAAGTGTGGGTGGAAGAGAGAGGGAGAAGCCAAGGTTTTTGGCCTGAGCCCCGGGAGGGATAGGAGGGAGGTTCAGAGCTCAGTTTTGGATAGATTGATTTTACCTTCTAAAATACCTCCTCTTGTGGGACTTCCCTGGTGGCGCAGTGGAAAAGAATCCGCCTGCCAACGCAGGGGACGCAGGTTCGAGCCCTGGTCTGGGAAGATCCCACGTGCCGCGGAGCAACTAAGCCCGTGCGCCACAACTACTGAAGCCCGTGCGCCTAGAGCCCGTGCTCCGCAACAAGAGAAGCCACCGCGATGAGAAGCCCGCGCACCGCAACGAAGAGCAGCCCCCGCTCGCTGCAACTAGAGAAAGCCCGCGCGCAGCAACGAAGACCCAACACTGCCAAAAATAAATTAAAAAGAAAAACCAAAATCAAAACTTCCTCTTGAAAATCTTCCCTTGCATTCATTTGTTTATTGTTCTTCATTGGTTCATTCATTCTTTCATCTATTCATCAGTGTGCTCCTTCGTTCATTTATTTGTGCATTCATTCATTCGTTCACTCATTGGTATGGCATTCATTCATTCATTCTTTCTTTCATCATTTGTCCATTCATTAGTGCATCCATTAATTCACCAATTTGTTGCTTCATTCATCATTTATTCACACATTCATTCATCCATCCACCCATCCATTATTCATTTGTTCATTTACACGTTCATCCATCAAGCACATCATCAACCTCATCACACCAGCCGGGCATGGGACACGTAAAACATCTCTCAGGATGCCACTTCCTATTAGCAAAATTCTAAACAGAGGCTGTGAGTTGGCACCCCAGGGGCCATACTGGTTCATCCTGGGTTTGTGAAATTTAAAATTACTGGTCTACGTTTAAAAACTGGGAGATTTTCCATAAAAATATGGATTTCAGCTTCTCATGAATGAAAATAACAGCTGACATTTTTTGAACGTTTAGAAGGCACTGCGGGGGATGCATTTTACCCAGTAAGCTCCTCATCACAGCCTTAGGAAGTAGGGACCGTCATTAACACCATTTTACACCCTGAGCAAACAGAGACTGAGGGGAGTCCAGTAACTGGCTAAGGAGTGTCGAGGTAGTTCAGAGCCTGTGCTCTCGGCCACCATGCTGCACTCACTCCTAGAACATGTGGCCGTGAGGAAGGGACCACATTTCTGCCCAGCAGCAGTTGGCCGGGTCCAGTGGCTGGATCCTCCCCTCATGTCCATCACCTGCCTGACCCCATGGGCACTGGGAACCCTAGGGTGGCTCTTCACACCCCTTCCCAGTTGGGACATTTCTGGTCCTTATGGCTCCCAAAGGTGTGCCCAGACCCACAGGCATCCACAAGCCTTGGCGATCACACCAGGAAGGAGGCCCCTTACCCCAACTCCTGCTGGAGCCACATGGAAACCCGGCTCCATCACCAACAGGCGAGTGACCTTGGGCAGATGACCTCGGACAAGTCACCTTGCATCCTGGGACTCCAGTGCCTTCCACCTCACAGGGCCGTTGGAAATCAATGAGTTAATATCCCCTAGCGTGATGCTGGCACATCATGCTTATTGGTAAGATTAAAATCTCTTACTACAACCCTAAGAGCTGAAATCAAGACCCGTTCACATACCAACGCCTGGAGGGAGTTTTTCCTGATCACAGGGCCTGGAGACACATCCCACAATAGGCATCCCACTCATCAGGAATGGAGAGGAAAGTGAATATTAACTAAACACCTATTGCATGCCAGGCCGTGTGCCAGCTCTGTACTGTCTCCTCTATTTATTGCATTTCGTACTTGCTCTGACCCATGCTCCCTTTTTCTGTACACTCTTGTCTATACTTTTCCTCTGTGGTCTGGAACTGTAATTGCAGGCAAGCCTTAGATTTAAAAAATAATTTTAATAAGCTATTTTATGAAACCCCATATACCTAAGATATCAATTTCAATGTGGAATCGATATAGAAATATATTGAAGAGATATTTTACACTCTTTTTTTTTTTGTACTATGTATTCCAAATCTAATGTGTTAGTATGAAGTACATTTCAGTTCAGATCAGCTACATTCAAGGAGTCAAGAGCCAGAGGCGACCAGTCCTAGTCAGGAATGTTCCACGGTGAGGACAGCAGTATGGTACCACCAAGGCTGAATCTTGGGATTTGGGGCAATTTATAGGCTCTTCAATTTCTCTGTTTAAATTGAAATAGGTGCTTCCCAAATTGTGGGTTGAACTGTCCTTCAGAGAGATGTGTGGAAGTCCCTAACCCCTGGTACCCGTGAATATGACTTTAGTTGGAAATAGCGTCTTTGGAGATGACATCAAGTTAAGATGAGGTCAGACTCGATTAGAGTGAGCCCTAGATCCAATGACTGGTATCCTTATAAGAGGAGAAGAGACACGGAGACACACAGGAAAAGACCATGTGACGACAGAGGCAGAAATTGGAGTGAGGCAAGTAAAAGCCAAAGAGAGCCCAGGATTGCCGACAACACCAGAAGCGAAGAGAAAAGCGTGGGGGCAGATTCTCCCCTAAAGTCTTCAGAGGCAGCACGGCCCTGCCAACATCTTGATCTCCGTTTGGACTTCTGGCCTCCAGAGCTGTGAGAGAATACACTTCTGTTGTTTTAAGCCACCCAGTTCGTGGTACTCTGTGACAGCAGCCCTAGCAAACGAATACAGCCCACACTGAGCTTATACCCTTAACACCATCTAAATGGAATCTGATTTTCCTAAAGAACCTGCGTTGTGATGGCAGATTCCATCCATGGCTCAATTTTTCCGAACAATGACTCAAGGTCCCTATTTCAACAGTCAGTTGATCAACTCTACATGGGACCGTTTTGTAACGTGTTTATCAAATGAGCTGACAGCACAGTAGAATCATCGTTACATAAAGATGCATTTACTAGGGTACAACATGAGGGCAAATGTGACACAGTTCCTGCCTGACTTTGAAACACATTATTATTATTATTTTACGTAAATAAATAAAGGTAAAGGCATTTCCTTGTCAGAACCCTGGAATTTCAGAGGTCTCTTTCAGGATTGTTTAGGAAGCCCCTGCTAGCATAGGGGCCCCTTCCTGTGGGGTTTTTGATCTATCAGGCAAGGGAGCTGGCTTTAGCTGGGTTTGGCTGGAGCAAACCTGTCCTGGGAGAACAAGCCACTGGCCTGTGTCTTGGATCCATCTACAAAGTTGAAAGTCACCTTCTTTCTTAACAGAGGTGCTATGGGACAGCGTTGGCACTTATTCAGTGTGACAGCTTTCAACTTCGGTTTATCATCTTCCTTTTATCACACATTTATCAAATGTCAGCCTTGAATCTGGGTTCTCCAAGTAGCAAGTTTTCTTATGTCAGCCGCAAATTCGAGCCCCGGGGTCTCCCACAGACAAACCCTCTGTGAATCTATCATGGCTTCCTGGATCATCCCCACTCCCCCCCGCGTTGGGAGCTGAACCGTGTCCCACAAATTCATATGTTGAAGTTCTAACCAACCCCCACCCTGCCCCCGGGATCTCAGAATGTGACTGTATTTGGAGAGAGGGCCTTTCAAGAGGGAATTAAATTAAAATGAGATCATTAGGGTGGGCCTTAATCCTCTATGACTGGCATCCTTATAAGAAGAGGAGATTAGGACACAGACACACATGGAGGAAAGACCACACACATGGAGGAAAGACCACGTGAAGATACAGAGGAAAACAACCATCTATGAACCAAGGAGAAAGGCCACACCAGAAACCAACCCTGCCAACACCTTGATCTTGGACTTCCAGCCTCCAGGACTATGAGAAAGTAAGTTTCTGTTTTGAAAAAATAAGTCACCCAGTCTGTGCTATTTTATTATGGTGACCCCAGTGAACTAATAACACTCTCCCCATTGCACGTGAAGCCCAGTTAAAAAACGCCTCCTTCACGAAGCTTTCTTTGCTTTTCCACCAGACAAATTCCTTCCTGCCTTGTATAGCTATTAGACTCCTTATAATTAGTCTCTGTTGCTTTTAAGTAACTTTAAACTTACCTAATTACTTTTCTGATTTCAAAAGTAATGCCTGTCACTAATCCATCCATTCCAGGAACAATGTCATGGAGAAAGTGAAAATCCTTTGCAATCCCTCCAATTTCCACATCTTTAAGTACCTCTCACACTTCTTTTTTTTTTTTTTTTTTTTTGTACGACAGGGAAGCCCTCACACTTCTTAATTTTGTTTTAAAAATGGGACCACACATTTTACATTTTGTTGTACAACTTGCTTTTTTTCACCAAAAAATATATTTCAGACATCTTTCCATGCCATAGCAACTCCATTCTTTTTCCTGGCAGCAGGGTATTCAATTGTATATAAATACTGTAATTTCTTTAACCATCTCCCTATTTGGGGGCACACGGGTTGTTTCTGGTTTTTACTTTTTTGAGTACCAGAAACAGTGCTGCTGAGAAGAGGTTGGTACATAGATCTTTTGCATATGTGAAGAAATGTTTTGAAGCAGAAATTCTAGGTCAAAGAATATAAACATCAATAATTAAATAATGCCAAACCATACATCACCAACACTGCAACCTACATTCCTCACAATGGCAAATGGCTATGCCCTTTTCTCCTCATCGTTGCCAACACTGGGTGGTATCACTTTTTCATCTTTTTTAGAAGGACTGATGAAAAATAATATCTCCCTGTTAATTAAGAACAGGTACCTAATCTTATCCATAGAGGAGATCTTGGGTACCCTATTTTTTTCAGTGCCTGACATTTAATAAATGTGGTATAGACAAAAAATATTTGCTTATCAAAATATAACAAAACAGATTAGAAAAATGGAAGCAACCTAAATGGGAAAAGATGTTGGACAGATGTAATGGATCAAATTCACAGAGCATTTATGGGGCATTCCAATTCCTGAATTTGCTGGAGGGAGAGAAACAGATGTATCCACAAGTGGAAATAGGACTTGTTCATTATTACGAGGAAAAGAGTGCTTTGGCTAGAAATTAAAAATGCAAATGAAAACAAGCTTTAAGGTATCATTACAAACCGACTTATCTGGGAAAGGAAATTAAACGGGTAATAGGCAATGGCCGGTGTGGGAGAATCTGTGAGTGTCTGAATACTTGGCAGGTTTGTTTATAAATGGGTTCAGTGTTCTTGAAACTCAGAATGGCTCTGTGAATAATGAGTTGAAAACCTGTTAATATCTTTGATCCTACAATTATCCCCAAGGAAATCCACCCAAAGGGTGGGGGGAGTCATTGTACGTAAATGTTCCCAGCAGTGCTCCTCGTAAGGGCAAAAATTGGAAACAACTCAAACACCATATAATAAAGCCACGCTGAGCAAACCATAGTGTAGCCACCCTCTGGAGTGTCAGACAGTGACGGAAATCATTTTGAAACTCAGCAGTAAGCTTATAAGCTAGGGGTGAATGAAAAAAGCAGAGTATGAAGTAGTTGGTTCCTGGGGATTAGAAACACGCGTATATTTTTATTTTTTGGCCGTGCCTCAAGGCTTGTGGGATCTTAGTTCCCCGACCGGAGATCGAACCCGTGCACCCTGCAGTGGAAGCGCCGAGTCCTAACCACTGCACCGCCAGGGAAGTCCCAGAAACACGCGTATATTTTGAATTCCCTCCTCCCTCCCTCCTTCTCTCATCCTTGCCTCTATGCTCCATATACCCCATCAGCCTTAATGCCTTCTCCCCTCAGAGTTTTGTCTTATTTCCCCTGCCTGGAAGCTCCCCCACCCACTCTTCATAACTGGAATTTTAATTTTATTTTATTTTTGCTGTACTTATGCAGCTTTCGGGATCTTCGTTCCTGCACCAAGGATTGAACCCGTACCCTGGGCAGTGAAAGCGCAGAGTTCTAACCACTGGACTGCCAGGGAATTCCCTTCATAATTGGAATTTTAAAAAACCCATTTCAAAAGATAGTAGAGTCTCCTTGGAAAAGATCGAAAGCAACACAGTCTCAATCAAGAGGGGTGAGAAGGAAAGAAGTCAATGTCCTCTCCCACCTCAAACGCTGCCCTTGGAGATAACCAACAGCAACAGCCTGAGCACAGCCTTCTCTCTGCTGTCACTGCCATGGTGAACTCCTACCCACCCTTCAGTTCTCATTGTCAGTGTCACCTCCTCTGAGAAGCCCTCCCTGACCACACTCTACTCTTCCAGAGCAGGCTGAGCACGGGGCATCTCCTCTGAAGTGCTGTTATCATTACGGGTTTATTTGTGTAATGACCTGTTTAATATCTATTTTCTGCCCTGGACGGCAAGATCCACATGGGTGGGGATTTGGTCTCTGTCTTGTTCACAGTTGGGCACCTAATAAATGTAGCCCCTCAATGAGAACTAATGAACAATAATATTATTCATAAATAATTAATGAATAATAATATCAGCCAATATCACGGGGACCTTATTCTCTGCCTCATGTTGTTCTAAATGCTCCATGTGGATTATTATTATTATTCTTTTGGCCGTGCCACGCGGCATGTGGGATCCTAGTTCCCCGACCGGGGATGGAACCTGTGCTCCCTGCAGTGGAAGCGCGGAGTCTTAACCACTGGACTGTCAGGGGGAGTCCCTATATGTAGATTATTTAGTTTTATTTCTCCTCCCAATAATATGAAAAGACATGCTCTGTTGTTATTCTCATAATCATGTCATCTGCCCCAGGACACAGGTGGGAAGAAGCAGAACCAAGACCCAGGTCTAGGCAGCCTGGTGCCCCAAGCTCTCACACTCCATCTCGAGGGCGATCAGTAGTAAACGACTGCCAGGCGGCAGCAGGAGGACTTACCCACGGAGGCAATATCGGCCAGCTGGTCCTCAGCTTCCTCGGGGTTGAGCAGGTCTGTCTTGCTTTTCTTTATGGTGGCTCTCCGCAGAGCTCCAACAATGGAAACATGGCAAGAGAAAAAGACGTTACCCTTTTTGCTACAAAAATGACATCGACTGAGTGTGTCCTTTGGGTGCTGGGCTCTACCGGGGACTTTCTATGTGTGGTTGGATTTTACCCGCGTGGTGGTCTGGTTTGGTGGAAAGTAAGAGCATTACACATTTCACAGATGTGGAGACAGAGGCTTAGGGAGGTTACATGACTTTGCCCAAGGGGTAAAGATGAGAACCAAGTCAAGTTCAGTCTGACTCGAAGTCTGGGCTCTCAGCTATCATTTTCCCTCTAGGAGCCCTGGGATTGGATATGTAGTGACTCCTATGACAACAGCCCACCCCTTAACCTTTAGCACACTTGCTAGGTGGGCTGGGACTGTGGAAGCCCTTCCTCAGTATTTAGGTTCTCCACCCCCAAGAGCTCGCCAGGGGACAGTGAGTACAGGCATATACTTCCAATAAAGTGATTTAGACACCCCCAAGGGTAGTCTCTTTCCCTCCCCACAAAATCCATTTTGTAACCTACTGGGATAGGGCCCCAGCTCCTTTCCTTCCTTTTCACTCCTGGTCTCTTCAATCCAAAGTCATTGCTCTGTCTAGACAACTTTCTAACATGTGAGACAACTGTCCTTAATAGTAAGCTGGATTCTTGGTGAAATTATTATTATTATTTTTTTGCAGTACGCGGGCCTCTCACTGTTGTGGCCTCTCCCGTTGCGGAGCAGAGGCTCCGGACGCGCAGGCTCAGCGGTCATGGCTCACGGGCCCAGCCGCTCCGTGGCATGTGGGATCTTCCCAGACCGGGGCACGAACCCGTGTCCCCTGCATCGGCAGGCGGACTCTCAACCACTGCGCCACCAGGGAAGCCCTGAAATTATTATTATCTTTTTTTAAATTTAATTCATTTTATTTTTGGCTGTGCTGTGTGGCTTGCGGGATCCTAGTTCCCCAACCACGGATTGAACCCGGGCCACTGCAGTGAAAGCACCAAGTCCTAACCACTGGACTGCCAGGGAACTCCCATTGGTGAAATTATTATTATTTATTTTACTTAGTGAACACAAGTGGGGCTGACCCCGAGCCAGACGCTGTCCTATGCATTCTATTTGCAATAATTAATAGAATCCTCATAAACAATCAACTAAGGTAGGTATGATTATTATCACGCCCATTTGACAGATGGGGAAAATGGAGGCACAAAGCAGAAGTAGCTGGGCACATGGTCAAAGCAGAAAGGGCAGGCAAGAAAGGGAAACCCCGTGTTAAGGTCCTGAAATTCCTCGAGGAAGCAGATTCCCACCGTTCCCGTTATCTTCCTGAGCCTGACCTGGTCTTGTGTTTGTTCTTGGCATACCTGGGCCCTGAACATCCATTCCCTGGAAGCCCCTCAGAATGGAGTAGCCTGTCCCCCCAGCCTCGGCTCCTCCTGTGTCCTCTGGGACCCACCCCCACCCCTGGAGCCAGGTTCAGAGCAGTTACCATCAAAGGGATGCCTCTGCTCCCCGTCGGTCTCATCCTCGGCGAGGATCACCTCTTCTGAAGAGGAAGAGCACATAGTTAAGCTCCAGCGTCTGGAGGACTCTCCTGGGGATGGGTTCCCTTGGACCAGGAAGGAGAAGGGTCCTCCTGGCCACTCTACTCTCCCCTTGCTGAGTGACAACTCAATCAGCCAGAAATGTGCTGCCCACTTGCTTCTGACTCCCAGCCCCACTTCAACGATGGTCCTAAAGCCAACATCATCCCTACCTCCCACTGCTCTTCTTAGGTTGACTTAGCTTGGATTACCTTAGAGACTCCTCAAACAGCCTTATGAGGTAGGTGCTCTCATTATCTCTGTTTAACAGGCAGGGAAACTGAGGCACAGGGAGGTGAGCTGCATGGCTAGGAGGTGGCAGAGTTGGGATCTAACCCAATGTCTGATTTTAAAGCTCTTAAGTGTTATGTATGTCCTATCCTGGCTTCACCCCGCTGGATTCTTGTTGCTAAAAACTGGAACTAGCAGTCCAGATCTTCTTTCTCCTCCCATCATGACCCTTCCCTCATCCATCTCCAAACTGCATGCATGACTCTCTGTGTGCTCCGTGGCCTGGGATTTCAATTCCTGAGCCCCAGGATGAAAGGGCCTCACCTGCTTTCGAGATCCACTCCATGTACCCATTGAGTTCTCGTTCAATCTGTTGCTGCCGCCTCAGCTTCAAAAAAGCCCGCCGGTTCTCTACCCGCTCCCTTTCTTTGGCAAACTCCCTGAAGAAGCACAGAAGAGTCAGGTCTGGCTGTTTTAGAAATTTTAGGGAGTCTGTGTGTGTGTATGTTTGGGGATTCAGAATCCCTGGAGGGCAGTGCATTTCAACAAGAGGAATCAGGTCTTCTGATAGAAGATCAGAATATTACAGGAGTGGGTATTTCTGCCAGCTTCCCACATTTCCCAACAACTGCACCCAGTTAGAGAAAAAACAAAACAAAACCATAAACCATGCCATGCCAACCACTGCTGGCTGCATACCCCATTCTCATTCTCTGTACTCCTGGCTAAAGAATAGTTTCATCCCTCTCTTAAATTACGTTAATGACACATGAGCTGAAGATTTCTGCAGCAGCCTCACTTCTGTGATATAGGACTTTTCCAGTTTCCCTTCTTCCTCTTCTGGTTTGGAATGTGAGATGGCTATCTTGTGAGCATGAAGCAGCTATCCTGAGACCATGAAGCATCCATGAGATTGGAAGTCTCCAAAAGGATGTCAGAGTGGAAAGCTAGAAGACGCTGGGGTCCATCATGGCACCATGGAGCCACCAAACCAGTCCCCAGACTTCTTGTAGTGAGAAAAATGAAACTCACTTATGGTTAAGCCAGAAAAACAACCTTGGGGGTAGGGGACAATGTGTGTCATGAAAATGCGTGGTTGATTGTATGCTACGATTTTATATTTGGAAAATAGGGGAGGGGGGAACCCAACCTATTGTTTCTTTAAAAAAATATAAATTATAGAAATTAAAGCTCTATAGACTTTTCTTGTGTTTTGGGTTGTGGGCCTGAAAATTTTGAGAAAACCTTCCAAGTGAGAGGTCTAAATTACAAAGAGGCTTCCCACCCCCTGGGTGGAGGTAGCTCAGTGCCAGCAGCACAGCTTGGTGAGTGAAGGCTGGGCTGGATTTCACCTCCCATGAGTCCCTTCACTGGGTGCCTCCAGCAGTGCACAACTTATGCACCTGTACATGGCTTGCTGATAACTGTCTAATAACCCAAAGCAATAGAAGAGGCCTATTCTCTGCCTGGAGAATGATGGCCTCTTCCTGGGAAAAAGATGGTGAAGGGGAGTGGGATGGGGGGAATAGCAGAGACTTACCCAGACAGCACACCCAGCACGAGGTTCAGCATAAAAAAGGAGCCGATGATGATGAGGGGGATGAAGTACAACCAGTTCCAAGTGTTCCCTGAGGCATCGTTGCTCTATGGGGGGGGGGTGAGGAAGGAAAGCAGGTGAGCACTGAGTGGGACTCAGGTATGACCTGACAGGTGAAGGAAGGGGGAACTCTTGTTCTCCTGGGACTCTGTCCTCGAATGCCCTTGGCCTGTGGAGTCCTAGAGCTCTGGTAGCCCAGAGAGGGAGAGAGAGCACAGGATCAACCAGTGGGGGAGACTCCAGAGGTACCACTAGAAGGACAAAGCCCCCTCCTAATCATGTAGTCCTCACAGGACCAGAAACCAGCATGAAACTCAGGAGGACTCCACAGATCAAACTCCAGGAGGAGAAGGTAAAAAAGCTCATTGAAATGTAGAAATGAACCCCCAGTTCCCTCCCTTCTCCCCCAAACAGTCATGATGGCAGGGTCTGATAATCAGGTTAAATCACCAAGCCAGATGGCAGGGCCGTGAACCTTTTCCTTAAGTGTCTCCCTCCTCTATTGCCTGCAGCCTCAATGTCAACCACAGAAAAATTCCCAGAAATGCCCAGATCAATTTTCAGGGGACGAAGTCCACAAATAGAACATTCTTCTCTGGGAGAACAGAACACTGTGCCAATAAGTGAGAGGAGGGGAAGAAAATCAAGAATAGAGAAAGAAAGAAAGAAAAAAAAAAACCCCAGCACTTAAAAAGTACTTATTTGTGCTAGACACTCCTCTAAGCATATTACCTACATTGGCTTATTTACTCGTTTAATTCCCATGATGTCCCTGTGTTATTGTCATGCACTGAGGAAACAGGCCCAGAAAGACAAAATTACCAGCATGAGGTCACAGAGCTAGACAGTGGTGGACATGGGATTTGAACCAGGTGGCCAGGACCCAGAGCCTGTGGACTTAATCTCTGTGCTGGGGAAGGCTTCTGGTGGTTCATCAGCTCTATGGCATCTGCAGAATGTGGGGGGGTGGGGGTGGGGGGCCCAAATGTGGCTTTAAAAGCTCACCTTTAAAAGCACTTTCAGTGCTACTGCTGCCCTGCAGAAAGGCTAAAATGAGAACGACTGACACTGGTGCTGTGAATCTGTGGAGGAACTGGAACTGTCGCATGCTGCCAATGGGAGGGTAACATGGTGTATGAGTTTCTTGTGGCTGCTGTAATAAAGAACCACCAAGTGGGTGGCTTAAAACAACAGAAATTTATTGGTTCACACTTCTGGAGGCTAGAAATCCAAGATCAGGGTAGCAGCAGTGTTGGTTCCTTCCGGAGGCTCTGAGGGAGAATATGTCTCTCCCCTGGTATCTGGGGGTTTGCTGACAATCTTTGGTGGTTCTTTGGCTTGTAGATGCATCACCCTGATTTCTGCCTTCATCAACACATGACTTTCTTCCTGAGTGCATGTCTTTCTCTGTGTCCAAATTTCCCCTTTCTATAGGGACACCAGTCATATTGGATTAGGGCCCATCCTAATGACCTTATCTTAACTAATTACTCCTGCAATGATCCCATTTCCAAATAAAGTCACATTCTGAGGTACTAGGAGTTAGGGCTTCAACATGTGCATTTTGGAAGGGACACAATTCAATCCATAATACATGGTACAACCACTTTGAAAAATGGGTTGGGAATTTCTACTAAAATTAAATCACGCACCTTCACTATGTCATGAGCATTACATTCCGGGGATGTTATCCAACAGAAATGTGAACCTGTGTATGCCAAAGACACATGCAAGAATGTTCATAGTGGTGATCTTCATAACAGTTCCAAACTGGAAACAAACTGAACCCTTCTCAACAGGAGTGAAGATAAATGGAATATTGCGCAATGAATGACTGCCATCCACCACATGAAACTTTACAGACTTGGCATCAAGCAAAAGAAGCCAGACAGAAAAGAGCATATATGTAAGACTCCATTCATGCAAAATACAAAAAACAGGCAAAAGAGTTGATGATGTTTCAGGTCCAGATGGAGTATCCTTTGGGGAGGGTAGTGACTCTGGAGGGAACACGAGGGGGACCTTCTGGGGCTGAGAAGGTTCTGTTTCCTAATCGATCTGGGTGCTGGTTACACATGTGTGTTCAGTTTGTAAAAATTCATCAAATGTGATCTGTGAAGTGTCCTATATGTGTATTTTACTTGAACCAAGAAAAAGTTTTTCATTTTTTTTTTAAAGAAAGTCAATTTTACCTTAAAAAGCAAGGAAATTCTGACACATGCTACAACATGGATGAACCTTGAGGACATTATGCTACATGAAATAAGCCAGACACAAAAGGACGAAAACCTGTATGATTCCACTTATATGAGGTTCCCAGAGTTGTCAAGTTCACAGAGACAGAAAGTAGAATGGTGGGCAGGGGCTGGGGGAGGGGGACGGAGGGTTAGTGTTGAACGGGGACAGAGTTACAGTTTTGCAAGATGAAAAAGTTCTGGAGATGGATGGTGGTGACAGTTGCACAACAAAGTGAATGCACTTAATGCCAATGAGCTGGACAGCTAAAAATGGTTTAGACGGTAAATGTTAGGTTATGCTTATTTTACCACAATAATTAAAAAAAAAAAAGAAAACAAACCAACCAAAAAAGCCAACTTCCGTGATGGACACAGACAGGTTCAGGGGACAATGAATATGCCAGTCCCCTGCTCACACCCTTGTTCTAACAGAGTTCCAATGCTTTGCTTCTTGGAGGTTCTGGAAGAAAAAAAAGGGTCAGCAGAACAGGGGTGGACAGAAGGCAGGACTGGCTTTGTGCTTTCCCCTCTGATGATGTTGCTGTGGCTGAGGCCTTTTCGTTACCATTTCTCAGGGCTAACTAGAGCCCAGGGAGAGAAAGCCTGCACCGGCCAACAGAAGAAAAAAGTCTGGCTATCTCGGGAAGCAGGTTTGGGATGGAGACGGAGCAGTGGGTGGGTGGGGGAAGAGGGGCAGGACTGGCTGGGAGAAGTGGCTGAGGCCCTTGGTACCAAGGCAGCCCCTCCACCCCAGGATCTGCCCACACCCCAGCTCCCTGATATGCTTAGAACAACCTGGCCCCATAACGCTGCCCGGCATAAAAGACACTCACAGTGCCAGGTCCTCAGCCTACTTGAGCTCATTTAATCCTCTCACAAAAGGTGGTATGTAATCCTCCCCATCTTCCCAGGGGAGGAAACTAAGGCACATAGAGGTAAAGTCCCATGCCCAAGGTCCCTGTCGTGGGCTGCATTGTATCCCCCCTAAAAGATATGTCGAGGGACTTCGCTGGAGGTCCAGTGGTTAAGACTCCATGCTCTCAATGCAGGGGGCACAGATTCAATCCCTGGTCAGGGAACTATGATCCCACATGCTGCATGGCACGCCCCACCCCCCCAAAAAAAGATATGTTGAAATCCTAACCTCCAGTACCTTTCAATGTGACCCTATTTGGAAACAGGGTCTTTGCAGCTGCCATCAAGTTAAGAAGAAGTCACGATCGTGGGCCCTAGTCCACTATGACTGGTGTCCTTTTAAGAAGAAGAAATAACAGGTGAAGACAGGGACCCACAGGGGAGAGGACAGCCATGTGACAATGGAGGCAGAGATTGGAGGGACACAGCTGCAAGTCAAGGAGTGCTGAGGGCTGACAGTCACCACCAGAAGTCAGGAAGAGGCAAGAAAGAATTCTACCCAGAGTCTCAGAGGGAGTATAACCCTGCTGACACCTTGATTTGGGACTCTGACCTCTAGAACTGTGAGAGAATACATTTTTGTTGTTTTAAGCCATCCAGTTGTGGTACTTGGTGATGTCCGCCACAGACAAAGAACACAGTAACTGAGCTACTAAATGGCAGAGGTGCCACCTCCCGACCCCATCACTTCCAGGCCCTGCTCTCCTGTCATTCTCCCCCTGGATCACTCCAGCCACATGGCCTTCCTATAGCTCCTCAAACGCACCAAGCACAGTCCCACCTCAGGGCCTTTGCACCTACTGCTTCCTCTGCCTGGAATGCTCTTCCCCCAATTTCCTACATGGCTCCCTCACCTCCTTCAGATCTCTGCTCAAAGGCCACTTTCTCGGGCAGGGTTTCCCTGATGGCCTCTTACAGTTGCACCTTCATTTCTAATCTCATTTCCTGCTCTATTCTTCCCTTAGTGCATCTCCTCCTCTATACTTATTTCTCCTGCTCATTGTCTGTCTCCCCACTGTCAATTCCATATGGAGCAGGGACATTGTGTTTTTTTCCCACTGCTATATTCCCTATCACAATGCCAGACACGCATGCAGTGTCCAATAAATGTTTGTTGAATGACTGAATGAGAGGTGGCTCCCCACACAGCCCACATCCTCCACCCCAAGCTGTGCTCCCTTCTCCCTCCTCTCTCCTTCTTCCTCCCTTGTCTTGATTTTCCCTCCCTGGGGACTGGTTCTGCTTCCTGATTTTAGAGATGCTTGTTCTCTTTCCAATCTAGCCCAAATGACTCAGTTCCATGCTGTGGATCCAACAACTCACAGAGAAGAAGCTGGCAGAGGGTTGGGTGCAGTTTTTGATCAGTAGGTGGGCTTCCTGGGGTTTGCCCAGGAGAAAAATGAGAAATATATTTCCCAAGCCGAAAGACTGGAGCTTCCTTGGCCGTTCTGTGATAGCACAGAATGTGGGGGACATCAACCTCCCATCCCGGGTCTTACATCCTTTGGCAGTTCAGGTTAGGCGTGGGTGTGCTCATGAGTCTGGATGTGGGGAGGAGGGAAACTGCTTGCTTGTCAAAGTCACTAACACCAGAAAGATACACTTGCAAGATCACCTTGTCTTTCTTCCCAAGGCTCAAAGAGTTCCACTGCCTGCAACAATATTCTTCATTAGTGCTGTCACTAAATATTTCCTGAGATACGGCAAGATGGCCCGTCCCTGTCTCCCTGTGGTTGGCTGAGGGTCATATGATGAGTGCTGGCCAATGAGGAGTGAGTGGAAATACCTAAGTCACTTTTGGACCAGAGCACTGAACTGCCAGTGTGGGACCCTCCAGGGCTTTCTTTCCTTTTGGAATACCAACTGGTAATGTTCTAGGTGCTGGTTGCTCCATTAGCTAGGTCCCAAGTGACTCTGCTGAGTATAGCTCCCTTCTTCCTCACTGCCAACCTTCACTGGACATGTAGCATGAACCAGAAAAGACATTTGTTGTGAAAATCACAGTGACGTTGGAGAATGTTTGTTACCGCAGCGTAACCTAGATTTCCTGATTGATACACCCAGATATTTCCTTGGTTCACTCCTTTATCTCCTTTAGATTTCTCTCAAATATCACTTTCTCACTGACTTTTATATGGCTCTCAGGAGGCAGATGGGGGAAAAGAATGTTTCCTGTATATCTGACAGAGAAATTAAGGTTCAAGATTACAATGAGCTGGTTGTCCCCTGAGCCTCTGTTTGGAGACAGTTTCTTCTACATCTTGACTTGGTTAATTCCCTCTCGTCACTCAGCCTTTCATTCTACTGTGCCCCCTCTCAGAGAAGCCTTCCAGCCAAAAGGGCTTGCCCCTCCTCACAGCACAGACAGAACTCTCATTCACTTCCAAGCAGGTTTTGCTTTCTGAATCATTTTGTCAATATATGCATTTGCATTTGAAGTCCCTGTGGGCGGATTGTTTAAATAATAACAATGACAGGGAAATGTATTTATCCCAAGTCCCAATGATCAGGCTGTTTCCCTGGGAAACGAAGAGGCAGGTGGGACAACAACGGTCACTTTAGTAGAGCCCGTTTGAGCTGACAACCAACACCCCTTGATTCCCAGAATCTCCAGTGCATGGGGAAACTGAGGCCGAGGGAGATGATTTGCCTGGCTCACACAGGGTGCGGATGGCACAGCTGGGGCTAGTCCCATCATTCTGGCTTGTATCCCTCAGATTTTTTTTTCTACCTCACTCCTTCACTGCACTTACATAGTATTTTCTGTTTATAACAATTGGCCCATGAGAGCCTTAAAGGAGAGGGAAAATACTGATTCACCCCCACACTGTTGGTACCTAGCGTGATGCCTGGCGCTTAGCAAGCATTCGATACTCATCAAACAAATGGCTGAGTCTCAGTAAAATCCTTAAGTGCCTTCTGTTTTATGGCTTATTTTCCTCTAATTTTTTTGAGCATGGTTCAGTCAGAAAAAGTATAGAAGATGTAAAAAAACAACAAACCTCGGCTCAAGAGAACACCCAGCTCCCCAGCATAAGGGATAAAAATGGGGTGGATTTGACTGTGAAACAGCCAAAGCCCCACAGTGGCCATGAGGGAGGTCGTATGTCTGTCCCAGTTTGTACCTGTTATTAAATCACGCAACGCCTGTTAATTATTTTTTGAGTTCTCCTTTCCCCATTCACTCTCAAAATTATCCTGGTTTGGGCAGCGAATTATATGGTCTTTCTGCCTCTGAGGTCTCCTGTCACCTCCCCTGGCCTCTTCAGCTCCCTTGTTCACCCTCACTCCCTCACTTCCAGCCACATGGGCTCCTCACAAATGCCAGAACCACTCCTGCCTTAGGGTCTTTGCACTGGCTGTCCTATCCACCTGGGTCTCTCTTGCCTGACATACCTACATGGCTCTCCCTCACCTCTTTCAGGTCTTATTAGAAGAACGTCAACCTCTCACCTTGAGGATCCACAGCCCCTCTACTGCTTTATTTTTCACCTGAGCTTTCATCACCCTCTTACACGGGAGTTGACAAACCACCACCCACACATGCCACCTGTTTCTGTAAATTAAGGCTGGTCGGCACACAGCCATGCCCATTCATTATGTATATTCCCTGTGGATGCTTTTGTGCTACGAAAGCAGATTGAGTAGTTGTGACAGAGACTGCATGGCCCACAAAGCCTAAAATATTTAAGATTCTGCCATATATATAAAATTTTCTTAATTATCTTGTCGGCTGCCTGCTTCTCCCACCAAAACGTCAACTCCCCCCAAACAGGGATTTTTTGTCTCTTCCATTTGCTGCATATCCTTGGTGCCTAGAACGTTGCCTTCATGCAGTACACATTCAATGAATGTTAGTTGAATGAATGTGTGATCTAAACTCCCCCAGATCTGATGCTTTGATGTTGGCCAAAATAAACATCTATGAATTATACACGGGCTTAGGTCAAAGATCAGTTTCAACCGTTAGTGACCATTTGTCAAGGGACTTGCATTTATAATCATCAACTAAGCACAGTTTTACCATTTTCTTAATTGCCATTAAGTGAGGAATAGAAATAGAGAGTAAGAGAAACACACAGAGAAAAGCACAGAGAGGTGGGGGAGAGAGAGGAATAAAGAGGCGAAGAAAGGAAAGGAGGAGAGAGAAAGAGAGAGAGACAGGAAGAAACACAGAGAGACAGAGAGACCAAGAATTAAGAGAGACAAAGACAGAGAGGGGAAAAAAACAGAGAAGGTGAGAATCATAGAGAGAGGGAGGGAGTGTAACAGTTAGTGCCCAGTGCTGGGTTCAAATCCTGACTTCATTACCCTTGACTAGGGGATCTTGGCAGGTCACTGCATCCCTGTGAGCCTCAGTTTCCTCATCTGGAAGATGGACCTAAAAATATTTCCCCTCATGAGGTTGTTTTATGGATCAGTTGATGACACAAGGAAGATGGTAGGGATGCAGCAGGCTCTCAGGGAATGGTGTACAGGTCCTGCCAGGGCCCCAGACTCTTCCTCTCCCCACCCTGGTAGCAACTAAGAGAGGGCAAGTCCCATCGCCCACACTGCACCCACAGGCTGTTTTAGCTCATTCAGTGAGAAGCATGTTGGGAATGTCCTCTGTGTGGGGTGGAGGTGATTTCTGATTTTTTTTTGTTTTTGAGTCACGCATGCACATATGGTGAGGGGGTCCTTGTGAAATAAGGCTGCCTGTTGCTCAAGCAACACACAGAGCCACCAACTTTTGTCTCCAGCAAATGGCTCCAGTGCAGCCCTCCTGGGCTTCCCCATGCCGCCCCCTTGAGCTCAGAGAGCCAGTCCTCCATCCTGTTTGCCATGGGAGGTAGCAAATAGCAGATTCTGAGGGAACTGGTGTTGAGTCAGAGCTGGATTCCAACCTTAACTCCCTGTGTGTGGCCTTGGCCCTCAGTTTCCTCATCTGTAAAATGGGACTATTTAAGGTTCTACCTTAGAAGGTTACCATCAAGGAGTCACAGGCTGGTGCACAGAGAAACACCCAGAATAGTGCGGTACAGAGGAAATAGCTGATAGCCCATTAGGATTCCAGAAGGCTGCCCAGATCCAACGTGGGCCCCAGGAAGGTCCAGGAATGGGCACAGGAGCCCTCTGGGTCCTTCAGAGGTCCAGGACAAGGGTAGAGCTCGGCTATGTTGACTGAGGTTCATTTTATGGCAGTTAGACATGACTCGGACCACACTTCTGGCAGAGAATTTCAATATACTTGCCTTTGTGGTCTTTGGGCTTGGATAAGCACTCATCCCACTACAAAATCATAATGTGGGCAGGTCCACCATGCCCAGGGATGCCTCAATGCCCCATCTTCAAGGATCCCTGGTCATCTAGAGCAGAGTTTCTCCACAGTGGCACTCTTGACATTTTGGATTGGGTAACTTGTGGTGGGGGCTGAGCCAGACACGGACAGCGAGAATTTCAGTTACTTGCTAACCTCCTCGGAGGGTTTTCCTAGCCAAGCAACCACAGAAATCACTGTGAGATTCCCTCAGGCTCAACTGGGGTGGGAATCCTTGGGGAGTCTGTGAATTTGCATGGGAAAAAGTTAATCCTTCACTTCCCCTAATTTCCACCAGAAAGTGGGGCATTTTCTTCCATCACGAGGGGAGGCAGCAAACTGCAACAGTGTGGGCAGAACCGGTGATGCCCCTCACCCACAGAAATCACATGTAGTTCACAGATATCCCACAAAATCTTTTAGCTTCAACACTCCCATGAAATTATGGGGGTCATCTGACTCATTGCCAGGTCCTGTTGGCAATGTGTTATAAACACTAAAACGACGTCACCAATCTGTTTTTAACAATATTTTTATAACAATTTCAGTACATTTGTCTTCCTTCACCATCTCCAGTCTTTAAATTTATTAGACTTTAAAAATCATTACACTGACAAAGGGGTCTGTGGCTCAACAAGGTTTAAAATTCTTTCAGGTGGATTCTCTTTGCTTCCAATCTTCCATCTTTCTGCCCCAGACTTGGTGAGAGTTTTAAGAAGTTCCTCCTTTGAAAATTAACTGCCCTCCTTCCCGCCCGCCCTTCCTCTCTCCCTCCCTCCTTTTCCCTCTCTCAACCCCCCACCTCTCTCCCCCTCTCCACCAATATCTATTTCTCTGGGTTCAGCTCAGAGCACAGGGAAGAGGAATGCAGAGCTTGCAGGCTGGTACTGCCATTTCCTGTCTGGCCACCTCCGGCAACTTTCTCAACCAGAGTCTTATTTGTAAAATGGGTGACAGTAATCTCTCCTTCACCAGTTATTTATAGACTTTATTTGGGTTTGCCCCCTTTTCAGGATCCCATGCAGGATCCACCATTTCATTTAGTCGTCACGCCTCTTTAGGCTCCTCTGGTCTGGGTCAGTTTCTCAGTCTTTCCTTGTTTGTCACGACCTTGACTGTCTTGAAGAGAACTGCTCAGGTATCCTGCAGAACGCCCTCCAATCTGGGTTCGTCTGATGTTTTGCCTACGATTATGGGGTTATGAGTCTTTGAGAAGAAAACCCCGGAGGTGAGGTTCCCTCCTCATCATATTAAATCAAAGATCCGATGATCACACATCCACTGGGATGTCAAAATTTGTAACTTGGTTAAGGTGGTGTCTTCTAGGTTTCTCCACTGTGAAATGATATATGTCCTTTCCTTATGCTATTCTTTAGAAGTGAGTCACTAAGTCCAGCCTATCCTCAAACTGGGGGTGGGGGAAAGATTAAACTCCATTCTTGGAGGGGGACTGTCTATATATATTAAATGGAATTCTTTTGTAGGGAAGATTTGTCTCTTCTTCACTTATTTTGTTTATTTAATAATAAAGCAATAAAATGACCATTTATTATTGTTATGTCAATCAATAAGTAACTTATATATTTTGACGTGGACTCTCTCTGGACAGGTAATATAAGATAAAAACACCCGGCATACAATGGGCACCCAGAAAATGCTCTTTTTCCTGTCCTTCCTCCCCATCTCCTGGTCTACAAGTAACCAAAAATCTTTTTCCTCCTAAACTCTTAGCAAGACAAGTTTAAATGCACTCCCTGATTATAAAAGTAAATTATGAAACTACTATACATAAAATAGATAAGCAACAAGGATTTACTGTATAGCACAGGGAATTGTATTCAATATTTTGTAATAACCTAAAATGGAATAAAATCTGCAAAAAAATAACTGAATTACTATGCTATACATCTGAAACTAATGCAATATTGTAAATCAACTATCCTTCAATTAAAAAAAAGAGGATAAAAGTAAATTGTGCTCATTGTAGAAAATTTTGACAATATAGAAAAGTATCAAGAAGATAAAGATTCCACAATCCCACTACCTAAAGGTCATCTTGGTACAGCGGACTCCAGCCTTTTTTCCTTATATTTTCAAAATTACACACTTGAGATTATAAGGTTCTACAGATTGAATTGTGTCCCTTCTCCAACCCAATTCATGTGTTGAAGCCCTAATCCCCGATGTAATGGCATTTGGAGATGGGGCTTTTGGGAGGTGATTAGGGTTACAGGAGGTCATGAGAGTGGGGCCCGCACGATGAGATTAGTGTCCTTGTAAAAGTCACTAATCCCAGAGAGCTTGCTCTCTCTCTCTCTGCCCTCACCATGTGAGGACACAGTGAGAAGGCAGCCGTCTGCAAGCCAGGAAGAGAGCCCTCACCAGAACCGGACCACGCTGACACCCTGATCTCAGACTTCCAGCCTCCAGAACTGTGAGAAAGTACATTTCTGCTGTCTAAGCTGCCCAGTCTATGGTGTTTTGTAATGTCAGCCAGAGGTGACTAAGACATAAGGCTTACCTCACCTTGATTCTTTTTTTAAAATCAGTTCCCCCCCCGACTTGTCATTATATGGTGAGCATTTCCCCACATCCTTAAATATTCTCCCAACAGATGATTTTTAATGACATGATACTCCATCATATGGAGGGACCATACGGTATTTAACCAGTTGCTTCCAGTTTTGTTCTATTTTTACAAATAACGCTGGGGTGCACATCCCGATATAAATCTTCGACGGGGTGCTGATTAGTTAAGGTTAGGCTTTTTCTAAAAGGCACTTTAACCAGGAAGCCAAGTGGGAAAGAAAAGAGACAAATTGAAAAGGGAAAAACCTGGATGGGGCCCCAGCACACCGTGTAGGCGAGCTGCTGTTCCCTTTGCCAAGAACGCTCTTCCCCCAAACATCTGCCTGGCTCTCTCCATCTCTGTGGAAATGTCACCTCCTCTGGGGAGCCTTCCCTCATTGTCTGCCCTAAACTAGCCCCCACACCCCAACACCTGTCCTTTTATCCTGCTGTTGTCCTCGTAGGATGACACAGGTCATGTCACCACGTCCCACATTACGTATTTGCTTAACATCTATCTTCCACTTTCTGAGTAGCTTATTATTTATGTTTATTGGTCACATCTGTCTCCCCTACAAGGATGGGGATTTTTGTCTGTCTTCTTCATTGTGTTGTCCCTGATCACCTGATCATTTCCCGGCACACAGTAGGCACTCAATAAGTAATTATGGAATAAACAAATGGATTTCAATGATACCGAGAAAAGAAATGAGATGTTGGGATCATAAAGCACTGCCCACCCAGCTGGATGACATCCATCTGGCATCTGTGCCTGTGGATTCTAAGATGCTTGGATCAGGTGCTTCTGGACTCTTCCCATGGATCTCACCTGATAGCGGATGGTGAGGTCATGCTCATGGGCTTGGCTCTAGCACAAGCATAAAGGACAGATAGTCCAGACACTGTGCCTGCCTGTGGCTGGATGGAGCTAAGGGAGTCCTAGGGCAGGCCTGGCAAATGGCAGAGCACAAGGGCAGGACCCAAATGAGTCTGGAAAAGCAATAGCTCTGTCTTTGTCAGCAGAAACTCAAAGATGCCACTTAGCCCCTGCCCTTAGCAATGAGTTGTCCTAGTGGTTGTGTTTCAGGGTTGGGGGGAGGTTGCCTTAATTTAGGAAGCCCCAGACAAGGGTTCAGGTGCAAGCACTTCATTTGGGAGATGTTATGAATTGAATTATGTCCCCACCACCCCTGCCCCACCAAGATCTGTTGAAGTCCTAACTTCCAGGACCTCAGAATGTGACCTTATTTAGAAATGGGGTTGCTGCAGATGTAATTAGTTAAGATGACGTTGTACTGGAGTAGGGTGGGCCCTAAGCCAATACGACCAGTGTCCTTATAAGAATATGGCCATGTGAAGATGGGGTATTCCAGTGGACAACAGATACTCTATAAGCCAAAGAATGCCAAGCATTGCTGGCAGCCACCAGAAGCTGGAAGAGACAAGGAAGTATTCTCCCCGAGAGCCTTTGGAGGGAGCCTGGCCCTGCTGACACCTTCTGGCCTCCATACTGTGAGGTAATAAATGTCTGTTGTTTTAAGCCACCCGGTTTGTGGTAATTTATCACTGCTCTAGGCTCGCATCAGGCTCAAATTCCTGTTCCCTGGGTTTCCACCCAAAGCATGCCTGTGGGATGTAAGTGCATGGAAAATTCTAGAAGGCTACTCTGAGTTAGTGGCAGTTACCAGGGGGGTGAGAGTGGCAAATAAAGTGGGACCCAATGGCTCACTCCACTTCTTCAGGCGCTGCTGGAGTTTTCACACTGAAAAATTCATTTACATTTTTAAAAGGAGTGCCCTTTGGGGTAGAAAATTTGGCCTACAAATTTGGACCATGCACTGTTATAAATCTTCACATATATTCACCTCCCTCAGTCCTTGTGCCCTGTGAGGTAGGCCTGTGCTTCTCCTCATTTTGCACACATGGAAATGGAGGCACAGAGAGCCCAAGTGACTTGTCCAAGGTTGCACAGCAAGGAAGTGGTGGAGTCGGGAGGGGAACCCAAGCAGCCTGATGCCTGACTCTGTTCTCTCAACTGTTTCCCCCGAGTTTGCTTCCCCCAAGGTGATTCAGCTCTAAGCTTCCAGGGCAAATATCCCCTAAGATGATGGTGCTTACAACTGTAGAACCCTCTGGAAATTCGTGTCCCTGCTCACACTTCCTCATCCACCACTGAGCTCATCTCCATTGTCTTCCTATGAACCTCGGACCCTTTTTCTGGATGTCCAACCCCATGATATAACCTGTTTCCATGTTCAGACTTTACTTAGCTCCTGTTCTCCACCCCCACTCTCTGCCTAAGTTTCCTTACCTTCCTGTCTCCCAGTTCTGTTTCACTCCCAGGAGGGTTCATTTCCCTCTGATGCCTCCTCTTGCAACAGCCTTGTAAAGAAAAAAAACCTAGGGACTTCCCTGGTGGCGCAGTGGTTAAGAATCTGCCTGCCAGTGCAGGGGACACGGGTTTGAGCCCTGGTCCGGGAAGATCGCACGTGCTGCGGAACAACTAAGCCTGTGCGCCACAACTACTGAGCCTGTGCTCTAGAGCCCGTGAGCCACAACTACTGAAGCCCGCATGCCTAGAGCCCATGCTCTGCCATGTGGGAAGCCACCGCAATGAGAAGCCCACACACTGCAACGAAGAGTAGCTCCAGCTCGCCACAACTAGAGAAAGCCCGCGCACAGCAACGAAGACCCAATGCAGCCAAAAATAAATAAATAAATAGAATAAAAAAAAAAAAAGAAAAGAAAAAAACCTAGAGCCCAAGCAAGCTTTGGCCAATTGGGTGTAGCCTTTAGCCCAAGCTCTTTGCAGGTCAGGGCCAAGAAAGAGCCTGAGCATCTCAAATCTGCTGTCTGTTCCTAGAGATGCTATGCAGGATGGAAGGTGGGGGGCAGGTAGGAGTGTACATCTTTTCTGACCTGAACTTAACATTTTCAAGACCTAGGACAAGAGTACCAACCGAGGCCCATATATATGTGTAAATATTTAAAAGCTCCGAAATAAAATGTGCTGTATGTGTCTCCTTTACAAACACACCTTCATAAGCACTTGGAAGGTCAGTCTGGAATTTAGAATCTGGATGTCTGCACTGGATAATGGCGTGGGGACAGGCTTCCCTGCCCCTTGACCATGGCCTGCCACCTGGAGGCAGGGGAGGGGGTGCTCCACACACACATGCATGGACACACCACCTTGCATGCCCAAACTCCAGCCACATCTGTGCCAACAGCCACCCCAAGGACACCCTTGGCCCTCAGGGGATACAAGTGGGCGGTGTAGTCAGAGAACAGACCCATGGAAGAATCTCATTCAAGTCCATGGAATCTGGGCTTGGGGAGGGAATTCTAGGATCTAAGATGACTCAAAATGTGATCTAGAAAGTGGAGTGGTGGTGGCACTAGCTCCTGGTAGACATTTCCTGTCAGCCCCATAGGGAGGGGCATGGCTGGAGGAGGGCCAGTGAGGGCTCCAGTGCAGAGCCCCTTTGCATAGGTGCTCAAGGACACTTCTCTATCTCTCATCTATGTTGGTTTTTAACTTACACAACCTTTACATATTCAAAAATCTAGAATTATATTTGAAAACTTGTGCAATTAAAAATTATTCAGCATCTGTGTGCCCTCTAGATCTCCATCTCCCGAGGGCCCTTCTCTACTTAGAGTTCTGAGGACAACACTCCCATATCCTCAAAGGACTGAGCCTTAGGCCGGCTCTCCTGGGGGGCCGTGTTGAGTTGTCCTTCGGCTGCCTCCCCGGCTCAGGTTCCCTCCACTGCAGCCTCAGGAGTTGGCTGGTCCTGGCTCTCCACGACCCCTTGTCACTTACGTTGTAGAGGAGGTCAGTCCACCCTTCCATGGTGATGCACTGGAAAACAGTCAGCACTGCAAATAGGATGTTGTCGAACTGAGTGATCCCATTGTTGGGCCCTTCCCAGTAGGGCTGACATTTGGTCCCATTGGGGCAGGTGCGGGCAGGTTCCTCTGTCCCACACGGAGCTGGAGACTCACCCTGAATGTCATCTATGAAAGGGAAGGGGAGAAAAATCAGGGGAAAGGGCCAGCAAAACCAGCTCTGAGAAACAGGAGCCAGCGAAGATTCAATGCTGTTGAAGAAAAATGGCTATTGAGATGAATTTATCAGTCTTTTTCCAAAAAGCAAAGTGTTTGGCTTTGTTGACCTAGTCATTGTTTTTCATTTCATTAATTTCTTCTCTAAGCGTTGTTCCTTTTTTGTTCTTTTCCTCAACTTTTGGGATGAATTAATGTTCCTTAAGGCTATAAACTACTCTTTAAATGCAGCTTTAACTGCATCTCACAAATTCTGTCATGCATTAGTATTATCGTTCAAGTAAAATATTTAGCAATTTCCGTTATTATTTCTTCTTTGACTCATGGATAACCAGGAAGCACTAAAAATTTGTCATATATCTACAAAAATAGAATAATATAATGAATTCCCCTGTACCTATCATCAATTTCAACATTTATCAACTCAGGGCTAATCTTGTTTCATCCACATCCCCTCCCCATACTAAAATATTTTACCTTGCCACTAAAATATTCTTAAAGCAAATCTCAGACATCCTACCATTGCATCCACAAATAAGAAGCATGTCTCCTAATTTCCAAAAACTTTGATTTCCAGCTTAATTGTGCTGTGGTCAGAGGATATGTTTTGTATTGTTCTGCCCTTTGAAATCTGTCGACATGCACTTTAAGGTCCCCAATACAGTCAGTTTTGGTAACTGTGCTGTGTGCATTTTGAGGTGGTTGGGGGCAGTGTTCTCCAGACTTCCATTAGGACAAATTTGTCAATTGTGTTGTGTTATTCTTCTGTAGCCTAATTTTATTTTCTTGAGATGTATTGGGCTCAGGGAGCTGTTCTGGGGGAGTTAGGGGAGCACAGAATATCCCAGGCTTTTCCCCATTGGACCAGAGCCGCGGATATGAGGGGATTCTATCCAGTGAACGATACTTTTGAAGGTTTTCAGAGAGTGACACTGTCCGACAAAAAATCAAACAGCTGAGTGTGTAAACTCAAGCTCCCACTAAACAAAAATATATCTCAATGTGATATATTTATATATAGGCTATATATAGCCTACATACAGGCTTTGCAGCCCATTCTTAACCTCCACTTGGTAAGCAACAGAGTGAAATAAACCAACATAGAATGCATGAATCTTATTGGCCTTTGAAACTCCGGTTAAATAGAAACTCTAGGTCATGCAAAATGACATTTACCACCTCAGAAGGGACACCTACTATTCAAGAAGCGATGACACATCGGCCACTATTTTAAGTTGTGGGAAACCCCTTCCCCACTCAGGCCAGATTTGGTACAGGGGTTATTATTTAATGAATACAGATTGGAAGGCAAAATCTTTTAAACATAAGGCTCATGGCAAGGGGGAAAATTCCATGGGCTCCTGTAATGAATGAGAACCATTGTTTGTTGGGAAGGTCACCTCTGTCCAAAACCTTCTCCATTTCCACCTTGTGTCCAAGTCTGGCTCAATACCTATCCACCAATGTGCACCCCCCACTGAGGGCTGCTTCTAGAAAAGCAACCATCCAGAGAGTCTGAGGAATTTGATTATAAATATATTTTAAAATTAACCTGCTGCCTGGGTGTCTGTTTATATCTGTCTCTTACTCACATGCCTTATATTTTTAATTGCGAGCTTTTCAGTCATCCTCCCTAAATCAAGGCCTCCCACCCTCCGGTTGCCCCACCCACATCTGTCCCCTTAAAACCTCAATTCAGACTCAAGCCAGTCCTCTGTCCCCTTTGCTGGAGGGAGAGAGAGAGAGAGAGAGAAAACAACAACAACAACAGCAAGAAACCTAGGATCCAGGAATCCTGGTTTCTCTATCTTCGGCTGATTTTTCCGAGGGGCCCTGCCCTGTATCTCTCCCTCTAGCATTTCTGCCTGGGTGACGAGGCCAGGAGCAGAAATAGCTCTGCCTCAATTAACACCTTCTTCATCGGGGAAAGAAATAATTAGGACATCCCATATTGAGCAAACTTCACAAGCCCAGGAGAGAAGGAGACGGGAGGAGCAAGAAAAAGGAGGCAATAAAAGCATCTCAAATAAACCTTCCTTACTGGGTTTTGCTGCCCTCTGGGAGGTCTGGCGGAGAGGGCTCTGCTACCCAGGGGTCATCGGGAAGAGAAGGTGGATGGGAAACCACTCCCGGTCAGAATCTTCTTCCTAATAAGACAGGCCTGAAATCTCTTTCCCTTCCCAACGGGCTCCCCTTTGGGCTTTAACTGTCTCAATTCACGGTTTCTTTGACGCACGACTAGCGCTGTCATTCAGCCGGTCCACAGTGAGACGGCCCGTGGTCCAAATATTGAAATACAGGCTTCCCTCCTATTTGATTTCATTTGGTTCTTGGTCAGAGAGCAAGTAGCTAGGCTTGGATAGCAGGGGATTTAATCAAAGATGTATCTGGAAGCTGTTGGGTCGTTGAATGTGTGGATAGCATTGTACAACCACGTTGCCCCACTGCTGATTCAGAGATGAGCACCAGGGCTGTGCCTCCTGGCCCTCCTGGATTTTCTCCTGTGCCCACCCCGCTTTCTTGATCCAGCAGCTAAGGGGTTGACACTGGCATAGTGCCGGGAGCGGATGAGCCAAGATCCTGCTTGCGCTCTGGTTCTGACTGGCTGATGCCAAGACTCCCAGCGGGATGTCTTTATGGCACATTCAGGGGGAGACCAGGAGCCATCCTCGACTCTCTCCTCCAGGGTAAGAAGGCTTTAGAACTCAGCGTGCGTTAGGGTCTGGGGTCACTGCAAGGTAACTAGGCAGAGGCTGTGGGCACTGCGCCTATATTCTGCTGTCATTTGCCCCTACATGCTCCCACCGAAAACACCTTTGATACGTGCTCCAGCCCAGTGTCAGGGCAGCCAGCAGTGCCAGGGCCTTAATGCCCTCCCAGGGGGCAGTCCTTGCCAATGTCGGACAGAATTTGGTGGATAAGTAGCCAGCTCCCTCGCCCCATGTGTGGGATGGCTCTGAGTGTGACGTACGTTGTTTCCCCGAGGTGCCCAATGGAACTGAGGTCTGGTTGCCCAAGATGGTAACCTACTTGATAACACCCCCTTTACTAGATGTTTTCCCTTCCCTGTCTCACTTCTCCACGCCTCTGATGGTGCTTCCTGGGATCACTTCCCAAATAAACCACTCACCCCGAGATAGCTTCTCGGGGACCCCAATGCAATGCCCCAGCAACAACTAAGATCTCGGGGACTGTTTCACCCCCTGCCTTGCCTGCAGTGCTTTCGGGAGGAGGTTCTCCCAGCTTCCAGGAGAAAGAAGCAAACCCCTGTAGATCCCTTGCAGGAGCTTATCCCTAAGGGAGAAAAGAAAGGGGAGGAAGGTTGGGAAAAAAATATGCTGCTGCTCGGACCTACCTGTGCCCTCTTCAAAGCAGGTGGTATGAAATTTTCCCATATAAAATTCTAACCCTATGATTGCAAAAATAAGGATTGCAAAAAATAGGAGAAGGCCGATCTGCAGCAGGGGGATCATTGCCTTCATGATCGACTTCAGGACGACTTGTAAACCTGGGGAAACACACAGAGAGAGGCCCCACAGGCCCATGAGAAGGCACCCCCAAATCCCACCCCCAAGATGCCTCCTGAGGGAACCCAGAGCATGCAGGAGGCTGGGGACTGGGCGATAGTGAGGGAAGATAGATGGAAGACACAGAGGCTGCCTGTTATAATAATAGGAACAATTCCTCCTAATATTTTAGAGTACTTTTTTTTTTTTTGGTTTTTCTTTTTTGGCCGCGCCGTGCGGCTTGTGGGATCTTAGTTCCCCAAGAAGGGACTGAACCCGGGACTATAGCAGTGAAAGCTCGGAGTCCTAACCACTGGACCGCCAGGGAATTCCCCACTTTTTATCTTTTTCTTTTTTTTTTTTTTGTGGTACGCGGGCCTCTCACTGTTGTGGCCTCTCCCGTTGCGGAGCACAGGCTCCGGACGCGCAGGCTCAGCGGCCATGGCTCACGGACCCAGCCGCTCCGCGGCATGTGGGATCTTCCCGGACCGGGGCACGAACTCGCGTCCCCTGCATCGGCAGGCGGACTCCCAACCACTGCGCCACCAGGGAAGCCCCACTTTTTATCTTTAAAATATTTTTTAAAGTATTGGACATAGGCTGTCCCAGTTGATGACATTTTGGGCAAGAAAGAGGTGGAAATTCATGGCTTTCTGAGCCCCGTTCCTGGGTGTCCGGTGGCTTCCACCCAGAGCGGGGTGACTTTTTCTAACTTCTTTCCACCAAGAGAGGGCGTCTTTTCCTAATTCATACAAAGGCGCCATATACGCTAGTCGCAGCTCTGCCTGGGAAAGCAGTCAATGTCCTAGTTTCAACCCTGAGAAACCAGACATTATTTCATTGGCTTTTAGCAACAACCCCATGAGGCAGGCTCACGTGTAAAATTATCCCCATTTTACAGAGGTGGGAAGCAAAGCTCAGCGGATGTCATGATTCACCTTAGGGCATTGATAAATAACAGGGCCAGGATTTGAATCCAGGTCGGAATGATGTCAAATCCTCTGTTTGTAACCACTGTTCTGTATGTTTAGGAAAGTCTATGGTTAAAATGAGGATTCAAACATATAGCTTGGGTCTTGCTTCTTGATGAGAAGAACTTCCCATGGCCCACGATTAGCACCTCCTGATGGGTGGAGACCACAGGGGTACTATGCTCCTCCAAGGGGTCCAAGATGTAAGGGTGAGTGATGCATGTGGCCGAGTGGCTAAGGCTCTGGACACTGTCTGAAGTTGATATCCAGGCCAGATGGTGGACCCTCCCTCCAGCTGCTGTGGGCATTTGCTGCTAACGGCTCCCAGATGCTCCTCTTTTCATAGTATTGCCCTTGGTTATCAAAAGCTCCTCACCTGGGAGGCTATCGCTTCCCCACCTCCCACCCCCAATAACTGACCACAGGAGTACAAAAGGCCAGCCTGTTGCCTCAAGTGAAACAACTCTGACGCTATTCACACTCCAGAGCTCCCTGCAGGATCCGGCTGAGACTGCATCCTTGTTCAGATTCTTCTGCTACCCCGTCCTGCTGCCCTCATTCTCTCTCTCCTGACAGCACTTCCCCAATAAAGCAAGTGCATCTGAACACCTATCTAAATCTGCTTCTAGGGAAGTTCCCATTCTGAACCTTGGTTTCTTCGTCTGTAAATGGGGATTAGAATAGCACCTCCCTCTCAGGATTAAATGAGAAGGTTCATACCTAGCAAAGTCCCTGGCACATCATAGGTGGTCATTAAACAAAAATTCTTATTAGTATTAGCTTTGGGATGGCCCTTGATTTAATACGACGTAGGCACCCACTGGAATCTTGCAGACACTTGAGTAGAAGTGCCTTCTTTCTAACAAAAAGACCCTGCTGGTGGTTATGTGGAAAATCTTACTCTTTAAATCTGGATGGCAATGAACCTGAAGAACGAAGTTAATGAAACGTAAACTGGTGGTAATAACAGAACCTACTTCAGTGCTTATAAATAAAAAATAAGAGCACAGGGAGATCAGCTCGGTGCTTTGTGACCACCTAGAGGGGAAGGATAGGGAGGGTGGGAGGGAGACGCAGGAGGGAGGGGATATATGTATGCGTAGAGCTGATTCACTTTGTTATACAGCAGAAACTAACACAACATTGTAAAGCAATGATACTCTAATAACGATGTTAAAAAATAGGAATTATTATTATTACTACTACTACTACTGAGGCAGTAGGACAGAAAAAGTTTAGCCCTGTTTTGCTTTGTTTTTCTTTTGTTTTTTTCCAGCTGAACCTGATCCTGACCCTGACCCTGTATAGTGCAGCCACCCCCAAACGATCTGGAGTAGAAGCGTCCCTGGAGGATGAGAAAATAGCATGGAACGAGTATAGATTTTGGAGCTCGTTGCTGTCAAGCTTTAAGAACTCAGGTGAGTCATTTGACCTTTCTGAGCCTCCGCCTTTTCATCTGTAAAATGGGTTCACTGGGTGATGGTGAGGATGAACTAAGAGAATACACAAAAAGCTCTTTCTGCTGTGCCCAGTACACAGTAGGCACTCAATGAATGGTAACGGTCATTGCCACCAGTATTACCAGGCTTGGGGGCAGACTGGCTAACTCCTAATTCTGCCATTCTCAGCCACGTGACTTTGCTCAAATTATTCAGCCGCCCTGAGCTTCAGTTTCCCCATCTGTAAAATGGAGATATCAGCATTATCGACTTCACAGGGTTGTGAGTTTGAGGACCTGGGTGGCGCTTACCATGGCTCCTGATAGAGAAACGCTCAATAAATGGGTGCTGTGGTGATGGGTGAGGCTCCCGGCTGGCTTTCAGGAGCTCATCCAGACCTGCAGCCTGGTGGGGAGTCCCCTGAGGGACTTCCCCAAAGTGGAGGCTGCCCTGACCCAGGCTGGGGAAGCACCCAAGGGTTCCTGTGACACGCTATGCAGAGCGGAAACCAAGGGCTCGCGGGACCCCTGAGCAGACCCCTGGTCACGGTTGGAAACTCACGCACTTGGGATTCCAGACACCAGCTTGAGCGGCCGCAGCACTCGAACTGCCCTCAGCGTTCTTAGGTCAAACTCCGTCCCAACTGTTGCCAAGATGCTGGAAGAAAGAAGCCAGAACAGAAAGCAGAAGGTGGGTTTCAGGGTCAGACAGGTGGGCGGGGGTTCGATGTCGTGGTGTATTGGCTGGGTGACCACAGGCAGGTGACTTGACATGGCTGGGCTTCAGTTTTGTCACCTGTAAAACAGTGTTAATAGCACCTGCTTCACAGGATAAAAGATGATTTACGAAGACCCCAAATAGGTGTATGGTTGATGATACTCAGTAAACATTCGGCTGAGAACAGAAGCTTCCTGTGGCACCTGGTCGGGGTGACTTTCAGTGTATTTTGCAACTCACAATCAGGATGGATCCTGGGGAGCCTGGGAGGCCCTGGGGGAAGGACCAGGGGGAGTGGCAGATCCTTTGGGGCTCAGGTCTCTTTACCAACTGGCAAGAAAGCAGTTTAGTGTTAAGATCCCAGCCAGCATGGGTTCAAATCTCAGCTCTGCCACTTCCCAGTTGGGTGACCTTGAGCAAGTTACTTCCCCTCTCCATGCCTCAGTTCCCCCTTTTGTATAACAGGGATCACAACAGTACCTACACATCAAAGGGGTGTGAGGATTAAATGAATTGATACATGTGAAGTGTTTGGCATTGTGCCCAGAACACAGGAAATGTACTAAGCTACTCAAACAACCCAAACAATGGGTGTAGCCCTGCTGGGGCGGACCAGCTGACATCAGCTCCAGAAGGGGGCTACAGACCCCGAACCTCAGGGCAAAAAGTCACTCCTGCAAATACAGGTGAGTAATAATCACAGTGATAGGTGAGAGGACCCTCCCTTAGAAAGCCCCCCCCCCCCCGTAAAGACCCCATCCTAAGACCTCATTTGTAAAAAGTATTGCTGGTGAGAAAAGGGGTCCCAGAGACCCTCCTCAACCCAAGGAACCCCCAGACGTGTTTCCTGAATAAGAAATGTAGTAGGAACCACCATGGGACTATGCCACAGAAGACGCTGTTGTTGGAGCCTCACACGATGGGCAAGAAATGCTGAAAAACAGAGGGCTCTGTGGTTAAGAGGAGGGAGACCACGCAAATAATTTGGGGGTGTCTTCAGTTTTGTCCAGGGATCTGGATCTTATGACTTTTACTTTGAACAACCATATCTGCATCTGTGAATACCCAGTATCTACATCTCTTTGTCTTTTTAAAAAATAAATTTATTTATTTATTTATTTTTGGCTGCATTGGGTCTTCGTTGCTGTGTGTGGGCTTTCTCTAGTTGCGGTGAGCAGGGGCTACTCCTTGTTGCGGTGCGCGGGCTTCTCCTTGCGGTGGCTTCTCTTGTTGTGGAGCGTGGGCTCTAGGCGTGCGGGCTTCAGTAGTTACGGCACATGGTGATTATCTATTTTATATATAGTACGTCTCTTTGTCTTTGAGACAACCAGTATCTGCATCTGTAAATAACCAATATTGGCACGCCTTTGCCTCAGGACTTTCTTTGAAGCTGAGACAGGCCCAGGGAGTGAATTCCCCTGTGAGAGCAGCCCTCCACCAAAGACTGCTGGGAGTAGGTGGATGAATTCCCCAGCTCCCTTGCCCCTCCTCCCAGATCCTCTGAGTTGTGAGTTCTACACAGGCTCCCAGAGAGGCTGAGCCCAGCTGCCTGCAGCGGGTAACCTGCTTGACCCTTCATTCTTCCTTGTCTCCCCACCCTTGCCCCCCACCCACACTTCTGGAGTCACTTCCCAGATGAAGTACTTGCACCTGAATCCTTGTTTCACGGTCAACATGGAGGCACACCAGACTAAGACAGGGATGTTCCCAACTATTCCTAGAGCAGAGACGGGTCTATTAGGTTGGGCTGACCTCCTTTTCCACCATCAACAAATGCATATCTGAACACGCCCTGTGTGCTGGGCAAAGCAATACCTGAGGTCCTCCTTGCCCCACGGAGCTGATGTGGGAGAAAAATGTTTAACCAAAAAAGGCACACAGAGAATGAATCCGTCACGGGTGTCATGCATTCTTAGAGAGAGCAGGGGAAAACAACAGCTCTGAGGGCACACAGCAGGTAGTGTTAACTCGTCTGGGACCCAGGGAGGACCCCGTCTCAAGCTGAGGGCTCATGGGAGAGGAGGAGGAATCTGGTCCGTGGGGGAAGAACTTTCCAGGCTGACGGAATGGCAGAGACGAAGAGCCTGGGGTGGGAAGGAGCTTGGCAAATTCAAAGAATGAGATGGTGCATGGTGGGGATTTGGGTGGTGCCACGAAGCTGAAGTATAGGTGGGGGCCATGCCACGCAACCCCAAAGAACTTTTCATTCATTTAATTCTATTTTTCTTCTCCTCTCTCAACTTTCCGATATTCACTGGCATTCCTACAACTCCATCCTATAGATCACCAGTCTATTTCACTTTCTTCCTTCTTGGCAGATAAAAGCCATTGGTGAGGGCATGCACAGTAAAATGACAAGCATTTGTGGAGTTTTCATTCACTCACTTCACAAACATTAACTGGGCACCTACAACGTGTCAGGCCCTGTCTAGGTCCTGGGGACACGAGTCATAGGAATCCCTGTTTGCATGGGGGAGGCTGAGAATAAACGCAGTAAATATGCCAGATGTCAGGGTGATGAGTACAAGGGAGAAAAGCAGTGCAGAGAAGGGGGTGCACTGGTAGCGTGGGGCAGGGTGAGGGGAGTGATGACACACATATCAATTGGTAAAGGCCAACTGCTCTTCCTGCCTGGCAGGGAAGTAGTTCAGAGCTAAGGATGTTCAGACCAGCATTGCCCAGTAGAACTTTAAGAAGAGCCATGTGTTGGACATAGAGAACAGACTGGTGGTTGCCAAGGGGGAGGGGGGTGAGGGAGGGATGGAGAGGGAGGCTGGGGTTAGCAGATGTAAGCTTTTATATATAGAATGGATGAACAACAAGGTCCTACTGTACAGCACGGAGAACTATATTCAATATCATATGACAAACCATAATGGAAAAGAATATAAAAAAAGAGGATGTATATATATGTATAAGTGAATCACTTTGCTGTATAGCAGAAATTAACACAATATTGTAAATCAACTATACTTCAATTAAACACAGAATAGAAAAAAGGAAAACAAAACAAGGAAAAAACAAGAAGAGCCACGTGTGAAATGAAAAATTTTCCAGTAGCCACATTAAGAGTCAAAAGAAACAGGTAAAATTAACTTTAATAAATGTAGTTTCTTTAACCTGGTGTGTCAGAAGCATCATTTCAACAGGCAATCAATAGGAAAGATTATTCTCAAGACATTTTATCCATTCTTTCCTTCGGAGCATGTCTTTGAAATCTTGGTGCATATTCTACACTTATGGCATATCTCAGCTCAGGTGCTCAATGGCCGCACGTGGCCAGTGGTGAATGGACCACACAGCTCAGTTATGGAGAAAGAGTCAGTGGGATAAAGATGTGACGTGAGCCACAGGAATATGTCAGAGGAAAACTCTAGGCAGAGGGACAGTCAGTGCAAAGGTACATGTGAGGAACAGCAAGGACGCTAGTGTGGCTGGAACTGAGTAAGCCAGGGTGAGAGTGGGAGGAGATGAGGCCTGGGGGGTGATGCGGCTGATGGCGCGGGGCCTTGTGGGCCACGGTGAGGACTTTGGCTTTTGCTCCGAGTGAAGTAGGAGCCATGGAGGGTTCTGAGCACTGAAGAGACATGATCTGACTTGTATTAAAATAAGACCCCGGGGCTTCCCTGGTGGCGCAGTGGTTGAGAGTCCGCCTGCCGAT